>NW_024351543.1:4698317-5019444 GCF_902729225.1 Pteropus medius
ACACACACACACACACACACAGTGCTGTTCAACAGAATCTTCTGTGATGATGAAAACGTTCTATATCTGTACTACATATATACATATGCTGCATATTCTTATTTGCCTATTTGTAGCTTACTTTCTTTCAAAAATAACATACATACAATAAAACATATATAACAAGACATTAAAGAATAGAGTCAGAAGCCCCTTGCTTTGTAGAACCCAGCTCTGCAAACAGATGGCAGTGAAATCTTGAGCAAGTTCATCTCCTGAGCCCCAGTTTCCTTGTCTTTAAAATGGAGATAACAATAACACCAGTCTTACCAACTCTCAGGTGATTATAATAATCACTTAAGATAATGCATGTGGAAATACTTTCAAACGTTTAAGACACCCAAATTTAGCCAATGTTATTCTTATGTTCTAATAAAGAATCATGCTATGAGTGAATGTTTATGTCCCCCTCAAAATTCATATGTTGAAACTTCACTTCTGATGTGATCGTATTTGAAGGTGAGACCTTTGAGAGGTGATCAGATCACGAGAGTGGAGCCCTCATGTACCACATTAGTGGCCTTTTAAGACTCCGCAGAGCTCCCTTCAGCCATGTGGGGACAGAGCGAGAAGACGGTTATCTATGAAAACAAGCAGTAGGTTCTCACCAGATACCAAATCTGCCAGTGTCTTTATGGACTTTCCAAACTTCAGAACTGAGAAAAATTAAATTTCTGTTATTTAAGCCACTCAGTCTATGGTATTCCGTTATTGGAACCTCAACTAAGACAAATCATTATTTTATTTTTAAAAGAAAAAAAAATGTAGCAGAACCCAGACTAATTATATCTCAAGCGCTAAAGGAATTTGCATGTGTATCTCAGAGTTACTCTATGTTAGTGTGACAAAATCATGAAGAATAGACAATGTATTAGAAGGTTGAAGATGTAAATTTTCAAAAAGAGGAAAAAGAATAGTTTCTGTACCAACGATAGACCAACACACTACTTAATCCATTCTTAGAAAATTTAGAACATCCTTTATAACATTTTTAAACATCCACAACAAGATGCATTTTCTAGAATTACTTACCAAGCTCAATAACTTTAGAGATATTGCAAACATAGTACACCTTGATTTCAGCAAAATATTTAACATTCCCACAATATATCCTCGTGATTAGGACACTGAAATGGGGACTAACGAGCAGTGTGACTATATTTATGTCTGCTTGAAAGCCTACACTCAAGTAGTGTTGATTATATTTCAAAGTTATCTTAAAAAAAGATCTGGAGAATATTGTCCTTGGAGTCATTCTGTTGCACAGTTTTGACAATGATTAATGCTCTCGATGGGAATGTTTGCATGTGACAACACAGAGCAATTCACCTAGGCTTCACCAGAGAAAGTTTGAGGGAACAAGCTCCAGAAGGGTGTGGCAAGCAGGCAGCTTTAACTCTGGGCAAGATCTCACACACACACACATATCCCAATACTGAGCATTTCGTCCTGCTAAACTATAACCAGACAAAGACATATATTATTAACCCCACTTAAAAATTAAGGAAACTGATTGAGTGGTTAAATAAATTAGAGTCACAGGGTCGGCCAGCAGTACAGCTGAGCTTCCAGTCCCAGTTTTCATAACTCAAGATTTCCAGTCTTTTCTCTCTCCCACATCTAAACAAAGAGCTGGTAACTGTCGCCACTCCCGCCAATGTACAGTTCTTTCCTTGTCCTCCTCTGCCCTCCTCTTCTCTTTCTCTCTTTCCCACCTCCTTGCCTTTTCTATGATTTGCTCTTGACCTTTTTCTCTGCCATTGCCCTACGCCAGTTATGTCTAGGCAGCTTTTGTTCCAGTGGAGTTCTTAAGAAGAGGCCAGGGGCCGATCCCTGCCTTAGAAACTGATGTTCATGTTCCCCCAAAGGCAAAATCACTAGATATCCCAAACATAGTTGAGCGTGACCCATATTTTACTGTTTGTTCCATTTTCAACTCCATTGGGACTAATAATTGTCCTATATTTTAAACTGGAACTAGGGTGTGTGTTGGGGAGTAGGTACATGTGTGAGTGAAACAGAGAAAGAGAATGTAATACTGTCACTTCCTAATTTCACAGTTGAAAACTGCTATACCAATCATATTTTGTCCAATCAGCATTCTGAAAACATCACCTCTTTCAATACACACATATGTACCATCAGATACCTAATAACCTCTATTCGTAGTACTGACATCTGAAATCCCAATATTATCATTCACATCTTGCATGTTCATTTTTACTTTCATAACGCTCCTGTTTGATAGGAAGATACAATAGTACCGTTCCCATTTTAAGGGATCATGAAATCAGAGAATGTCCGTCATTAAATTTTAAGGAAGTATATTTCCAAGTCTCTAGATCTGGAGTCCCTTGTCTTCCTAGACCTAGAAAACTAGATCTCCTGTCTTCTTATTCAGGTCTTTTTACAGAAACACATATATCCTCAGGGTGAGAGAGAGGGAGCTTTAAATGGAAATAATTTATTCTCTCTTTAAGTGAAAAGGAAAACAAAAAAGAATCAAAAAAGAAAAGGAGCAAGACCTACCACTTCAAATGTAGTTATGATCATCTTCACACATGGACAGGGGAACAACTATGAACAATCACGAAGAGCTAAAGCATCAAAGAGCAGAGTCCTCCAGCCAGACCCTCAGCCCCTGCAAAGAATCTATGGCATCCTTGATGATAATGACAATAAACACTAATGTTCATTGAGCATTCTCTATGTCCCAAGCACTATACTTAGAAGTTTTATGTTTCCTCTACTTTACTTAGTCTATAACCCTAAGAGGTAATAACTATTACTATCCCAGTTTATAGATGATAAAAAAAAATTATCATCCATCTTTATTCCTCACAATGGTCCAAATATATTGCTGTTACATCATTACCATTTTAAAGATGATAAACTGAGGCTCAGAAAAGTCAAGTAACCTGTCCGTGGGTCACACAGGTCTCCCAGTGTAGAGTGCTCCTTCCACAGAGCAGTATCTCAGCAATGCACTAAATGCCTTCACACACTCCTCCCATTTGACCGTCCACCATAAAACATTTAAAATCAGAACCTGCTGGTGACATTCTGCAAATAAGCCCAAGAAAGGGACTGTAGTATCCCACCGAAGACTAGTACTGGCCCCTAAGGACATCGAGAATCAATTGGATTTGTCACAAAAAGCAAACAACTCTCCAAAAAAAGAGAGTAATTTCATAGGAGGAGAATTTTTAAAAGAGAAACAAGAATTCATGGCTTAGGAAAGGTAAAGTTATGGCAACGGGTTGTAAATCCTGATCGTAATTTAGGGCTGAAACCAAGAGGATTTTTGATTCAGTCGCTAGGTAAACTGTTTTATTGGGTACACCAGCACCACCTTGTGGTCAAGAGAGGAATTGACAAGGTTCGACTTGTTCTGTACTAATAAAATATGCCTTAGCTACAGAGGTATAACGACGCTGTATACAAACCACAGGGCTCCAGAATTTCACACACTAAGCAATGACAGCTATTTTGACCAAATACTCTGCGTTGTGGAAATCTTGTTTTATCCCCGAGAGGGCAAAAGGAGGCAAGTCCTGCTATCTTCAAAGATATCTTCATGCATATCATGAGTATCTATCGATGAATGCTAAAACATAATGTTGAGATACGATATCATCTCACATTTGTATAGCACTTTCACATACATAATTTTTATTTTATTATCAAAACAACAGTGAGCTAAGCAGACAATATATTCATCTCATTTTATAGATGAGGAAATTGAGGTTCATTTGTGTTACATTAATTGTGACATTAATTGTGAAGTTATTTTTGAAGCTTCCAGAGAAAACTAAGAAGTTAATAAGCTTGCACAGGAGCTGGAGATATTATAAAGATGAGCATGCTAAAAAGACCAAATTATGAGACTCAAGACAGCCAAGTAAAGGTTCCATTCACTTTTAAATGATTTCTAAAGAGCTGATTTCTCAGCAAAGATGCCTTCCATGAGTTCAAAAATGAACAGAACCTTAGCAACAAACGCTTCCTGAAATTGGCAGCCACAAGTGGCTGGAACGCTGGGCAGCCTCCTGTCCTGGTGCATCACCAAAGTCCTTCAGGGCCAGCGACTGACACACAAGGAATTTCTGCCAAGCTGGCTTCATCGCACTGCTGTTGAATTACCATCATCTTAAACAGACCACTTCACCCCATCTCCAAGCTGTCCAAAATCTGCTTATTCTTTCTTGTCCACAGAACATCAGAGACACTGTTTACATCCCTCAGTTTAGACTGAGCCGAGAAACTCCATTTAGCAAAGAACAGTCCTACATGTAATGCTCTTACTAAGCCTGTTCATGGTGAGATGGCATGCATTTGTCGATTTCCGGGGACTGTGCTTAGTGGGACCTGTGTTGGAGATGGAGGGCTCACCTCTCCTATTTGAGGTAAGGTTTACTTATTTTTATGTGATATTATAAGAAATTTGGATGGTCATATGTTTGTCCAACATTAATCTTATTTACCTCAAATGTCAATCCACCAAATCTATTAATACACATATAACAAAAATGTGTGTAACATTAATCTTTGTCTGCATTTCTAATCATTTTTCATTGATTTTTTTTGAAGGGATAGCTATAGAACTTGACAAAGTTATTCTAAAATCCATTTGGAAAACTGAACAGATAAGAATATCTTTTTTTAAATGCCTCAAAAGAAAAATGAGAAACTTTCTCTTCAAGATATGATATTTCAAATATTTTTCCTTTTTTGTTATTTACCTTTTAATTTGATGATGACATTATTTGATAATAGGTTACAAGAATTGGAAGATTTTGAAGAATTTTTGGCCAAAAATCAGTACTCTTTTCTCCTTGGTTGGCCCCAAGTTAATTAATAGGTTCCTTCCTGAAGGCGGTGAATGAAAGGCCCAGATATCAATCAGACTTTTTTTTTCAACAAAGTCCATTTATTTTCTCCTCAAGATAACATAAAGAAACCATCAGATATAAGTTCTCCTCGAACTGTTTCAAAGGCCCAAGCCAAAGTGGACACACATACCACATTAGGTGCACTTAAGTTCCCAGGTCATGACCTGGTTCCTCTATCTCTCCCTTCAGAGGTCACAGACTCCTAGATTATAATTAAACATGACTGACAGTAATGGCATCCAATCACAACTTTCCTTTTTCATCAGTGCTCCAAAAGGCGGGCTTCCCATTCTCTAAAAAGATATAACAAAGCAGCAAACATGCAAACATATTGGTGACATAATACAATATAAAACTAATGACTATTTTAAGCGTTCGTTCTCTTTTCCATTGTTATCACATGTATGTATATACATATATGTCTATATACACAAGCACACAGACACACACACACACACACACATTCTCATGATAATAACCTAGATCTCACTGTTCACAGATGGAGGAAATTCATTGGCATGCAGCGGCAGTGTTACCTAAGAATCCCTGAGAACACCAGATCAAATGACATCACTAAGGAATGGAAGAAATCCCAAGGACATTTTTGATAGATATGCCTATATTTTGCCTATCAATAAACTAACAAATCAATAATTAAAATATTAAAACGGCATAGAAAAATAGGCAAAGGATTAGACAACTCCAAGAAAAAAATACAAACGGCTGCTAAAACCGTGGAGCCCAACAGCTGCTTAAAATAGATGTTAAATAACAATAACTATAATTAAGGAAAAGTAAATTACCTCAGCAACAAGATAATATTTTCTCTCTATCGAGCTGGCAAAGATTAAAAACATTACAAAAACTCTCTCTTCTGCCCAGTAGGTCGTATACCTTTTATATTGCTAATCCTCTTCCATTGTGTAAACACTAAGACAGTATGCATCAGAAGTCTAAAGTATCACACAAAAATAGCTTTTGACCTAGTAATTTCATTCTAGAGAACAACCCTAAGGAAATAATCAGAAATGCAGGCAAATTTATGTACATACATGTTTATTATAGCATTATTTGTTATAGTAATAAATGGGATCAATAAACATACCCAATGGTAGAGGACTGCTTACGTAAATTACAGGCCACATGAACATGTATATTGTGGGCTGTTACGCAGCCATTAAAAATTACATTTACAAAGAATTTTGAACAACATGTGGAAAAGCTTACAATGCACTAAGTGAAAGAAATGGGATATAAAGCTATTTATATAGCACTATCTCATCGATATTTTTTTAAGTGAGTTTGTCTGCAGAAAAAAAGTACCAAAACATGAACAATGTGGAAGATTACAAGTGATTTTTATTTTACCCTTTATAATACTTCTTTGTTTCTTCTAATTTTCTATAACGAGCATATAATACTTTAACAATTAGAGAAGACATTCATCGAAAGAGGTCAAATACAAGGTGATGGAAGGAGTCTAGACTTCAGGTGGTGAGCACACAGCAGAGTACACAGATGTCACAGTATAAAGTTATACACCTGAAATTTACATAATGTTAATAACCGGTGTTACCCCCCCCCCAATAAACTTAATTAAAAGAAAAGAATAAAAGAAAAATAAATAAAGTACATTCCATAGGTTGGCATTCGAGGCCCTGGAAAGATTCTATTCCACTTACTCCCTTCCATCCCTGACTGCTGCCACATTTTCCTGCTTTTCCTCTTAAAGTTCCCACTGCTTGGAAGTCCTTACCAGAACACTGAAAGTCAGTTCTTCTAGGTGACATTCTCTGAAGCCTCCAGTAAGAATTGGTTGTTCTCTCATCTTTATTTTAAAGCCAGTTGATACTTGGTTGTAGGATGTCATTTACCAAATTAATTCTAATTATTCATTTATGTATCTGTCTCCCCTCCTGGACTTTGAACTTTTCAAAGGCTCAAGGTCTTAGAAACCTTTAAATTTCTAATACCTGGTACCATTCCTGGCATGCCATAAATATTAAATATATGGATGAATGATAAATGGAAGGATGGCAGGAAGAAAACCTATAGGTTTCGAAGGGTGAAAGAACTCTAGAAACTAAGGCATCTTCAAGTCGCTTCATGCATTTGAGTGTGTGCATGCAGATGACACAGCCAAAGCACTGTGTTGAGTATTGCTAAGACAATTGAGCTATAATTAGCTTATAACAGAACTGAAATCTTTCAGGTTGAAACAACAAATCTGTTATTCTGCTTTACAGTAAATGGCTTTCTACAAAGGATATCCATATGCTATTTTATTATTAAAAACCATTCCAATAAAAGATATGCTGAAAAATTATTGCAATTTCTACTAATTAAAAACTAATTAAGTCATTTGCTGAATAATACATGTACTCTACTTGCAGTATCTATGAGCATGCTCTCCACTTACAAATATTTGTCTCCATTTCATTAAAGTAATTAAACTGCTTCAAGTATGGTTATTTTTACAAGCATTTTATAGCCAACTCTCAATTTTCCATACCAATGGAGAAGCATAATTGAAATGTTTAAAACTGAATAACAGATAATACAGACCCTCCCTGCAGTGCCTCTCCTCCTCCAGTTTAACAAACAAAAACAACCGACTCAGGTTTTAGCTCGGCTCCCACTCCGGTAGCCTAACAGAAAATAATTGCACATAAGCGGTACGATCGTATTCGTGAGCACACAGCACCTCCTTCCCACCCCCTCTTCGCTCCCCAGCCCAGCTCTTACAGTATGTCAGAGCAAAGTGGAGGGATTAGTGAGGCTACTTTACCAGGGCAGAGGGACCATGCCCGAATCAATGACAAAATTAATTGCACTCTGTCTCTCCTATCACATCACCCATGCTTTGTCCCAGGCAATTATGAGAATTCCTTAAGTTCCTAGAAAAAAAAAAAAAAAATGCTGCATCAGGCAAAAAAATTCTTTACACTAAGAATTATAATGGAGATTCTGAGTGAAGGTGTCAGCATGTGCATGACAGTGTATCTGGCTGCAGCTTTGTTTGCTATTTTAAAGAAAAGAGAACTATGTGGAGGAAACATGTTCTTTCGCAGAATGGGAGGGTGCATAATTATGAAGGGGCAGAAAGAAAATAGAAGTTGGATGCATCTAATTACATCCATTGAGAAACGTGACAAGAAAACATGTATTGGAAACAGGTTGACAATCCATTTTCCATAATAGGCATTTTGTCGGGGGAAAACAGAATGGAGTTCTCCTCACTCCCTAATGTCTGTTTTTGCCCTGAATAGAAGAGCCGCCTGTGGGAGGAGAGCGATGGTACCGCGCAGAGAAAGTACCGCCCAAGGAGGCAAAGAGTCGTGCAGAGGGGCCAGCCATGCAGACCAGGGAAGGAGAAAGGCGGTCAGAGTGCAGACAGCGTACGCCTGGGGAGACTGGCTCCAAGGGGCTGGAAGTTGCCGTTGTGATACAGAACACGCGATAGATAGATGATGATGAAGATGGATGGATAGACGGACGGCCGGACGAACAGACGGATATATGGATAGATACACAGACAACTGCATAGATAGATAGAAAAAATAGTATATAAATAGCATATAAATACTTGATAAATGCACCAAACTCTTGAGGTCCTCAGAGACAGCGTTGGTTCCTAAGGTTAAAGACACAAAACGGGTTGTGTGGCAGGAGGCAGGGGGAGGGAGTTTTTATCGTTGTTTTGTTTCCTTTTTAAAACAGGCCTCAGAAGGAGTGCCCAAAACGTGTTTAGAAGGCTTGAAACGGAATTTCATTCTAAACTCGTTTGTTATATGGCATCTCCTTTATTCTGGACTTTCCCCTGCTTTAAATTTTATTGGATTTTAATCGGAGACCATCTGATGAAATGTTCTGAACCTAGATTAGAATGGTGCATGTACTACAGCTGAATGAGAGGGAGGACAGTGGAATCACATAATGGAATATAAAATAGATTTTAAGAGCAATAAAACTGCAGCAGGCGGAGGGGGTCTCCTCAGGGGCAGGGAGAACCGGGACATGCAGAAATATACTCACCATCCAGAGAAAGAGAACTCCAGCAAGTTCCTCCACAGGCCAAGGGCAGGTCCCCAGAACCACAGCCACTCGCCTCGGGCCAGGGTGTGCCCCATCCTATCCAGGGCACAGTAAAAAGGAGAGGCAGAGGCTGGCTGGCTTAGTTGAATAAAACTAAACAAAGATTTTAAAAAATGAATAGCCAGAGTCCCCAAGGACCGGAGGCAGGCACTTAACTTCTCTAAAATTCATAATGAGAGACAGTGGAGATCATTGAAAGCAGGGCTTCTGGAACTTCACCATGCAAGGGAACTACTGGGGATCTTATTAAAATGCAGATTATGGTTTAGGAGTGCTGGGGTGGGTCTGATAATCTGCATTTCTAGCAAGCTCTGAAGTGACGCTGATACTTTGTTCCAGGGACCACAGAATGTAAAGCAGTGTGTTTCTCACCTGCATCTGCATCATTCAGTACCTAGTTATAGCTCCGATGCCTGAGCTCCCCCCCAGACTCGCATCTCAAAGGATGGAGCCTGGTAATTTGCATGCTTATCAAGCTCCCCTGTTGATTTTTATGCCTACTCTTCCACATGCCAGACAAATTATTGATAATTTATAACATGTAGTTCTCCATATAAATGACTATACGACAGAAAAGCGAGCAACAAGTTGACTGACTGGCAGAATTGAGAGTGATGTGAGGAGGTGGGGTGTAGCTCTCATCCAGGTAAGTTTAGCAGTGAGTTTATGAACAGAAAACCATACCAGGAACCCTCTCTTTGGGGGAATCTAGTATATGCTATAGGGCAGGCACACTTACTTAAGGGCTACATCTTCCTGAGCAGATTTTGTAAAAACAAATTCCATTATAGCCTCCTAGTCAAAGGAATCTTTTGAGGAGCCATCTTTAACTCTGTACTTTCCCTCACACTCTTCAGCCCACATCCAGTTCCCAAGTCCTATTGGTTCAGCCTCTAATATCCATCCTCTTATCCATCTCCCTCTCTCCGTTTCCACTGCTACATCCTATTCCCAGCCACTATCGTCTCTCACCTGGACCAGAGCAAGAGTTTCCTAGCTGGTGTCCCAACTACAGTCTTGCTCCTTCACATTCATTCTCTTTTCCACGGCTAGCCTAAAACTCCTTCAGAAGCTTCCCGCGGCATCTTCACTGAAGCCTGAAATACCAACATGATCTTATCCCTCCATCTCTCTTGAACCTCATCTCCCTCTCTGTGTTCCAGCTGCATTAGCCTTCTGCATGTTTCTTAAATACACCAAGCTGTTTCCTACCTCATGGTCTTTGCCTGTGCTCATTTTTTTTTGTTGAATTTTCTTTGCCAGACATAGCTAGACCCCACTCTTCCTTTAGGTCTAGGCCTAACTATTACCTTCTCAGAGAGAATGTCCCTGCCCACCTCACCTTATGTAGGTCCCTCTCTGGCCCGCTGTTGTTCCTTTACGGCATGTATTATGACTGGCGATTATTTCACTTGTTTACTCATGAACTTTTCTTTCTCTTCCATTATACCATTGGTTCTCAAAGGATGATCCCTGGAAAAGCCGCACCAGCTTCAGCCTGGGAAACTGAGCGTTGGGCTCAGACCCTGGGTATTATTAGCAAGCTCCCCTTGGACTGCTGCATGCTAAAATCTGCGAACCACTGCACTGGACTGCGACCACACAGGAGTAAGAGACTAGGTCTGCCTTGTCTGCTATTGTATTCCCAGCACTAAAATAGTACATATAGTAGACATTTGGTAAAGTTTTTCTTAAATGAATAGATAAATAAGTCCTATAAAGCCAAAATAATTTCCTTTTCCCGACCCGTAACCCAAGCTAAAGCCGCTAGAACACTTGCAAAAGCTCTACTTGAAAGATAAATCTCACATAAATTTTCTTTCTAATGAAAGCATTCTAAGCTGGCTTTGGAGCAGAGACTGGATTTTAGGTGGTAAGAGAAGCTGGAACACCAGCAGTGGCCCAGGTGAGCGACGACGATGGCAGGAACAGGGCTGATGGAAGCAGAACTGGAGAAGAGGCAAACTGAAGGATCGTAGAGGCTGAGCCAACAGGACTTGATGACTGGTTGTAGGTGGAGGAGAGTGAGGCGAAAACAAGGGGTTAGGAAAGGAACAACAGGGTGAAATGGGGGTTTACTAGTATATTGAGTCTCAAGTAAAGGAACTAGGACAATAAAAGATAATAAGCTGACTAACTTTGCCTAAGAATAGTCACACTGGGCCCTTTGCCCTTTCTCAACCCACTTCCACATCTCCATCTCTCAACGAACACAAGCAAGAAGTGGTTATGCGAATGTAATCTCAAGATGGAATGGCATATTTGGAAGAAACCATTTAGTGGTCCTACATCCTTATTATAAGACTGAGGGTGCTGCAGGCCACATAAAAGAAGTGACTTACTCAGGTCACATGGCTGCTGGTGGCCGTGGGGACTAAGACCCAGTCTCCCACCTCATAGTCCCTGAGATACTTGCTTCAGTGGGTGCTTGTGGGGGAAAAGGAAAAACTCCAGGGCCCAACATGCCTAGAGAGTTTCAGTATACATCATATTAAGGCTATGAAAAGCCTTCCATTGGAGAAACCTATCTCGCTCAGCATTTCTCAGGCACAGCTGAGCTAGAGTCCTAAGCTCCCATGGAGCTTCCTGATATTTATTACCACACCCAGACCACACATACTCAGCATGAACTATAGGAGAGAGAGGTATAAGTTAACACAAATGTAAAGGTTACGTGTGAATTTTTCCTATACTAAAAGAAGTCTTGGTGTCTTTACCATGTTTATCCTATAAATGACTTTGTAAGCCTATAAATGACTTTTTAAGCAGCTGGCTTGGCTAACTTTGAACGTATTTAGCTATCCTCAAGGGAAGATGGCATGGAAAGCCCTGCTGGGCTGACCTCACGTTAGGTATTTCTGCATGCTTAGCTCATGGAGTGTCTTTCCCAGGTCCGATCCAGGCACCCTGAAGCCCAGCATCCCTTTTATCCTATGAGGCCAGCATGCACAGGAGGGCTCCTGGTGCTCTGGCAAGAAGAACCCCCTGGTATGGCCAAGAAGAAGTGGTAAACAGGGGTACCCAGCCCAGGGATGACTAGGCATGGCTGCCCACCAGGAAGAAGGGAAGGGGGATGGGGCTCAGTGCTTGGAAGACCCTTACCTAGGAGTCATGGGGACTTGGGCAGACTTGAGGCTAAAATCAGAAAACTGGGGAAACAGATGTCTCAGAAGTGTGAGATTCCAAATTAGGAAGGGTGTATGGTATGGGCACAGGGCCTTACTAACAGAGAAAGGCCTGACAGGACACAGGAGCTTGGCTGAGCCACCACCTCATCCAGCTGTGAGGCAGGGAACAATGAGGAGAAGAGCCAGAGGCTGTGGAATCCATATGGACCAAAGTCCAACAGAACAAGCTTCTCATGCTTTAGCCACATGCCTTTGGACAAGTTACTTAATTTCCCTGAGCCCTGTTTTCTGCATGTGTGAAAGAGACACAATAATTTCTGCCTCTCAGAATTGCAAGGTGGTTTAAATCAGATAATGAGTATGAAAACACTGACAGATAAACAAAGTACACCCAAATGTAGGTATGATTATAATAACTATCACAGGTGTTTACCGAACACTTACAATGCACCAGGCATTGGGTTAAGTACTTCAGAGACATTAGGCTGCCTAAGCCTTCCAGGAGCCCTCTGAGGTAGATACTAGTTTTAGGCTCGATTTGACAGAAATTGAAGCCCAAGAAAACTGATTTACTTGCCCAAGGCACACAGATAGAAGGCAGTAGAGCCAGCATCTGAATACAGACAAAATACAGATAACATTTCTCACTCTACAAACACTGATGCAGGAAAGTGGCGGAGAGGAGAGGACCGTTAACAGTGATTCAGCCAAACTCACTGGGAGGGTGAGCTGTGAATGCTGAGACAGTCAACAGCCCCTCCTGGGGTCAGTTTAACAAGCATAATCCTTTGATTTCAATTTGCACACTCTGCCTGAAGCCAAAAAAAGAACTCGAAATCCTATGGAGGGGTCCGTCCATCCTCACTGGGGATGGCAGAAGAGCCCAGCTGAGTGACAGTGGCCAGAGGGCTATATGCCAGCACCAGGGGTGGTGTGATACACTCTGCACTGATGGCCAGGACAGGAGCCTCCCTCCAGGCCCTCAGGCATGTCCTACCTGCAGAGATGTAGTGTGCAGTTCATGCGAGGCCAGCAGTGGGAGGCCTTGGCTTCAATCCCATGAGGTGGTGATCAGCACCTTCATAGAAGCCCAACAAGCCTGCTTGCTGCAGCTGCCCTTGGCAATCCAGAAGCAAAAGTTCCTAGGTGCATATTAAATCATGAGAAAGAGGTTTTCCCAGTTGGAATTTGGCAGATCAATCAGGCCATCCCTGAGTGATTTTTGAAGAAAGCCAGTGGGAGCTTTAAGAAGTGAGAGCTCCCAGGGAGTAGGGCGGTGAGGTTGGGGAGGGGGCAGCCGCCTTTACATCACCTGTCTGCCCCCGGCCACAGCAGGCAGTCCTGATGCTCCAGGAAAGAACAGCCAACCCTTAAGATTCCAATATTCTGTGCCAGGGTAGCTGGGAGAGAAGTTCCAGATGGGCTTGATGTGAACTCCAAAGATAAGTTACAGCCCTGGGTGAGTCAAAGGTGTGGGGTGGAGGCTTTAAGTGGATTTGAGGCTGCGGTGCAGGGAACAGGAGGGAGTGTCATGCCCCAGCCCCCAATCTCATCTGAGTCATAAAATTCAAAATAGAAGAGCTTATCTCAGAAGAAAAATTGCATGTTAACCCATAACCCATGGAGCAGGCCCTAAAACCAAGCACTGCTGGCTGAGGACAAAAATCTGTCTTACAGCCCTAGAGGAAGGAGGGAGGTGGGGGAGGGGAGAGGAAGAAGGGAGGTGGGGGAGGGGAAAGGAAGGAAAGAGGAAAATGGAAGATGAGAAAGAAAGGAGGAAAGGAAAGGGCTGGAGGAGACTCCTAAATTAAGGTCAAATACTAGATGAAGAAATTCTAGGTGATAGGACCATTTTATTCTACTGTTTAGGATTTGAAGAAAATCTATTGTTTTAAAATAATGCTGCCAGATTTGGGGGGAAGTCTGCTCTTCATTGTAGCTTTAACTTTTGTAATAAAGAGGGAGGGGCGGGGAGGAAAGGAGTTTAAAATTAAACATAAATGATAAAAACCTCAAATTTTTCAAGTCAAATTTCATTAACTGATAAAGGTCTACCCTGAGCCCTGGGCAAGGACAGTGGGAGGGATTTGGTTAATTTGTTAGATTAAAGACGTTTTGAATAATTGAGGCCACATTAGAGGGAGACTCCATAATTTGAATGACATTCCAAGGTCAGAGACTTAAGAGCTAAGAGTCCTTATCCAAAAACACCCAGTTAACCTTTCAGACAGGAAAAATTCAAGCTACCGTGGCCTTGAACTTCAATGACTGATAAACAAGAAACAGACAATATAAATTGGCAATCTACCTGTTTATACATAGATTTATCTTTCCTTTGGTTAAGGAATCTGACCAGTGGAGTCTTGAATATTTTAAAGTGTTTTGTATAAGGTAATGTGTTATCTTGACAGTTTATTAGCAACAAAGTCAAGAAGGTCAAAACTGAAGACTCCTTCTATAATTTTATTTCCGCTCTGCTTACATCTTAATAAAAGGTGTCTCTTGCAACAGTAAACAGAAACCAATCTGCATCCGCAGGTGTAAAAAAAGTGCTTTCAAATGTATTATCAGCAGAGAATGACATACACTTATTGGAATCAGCATTACTCAACACTCTTTGTACTTTGGCAAGATACAAAATGATCTGTTTCTTCTCTTGGCCAAACAGAAAGTGAATAGCAAAGTCTATAGGATACAAAATTAAACCAATCAAGACTATGGCAGTTTTGCTATTGTTGCTATTATTAGTAATAATAATACCATATATAATGCTTTATAGGTTTCTAATATTTTCCCATAGTTCAATGGTCAGAGCTGCTTTGGTTGAAAGTGTGTATGTTAGTGGCAGATTAGGGCTGAGTGTCCTGTCCCCTCATTCCCTCACACCCTTAGAAGTGACCCTTGAGGCTCAATGGGACACAGAATTTGAAAAAGACATAAATTGCCTAATTTTATCTTTGATATTACTATCATGGATATTGTGGTCACCACCCCAATCTCCATTCCCCCTTCTCTTGGTAACTGACAAGACCTCCATTCTGGAATCTGCACCCTACCCACTGAAGCCCACGAGCTTTGGCAAAAGGCCATACACACCTGGTTCTAGATGTGGGGTGTGTAGGAAAAGAAGTGTTATCCCAACCCCAGGCCTTGGTTACTGGTTCAAGGGTAGGAATATGCCACAATTTGGGCCAATGAGACTGACTGTACACTGGAGTTTTCTAGGAGTCTGCAAGAAAGAAGCATCATCTCTCTTCTAAAGACTTCCAGGGTATGCGTATATATGTGTACGTATGTATGTGTATGTATATGTATATAGATATAGACACACACAAGGAAGCATATGGGCCTTAAATTATGACAACAATAGACAGTATTCTCAGGACAAGGCTTGCACTAGGAAAGGCAAACAAGGACAGAGATGAAAAGAAGCATAATCCTTGATGACATCATCGTCTGCTAAATCACACCAATCCTGAAGCCCACTTAGTTCTAGACTTCCAACTACACAAGCTAATAAATTCTATTACTTACGCTGATTTGATTTGAATTTTCTGCTGATCTCACCCTAAGTGATACTGGTACTGTGTGAGGTGATTTAGTCAGGTGTTCTATCTCCATTTTAAAGATAAGAAGGTGGAAGTTCTGAGATCTTATGTGACACAAGAACACACAACCAAAAAGTGATGAAACCAAGTTTCATGTCTTCTGACTCCAAGTCCAGTGCATTGCCACATGCCATCTCCACGATGTGATCCTAGAAAGCCCCTTTTTCAGATTTATGATTGCCATTAAGTTTGAATTTAAGTATTTTGACATTATACAATTAAAATTAAAATTTAAGTGTTGGTTCAAAATATTTTTGCCTATTAAAGAGCAGTAGTGGGGTTTTTTGGTTGATGGGGTTTGTTTGTTTGTTTGTTTGTTTGTTTGTTTTTGTTTTAGTAAAAAGCTATCACCCATTTGTGGACCAGACAGTAAACCCATCAAACAGCTTCATTCAGGTCACTGCAAACAATATCAGGCATGAGGACAGGCTGGCAAAAATATGTGCAGATGGCTAGGTATGTTGTCCTTACTGGACAGGCTACCAAATATATTAAAACGGAAGCCCTAGGTATGGAATCATAAAGCTTCTGCCTTCCAGGAGTTAGTTATCGAATGGAAAGGGAAAAGATGGTGCTCCTTTCTCCCTCTGCTACTTCTCCCAACTACAGTCCTCTCCCACTGCCCGAATGCGAGATTAATTCTATTCATGTGTGTGCTAAATAACTGTGAGTCAATTAGAATCTTTCTACAGTCACAGGGAGAGCACCCAGATTAGCTCAAAGATCAATCAATTAACGAAAGGCAGAAAGAATAGAGAGAGAACAGATGGGGGGGTGGGGAAGTGATTTGTTCTCTGAAGAGATATCTTGGGTTAGCAAATAGTAAACGCAAATTGAACCAGAGGAGAAAAAAAGTCAAACTGCCTAGAGATAAAACCAGTATCAACTGTTATTTCGAATTAACATTATTTTTATTAAAACTAATTTCAGACTGAGAGGGAGTAGTAGAGACTAGGCAGTCCCAGCCAAAGAGGGAACTGTGCTCCTCCTCCCACTTGGAATACTGACTCCCCACCTATCAAAATTTTAGCATAGTGAGAAGGTCAAGAATTGCACTCTCCAAGACAAATCTGGACCCGAAGCCCAATCCCAGTATTTACTAACTACATGACTGTATGACTGAATAAATTACTGAACCCATTTAAAACTATTTCCTCATTTACAGAATGAGTTATCGTAAGGATTAAGATTATACCTGTAAAGTGTTTAAGATATAGTGTTCAATAAACTGAAGATACCATTACTAGCCATATGCCAATCATCCTTCAAAATGTTGCCCAGATTCTTAATTGTAGATGCTGCCTTCCCATAAACCATGATGATTTGATGTATAACAGCTACTAGCACAGCCATTACCGTGAGTCTCTCCTAAATGCTCTGGCCACAGACTCCGGCAAGTTCTGCAACATTAACTCTTCCCCTTCCAGAACCAACCGTTAGCTGGCTTTGCAGACTCTCCCTGGGGCTATAAGGATCATGCCTCTACATCATTCCTCATTTTCTGGACGTCTGAGCATTCTTAGCTTAGTCTCGCCTGCTCAAGAAGTGTGTAACTTCTGGTGACCCAAACAGCATTTTGCGGAAAGGGTAGCTCTGAAATGGAACTATTATATAAGGCAGGATCTATGTTTTCACAGAGGTTCCAGGGCACTGAGAAAGTGAGAATGTTCGTGTCTCTTTTTATTTTCTGCAAAGACTGTGAGTCTCAATGGCTTCCATATTGGCCTTGTCTGAAAATCACTCTACAGCTCCAAGTACAAGTGCAGGTAAGGTCTCACATGAGTTAAAGCAGTCTGGAGACAGAAATCACAGAAGAAATTTGAACAGAGGAAATTTAATATAAAGAATTATATGAAGTTATTAATAAAGAAACAAAAGGAATGAAGGAACATTAAGGTATTATGAAAGCAGCAAGTGCAAGAAACAGCTATTACCCCTAGGGCTGGAGAAGCCAAGGGAAGAGTGTAATTATTAAAACTCATAGGAGGAAAAAATCTTACAAGAAGGATGCATTCTTCTGAGGAAGTAGTACCAGCCGACTAGGGCTAATGTCTGGGGTTAGGGCTGGGGTGTTGCAATGAGACTGATTCTCCAAATGCTGGAAAAACTGCAAACTAAATTCAGCGGCTGCTACGGGAAGGAATTGCTGCCGCTGCTACCAGAGTGAAGAAACTTTACTGGGTGACACTCGAAGGAATAAAAAGAAAACCTAAAGGGGTAATTCCCTTCTTCTTCCTCTAGCCTTGCAGTCTCCCTCTGAGGGCCCCCTATGGCAAATTCTAATCAGAAACCAGAGGACAAAGCACAAATGTGATTGGCAGACTATGACGAAGCAGGTAGAAGGGTAGCTTTTTTGGTGAGAGACAATAGCTTCCTGACTAGCGCAAGGCTCCTATCCTTCCCCTTGACCAGAAATTTCCCATGCTGATAAGTCACTGCAGGTTTTAGAGATGTCCACCATGCCCTGCTCTACACAGAGGAACATCAGCCTTCAGCCCCAACAGTCCCTGAGGGAGGCAGAGACCTTCTAAAAATATAAAGGTCTTCAAGGACCTCCTAAAACTGCCCACACCAGATCTGTCTTAGATGGGTCAAAATAGCCTGGTGTTTTGTGTAAGGCTAAGGTCACTATTTTATTTAGAACCTACATCACTAGAAATTATTAATCAATTAGCACTAGGTAATAGTCCTTTAAATATAACATTAGCAATATCAGGTGCCCCAAACTTTCTATCATTCTCTGAGATGAATGTCCTCCCTTTGTTCTCATGGGTAAATTAACATCTGAAATGTATACAAACATTTCCTTTTATTTTACTTAAAATTCTATTTACATTTCTCTTACTATTTTTATGCAGAATCAGCTGGGGCATTTTTAAATGTCCACAAGGAGGAGTCTGGGATGATGGCAACCTGGTACAAGTCTCCACTATCCTCCTAAACCCACATTATCTGCTACTCAGACCCAATTAGCTGCTGGGGCTGATGGTCAGCTGAGTGCCAGAGAAGGCTCCAACCTACATCTAATAGGGAGAATCCATACGAAGCCTGAAGACCATGGTCAAAGAGCTAGGGTAAAGACCTTGAAGGAGCTTGGTCCCCAGAGATTTTCACCCTTCTAAGAGTAACATTGGCCCCTTATGAGAGGTGTCACAGGTCCCCAAGAAGCTGGAATGTACTGAACTATGAAGCTGAGGTCTACCTGCCTCTCAGGTGAGGAGACTGTGTGGAGTTTGGGGAGAAGGCAACTTTCTCCAGAGATTCCAGATATCTGTTTCCACTTCACCATACCATGAGGTAAAGATCACAGTGCTTCTCACTACCATCAGGACTGCTGCCTCTTAGGACATCCCGATAACCAGATCTGAGTGTAAGTGACACACAAAGGAAAATAACAACACGGTGAATGGTTCCAGGGAAGGAAAGATCAAATGAAATAGGCATCGGGCTAAGTGATGCTTCCACAGGAGACAAATGACAACTGACCAAAAGTGTATCAATGGCACCTCATGAAATTCAAGCATAGATCACAAGCTCACGCAAAAGATCTTCTACAACTGAAAGCTTGATTTTCAAACTAAATATCTCAGTAAATTAATTGACAGAGAATTGGTAAACATTAAGACCCACATTAGTGCCCTAGAACTCTACTTTGAACAATCTCAAAGTACAAAAAAGTAATTATGAGGGAAAAGATAAAAATACTTAGAGAATAGATTCAAGATAACTAAGATGCCATAATACAAGTTCTAGAAATCACCAATGGAATACAGCGACAAGAGGAAGTAATTAAAATAATAAAAAAGAACTTTCCTGCAATGAAGGAAAGTCCAAGTTTTCAGTTAAAAGTGTGCACTATGTTCTAGGCAAATTTGACTTTACAAGGATATGCTCCTGAGCACTTCATGTTAAAATTCCTGAATTCCAAGGATAACAAAATAATTATGAGTTTTGAATAGAGTAAGTTATTTACTAAGAATTGGTATTGAACTTTTTATGTTACACTGGAAGCTAGAAGATGTTGGAGGACATCTTTCCTACTGAGAGGAAATAATTGAAACTCTAGAATTCTATATCCAGCTTTGATATTTACCTGTCAGAAGGAAAAATTATTTACATATATTCATGTCACCCACCCCTCACCAAAATAAAGAAAATGCTCAAGAAAGAACTTGAACCAAACAACTATGAATCAGAACCAAGAGCTCAATTTGTAACAAAATAAAGAGAAGTAACTGATAAGCATAAAGCTTTGCTGTGTGCCTGTGCCTGTTATTGTGTGTGTGTGTGTGTGTGTGTATTATTGTGTGTGTGTGAGAGAGAGAGAGACAGAGACAGAGACAGAGACAGAGACAGAGACAGAGAGACAGAGAGAAAACCATACATGGATAATGAAAAATTGTAGGAATGAGTGAAGTATGCACTAAATAAGGATTATTAAAATAGGATAAGCTTCAGTGAAAATTTTAATAATACTAGAGAACTAAAAGCACTAAACTATTTCAGCAAAACTTTGAAGTTGAGGGATAGAGAAAAGAAAGGTGTCTTCCAAAAGTCTCATCTAGGTTGGGGCTGGGAGCCCATAATATGAGGAAAGTTAAAGTATTCTTTAAAGTCTTATTTTACTGGAGCAATGGTGGGAAAAACAGAGGGAAGATAGAATTGTTGAGGAAATTGGCAAAATATTTTTTAAATAACCAGAGAAATGTGTATATGACTCTGAGTAACAGAAAAGGGACTAGGAGTGTACAGTAGAACTTTCAAATTAATAAGAGGAAACATGAAATGAATACTTACTTTAACAAATAAGCAAAAACAATGAAAACAAAAAAGTACGCATTTGGATTATTTAAACATTTTTAGTATTCCACTGATTTATCTGTTGGCTTTTGGGCTATATAACTTTTGCTTTGTCTTGTTTTTCAGTGGTTGCTCTAGAGACTACAATATTAATATCAAACTTTACCTTCTTAGACTAATTAGAGTTCATTTTGTTCTACTTCATGTGAAAGGTAGAAAGCTTCCAACCATATAGGTCCTCCCACCAACCTTTATGTTATAATTGGCATATGTATTACATCTTCATACACTGAAAAATCCCACAAGTTTTTGCCTTTTTCAGTCATACATATTTTTAAAACCTCAAGAGAAAAAAAAAATACTCTTTTCTAGTCACACAGAGATATGCCATTCCTGTTGCTCTTCCTTTATTCCTGAAGATCTTTTCATTCTGATGATTTTCCTTGGCATTTCCTATGGAGCAGTTCTGCTGCTGATGGATTCTCTCAGCTCTCCTTCATCTGAGGAAAACATATTTATATTGCTTTCATTCCTGATGGATATTTACAGTAGACATAGAACTTTTAGGTTGACGGTTGGTTTTGGTTTTTTTTCAGTAAAGTTGTTGTTTCACTCTCTTCTGGCCTCCATGGTTTTGACAACAAATCTATAGTCATTCGCATTGTCACTTCCCTGTACTAAGGTGTCACTTTTCTACAGCTGCCTTCAAGACTTTTAGTTTCATCAGTTTGACTGTGATGTACGTAGGTGCAACTTTCTTTGAGTTTGTCGTGTTTAAGTTTCATTGAGCTTCCTAAATCTGTAAACATATGGGTTTATTTTCCTCAGATTTGGAAAGTCTTGACCATTTTTAAAAATGTGTTTTCTCCCTCAATATCTTCATCCTTTCATTCTAGGACCACCATGTATGTCAGGCCTTTCGATATTGTTCTCTGAGGCTCTGTTAACTTTTTCGGTCTTTCTTTGTTTCTCAAATGAGTTTATCTGCCAATTCACTGACTTGTTCTCTGTCCTCTCTACTATGCTATTGAGTTCATACAGTGAACTTTTCTACTTCAGATGTTATATTTTCTAGATCTAAATTTTCCATTTGGTTCTTTTTTATAGTGTTTATTTCTCTGCAGAGAGCTCCTACTTTTCCATCCATTTTTAGTGTGTTTACCTTGACCTCATAGAGCATAATTATAATAGATGCTTAAAAACTTTGTCTGATAATTGCAACATCTGGGCCATTTCAGGGTAGGCATCTATTTATTGTCTTTTCCCTTGAGAACTGGTCAATTTTCCTGGTGTTTTGTATATCAGTAACCAGACATTGAGAATATTATGTCATACAGACTCTGGGTTCTATTATAATTCTTTGTGTTGGTAGAACAACTGGATGTGGAACAATTGGAACTCTCACACACTGCTGGTCAGATGTAAAGTGGTACACCCACTTTGGAAAAACAGTTTGGCAGTATCTTATAAAGTTAAATATACACCTACCATACAACCCAGCCATTTTATTCCTACGTATTTCCCAAAGAGAAATGAAAGCATATGTCAATTCAAAGATAAAAAATATATACAAGTGTTCATAGCAGCTTTCTTCATAAACTCCAAAAACTAGAAACAACCCAAATATCCATCAACAGGCCTTTGGAGAAACAAATCGTGGTAAACCCATACAATGGAATATAAAAGAAATGAACTATTGCTACACACACAAAATGGATGAACCTCCAATCATTACATCATCTGAAAGAAGTCAGGCAAAAAAGGAGTATATACTCTACGATTCCATTCGTATGAAATTCTAGAAGTTCCAAACTAATTTATATTAGCGAAAAGCAGAAATGTTTGCCTAAAGCCAGGGGTAAAGAGATAGTCTACAGAGAAACACAGGAAAATTTTGCAGGTGATAGGAATGCTTGCTATCTTGATTGAAGGTATAATTTCACAGATGTATACATATATCAAAGGGATCAAATAGTACATTTGAAATATGTGCATTTAGTATGCTCCAATTACATCTCAATAAACCACGTAAATAAAAAGAGGAGTCAACTACGTAAATTAATACAAAACGAAGCAAGAGAGATGTACTGTGTACAACAAAATTCTCTCCTTAAGAGACAAAAGACAAAAATCAGACTTGTTAAAAAATATAAAAACTCTAAGCTTATAAGAAATACTCGAAGTGATAATAAAAGGTTGGAAATAAAGAAATATACAAAGAGATAGTGGGAAAATATAAATAAAAGTCGAATGGAGCTTTTTAAAGACAGACAAGGTTATAAAATCATCAAAAAGATCAAAGAGCTATTTTATAATAAGAATTCACTGTTTATAAAGAAGATACCACAGTCACCAAATAACACAGCAGAAAAATATATAAAGCAAAAACTTTTGGAAATGCAAACAGAACTTAATAAATAAACTTAACAAATATACTAGGAATATTCGATATACTGCTTTCATTAATGGGTAGATCTACTAGACAAAAAAAAAAAAAAAAAGCAAATACCTAGAAGAACTGAATACCACAATCAATAAATTGAATAATACAAGAACAAAGGTACTAAATACATGGAGAACTATACGGCTCCAAATGGAGAATATGCATTTTGTCTTATGTCCATGAAACATTTACAAAAAAAATGGATCCTGCCCTTTCTTTAAATAAAAATATATCAAAAAAAAATCCTTTATAGGCCACATTTTCCATTCATAATATATCAGAAACAAAAAGATAAATGTGGCTAACTAAAGCAACTGTCAGAACTTTTCTGAGGCTGAAATACCACCTGATATCAATCATGATACAGCCTTAGCTTGTAGGAAGAAAATCTGGTATCAAATTTCACCTCTGCCACTGACTGACACTAGGAGGTCACCCAACCCCGCTGAAATTCCAAATCCTATAACATAGAAGTGATTCCACCCACCCTACAAATTTCATGAAAGTTGTTGCCAGTGACAAGGCAAATCGAGATCATGAAAATTCAGGCACTTTTCAAAGTATAAAGTACCATTCAAATGCAGGGTGTCCGTGAGAAAATATATCTACATAACAATCAACTGGACTCGCAAAAAGACTTTGAGAAGAAAGAGCTCTAAAAATGTGTCTGTTTTGGGGTCTACCTGAACATGTATGCAAAGATTTTTTTGAAAAATCTAGAAAAACCATACATACTTAAAGTAGTAGGAATTAATAGCAACTAACAAGAATAACTTGTTACTAAAAACTAATGAGGAGGAAAAGTCCCTCAGATAGGAGCTACTTAAATATTTGATGACTAATAAATTAAATGTTAATTAAATACTTCAGCGATTTTCTTCCCTGACCAGCATATAATTAACATTTAATTTGTTATAAAATATTTAAAGTTATGAAATATCCTATGGTATCTAAAATGTCTCCATTGTCAAACCGTCTTGAGACAAGGTGTCAAGGGTACAAGAGGTTAGACTGGCATTTAAACCTCAGGAGATAGAACATAAAATGTACCTTTTGTGACTTTCTCACATAAAGAAATTGAGAACGAAATAAGGAGAATCTCATTTTCCAACTGAATTTAGCCAAGGAATGTATAAGTGTTAACTAGGGAGTAAAGGATAAAATAGGAACGAGGCACCCTTGCAATCCTACAACTATAATGTCATGAATGTCCGACCACCTAACAAGAAGTGGAAAACGGAAAACATGACTAAAACTTGATTAGGAAGAAAGCTTTACTCACTTTGGCCTCTTCGAACTTGAAATACATCTGGAAGAAGGAGCATAAGGAGGAAACAGATTGGACAGAACTGTTTTCTAGTAAGACAAGGGGTAGCATGAAAGAGGTATCCTACTCCCAACTTCCCCCATGAGGCTATCAAAGTCCCAGAAAATGCATTTCCTCACTGGTTCGAAGATGACCTTGAAAAGTAGTACATGAGCCTGGCCTTATAGCAAGGGCAGTAGGGGCTGGAAGGGCAGAGAGAGATGCGGGAAGACATCTAACTAGTAAGGAGAGAGGGATTTGGGGAATGAACATCCTCATTGTTAGTCTTTAAACTAGGACCATACAGAGTAGTCACAGGACCAAGAGAAACAACTGTCATAGCTCATCAGTAGAGCCATGCAATGAGCTAGGCTAAGGGTAATCTCCTAAAAGAAGGCTCCCCTGACACACTACAACATCAAAGGGAACAGGTGGGTTCCACTTCCGGAGATCACGATTTGAGGACACAGCCTCTCCCCTTCCATTCTCCTATTAACCCTCTTGCACACATGGTCTTCAGTACAACTCTAGTTCAGTGATTTGGAGTACAATCCATTTTCCATCAGAGGTGAGAAATTTGGCATGCATACAAGACACTAACTTTGGCCTTCCTGAGTACTGATTCAAAGAGCTTCTCAAACCCCCTAAATCTCTAACAGACATTGATGGTAGCCTATCCAAACTCTCTTACCTATCCGCTCTCCCCTATCTAGTATTTAAGGAGAGTCTAGCTCCAACCTGAGCCTCTAGCATCACGGAATACATTCTGCTCAGCACAAGATATGCTACTCATGGAAACCTCGTTCTGCTTGCCAGTGATTGATTTAGGAGTAAATGAGAACCTAGTTCTTGCTAAAGAACTATAAGGAGAGATCTACTGAAACCTGTCTATCAAGAAGGAGAGCCTAGAAGAGACAGTCCCCATAATCCCATTTGTTGTTGGGTCTTTCTGCAGCTAGAGACAGTGGTAGTCATCTCATCACCATGGGAAGGTCGGTCTTGAAGAAAAAGCACCCTAGTGGGGATGGAGACCAGAAAGAATGAAAGAGCTGTCCCCTCGAAGACATTAATTAGAGAGTGACTGAATTAATCTACCCTGGGGATGCCCACCTCTGAATTTCTCACACTGTGTCCTTTTTTTGATAGCCCTTCTCCTAATATGCAGCCTTCTTTCTATTGCTGTGTTCTATTTTCTCAATATTTTTGCCCTTTTTAACTCATATTAATTCCCTGCTACCTGATTCATGCATCAAGGGCTCCACATGGACAAACCCCAGCCTGCTCACATTATCCAGCTCAGTACAACAAACGTTAACAGTACCTACTGTGCGATGAGAACTACTAGGCATTGTGCTAGTAGTAAAGTTCATGCCAGCTCCATACAAATGTTTCTAAAACCCAGACTGCAATATGATTGGTGCTGTCCCTTCCAGACAGCAATACTCCTGGGTCATCCTATAATTTTATATATAGGAAGTATCCAAAATTGCATGAACACTAGTGTGGCTACATCAGGAACCGACTTTCTCTTTGTGCTCTAGATTCCTACCCCATCCTCCACTCTAGCAAGTTATTTCACTCACTTCTATGCAGGTCCAGAGGCAGCCACTCCAGGAAACAGGTTTGACCTTAGAAAGAAGTGTCCATAAACTTCCGAGACTGCAGAAGGCTCCAATAAACAGCATGATTTTGCAGTTGTCATAAACTGCAGTTTTCTTGTTTGCTTTTCTCTACCTCTTCGGCTTCTATAGCACTCACTATAAGTCCTACTGCTCTGATCTGCTCTTCAGGAAATTGTTGCCCAGGTTGTGGTTTGCCTGCCTGGTTTCTTACCTGCTCTTTGGCCTGGTTCTCATTCCTGGCACTACCATCCGTGCTCACCTTACACATTCACCTGCCACATAAGAGCTGCCATCCACACATCAATATGTCAGACTTAGCCAGAGCCCTGAGAAATATTAGGAGAGGGAGGGAAATGCTTGCATAATATTGTGAAACACATGGTCATGAATATAAGCCAGAGAAAGTGACAAGTAATTTTCCATTGGGAAGGTGTTGAAGCAATAACAGAATTACAGATAATGGCATATGCATCAAGTAAGAATATATGCAGAAGTTCTTTGATACACAAAAAGCTATAAAACAGTAGGCTGGAGAATGGTCAACAGAGTGAAAGGCTGAGAAAAAAATGAGGTTTTGGGAAACATCATGTGATCTACAATTTCAGAGCTCATATTAACAAAGTCAGAATGCAGAGCATCCTAGATTACAACTGATTTCAGAGGAGAAACTCTTGTTTTTGTTGCATTTAACCTCCCTACAGTGGTGACTCAGTAGAGGAGCTGAGAACGATGAATAGTGTTTACTGATGTCAGACACCACAGTGTTAGAGCTCTCATCCGTCAGCGATTACATGAACCTCACGTGAGGTTATGCAGCAACATCAGGTTTGATGACGGCTGCAACTCTGCTAACAATGTCAGAAGATGTTTTCTTGGTGGAACAGCTTTCAGCCATGCCATTTAACTCTCTGATGAACCCACCACAGTGATAAAGCTCTTCATGTTCCCAGACTGGCAGGGAACATCAGCGTCATACATAATTATCATCCTCAGAGAAAAGAGTCCATTAATGATCTGGGCTGAAACCAGGTCTGAATACTAATGAAAGGGTGGCCTTCTAGGATACTAATTAGGGGTGACACTTCCAGAGCAAGCTTGACTCTTCTTCCTAGGATTCCAGTTGAGACCATGCATTGCATGTGAGCAAAATGCAGATTTGAATAAGAAAGGAAAAGAAGGAACAGTAGAGAATTTTTTTAAAAAAGGAAAAAGGATGATGAAAAGCAAATCAAAAAGATTTCAAATCTAAAACTCAAAAAGTAATTCAGGTACCTATATCTCAAGTGTCAGCTGCCTTCTTCTTGTCATCTGAGTTTTAATAAAATTGATTCCATCCTTTTCTCCAGTGTTCAGTGGGCAGTCTAACACTGTCCCCTAAGATTTCTGTGGACCTCTAGGGTTTATGTTCTCAAGGCTTTTCTAAGTTTCCAATCTGCAGCATGTGACAGTTCACCTGCATTTCTTGCCTATGGTTCTCTTGTCTCTCTCCCAGATACTCAAAATGGAGGTCTTGAGACCAAGGATACTGGTAACACCTGGACGCTTGTCAGTGATGCAGAATCTTGAGCCCTACCCCAGACCAAATGAATCAAAATTTGCAAGTTTTACAAATCCCCAGTGATCTGCACATGTATTAAAGTTTGAGAAGCTCTGCTATACTCAGTGCAAACAATGTGTATGTAGAACCCCGTTCACGTTTTGATTTTCCCCAAAAGCATGATGAGAATGAAAGATTTTATTACATATTTGGGGCAATGAAGGTATTTGCACAGAGCAATGCCTACACCTTAGATATTAGCCACGTGTACTTAAAAATCTTCAGACCACTTTGACCTGTTGCCCAACTACCTCTTTCCCTCAAATCTCACATCTCAATTCTCCTCATTTTATTATGTAGAGTTATTCAGTTCTCCACTCTATCCTAGGTCTGTGCTCACTTTTGCATAAATAAAAATTCACTTATATCCTTTGATAAAACAACGTGTTATCTCAACCTTTGGTAACCCTAAAAAACTTGCAGAGACTTTAAAGTTTAACACCTTCTTTCTCCCCCTGGCCTCAGTGAGTAGAAGGAAGCAGTACAGACATATATTTTTCCTCTGATATGAAATATGTCATCCCTACCCCACTTGAAAGGCGGAAACTGCTATAGTCACTTGGATTTTGAAAAATATTTTTTTTTCCATCCTAAAATCCTAAATCTCAATTATTCATTGTAAAGCAATATAATAGCATCTTAGGTAATTTAAATCCAGAGTGTAAACACCATATGTGAGACACTACTCTTAAATGAATTACAGACGGAGAATGAGAATTATTCTAAGTTTTAATTGATTCTCTTTATACAATCAGTCTCTTTTGTCAAGATCAGCTCTTATCTCAGACCCCAGACTTATAACTTTGGCCAGGGCACCCTATTACCACCTTCCTTACTTATGTCATTGGCTTTACTTGTGGCAATGGGCCCAGGTAAAGAAGGTACTAATAGGTTTGGCCATGGGCCTTGTGACAATGTCTCTCTAGAACTGGCTATAGTCCCTGACAGGATCTTACTAAAAAATTCTTGTCTAAGACAGGTGTTGCCTCAGTTTTAAAATCTTATTTTTTTGTGCCTTAGGATCACGTGATCAGGAACATGGGGTGTCATAAAAGTTATTAACAGCAGGGAGAAGGGAAAGAGGTTCACCTGCCTTCATGTGAGGTAAAAGCAAGAGAATTTTCCAGACATGGAAGGCTGGGAGCACAGTCTGGGTGGGTGGCTTGTATGACAGATAATACATCGGATTAATTTGTTTTATAATGTAGGTGGGCAGCAGCCTCTAATAGGTACTAATGAACTTTGATCAATAGTAGAGTTGATAAAAATAGCCTTGTGTTCAATTGAGCATGACAAATGTTCAGAACAACAAACATTTTTTCAACACATATTAGTGCCAGGCATTGTGCCAGGCCCTGGGAATCCACACATATGCAAAATCGTCCCTGCCTTCAAAGTTAATTTGAATATAATATAGTAAATTCTAAAATAAATATAAGCACAGGGCATCATATATAAACACAAAAGATTTCTTCACCTGTCTTGGGCAATCAATGAAGGCTTCAGGAGGAGGTACAAAACAAGAACAGATTATTCTATTCTACTGTGGTAGAGACCGATGTCCTATTTTCATCATACCTTTCACCACAAATATGCTTCTGTCAGACTTTCTAACATAATTCTCAACATAGCTTCCTTGGAAGCTTTGTAACAGAGTTGTTAAAATGGAGGACCCTAGAGAAACCACCAGGCTGCAATGCAGAGGTGGAGATCTATGGGAAATTGATGTTAGACTGTGAACTTCTGCCGCAAAACAATTTGGAAGGTAATTACAAGGCAACAGCTCAAGGTAGAATGACCTTATAATTTATTGCCCAAACTAAGACACTTCTAAGGAGAGACACTATTAATAATTCCTATTGTACATAAGACATGAAACCGTAAAACCAGAAGAAAACATAAGAAGGAAATTCCTAGACTTCATTCTTGGTGATGATTTTTTGGATTTGTTACAAAAACGAAGGCAACAAAAGCAAATAAACAAGTGGCACTAAAAATAAAAAGCTTCTGTACAGCAAAGGAAACCATTGAAAGTGAAAAGGTAACCTACTGAAAGGGAGAAAATATCTGTAAATCGTATATCTCATAAAGGGTTAATATGCAAAATATATAAAGAATTCATACAACTAAATAGCAAAAAATAAATAAATAAAATTTAAAAAATGGGCAGAGAATAGACATTTTTCCAAAGAAGACATACAGATGGCCAATCACTAGTTACATGAAAAGGTGCTCAATATCACTAATCATTAGGGAAATGCAAATCAAAACCATAATGAGATATTATCTCACACCTGTTAGAATGGTTATTATCCAAAAGACAAGAAATAACAAGTATTGGCCAGAATGTTAAAAAAAAAAAAGGCGGGGGAACTGTTGGTGGGAATGTAAATTGGTGTAGCCACGACGAAAAACAATATGGAGGTTCCTCAAAAAATTGAAAATAGAACTACCAATGGTCTACGGCCGTGCCACCCTGAACAAGCCCGATGTCTGATCTCGGAAGCTAAGCAGGGTCGGGCCCGGTTAGTACTTGGATGGGAGACTACCTAGGAAGACCAGGTGCTGTAGGCATAAAAATAATAATTAAAAAAAATAGAACTACCATATGATCCAGCAATTCTACTTCTGGGTATTTACTCAAAGGAAACAAAAACACTAACTGCTCATTGCAGCTTTATTTACATTAGCCAAGACATGAAACAACATAAGTGTTCACTGATGGATGAATGGGTAAAGAAGCTATGGTAGAGACATATAATGGGCTATTATTCAGCCGTGAAAGAGAACGAAATCCTGCCATCTCCTATGACATAGATGGACTATGAGGATGTTATGCTAAGTGAAATAAGTCGGACAGAGAAAGACAAATACTATATTACATGTGGAATCTAAAAAAAAGAAAGAAAGAAAGAAAAACTGAATTCATAGACACAGAGAACAGATGGGTGCACTGATGCTTGCCAAAGTGGGGTGGAGGATGAGAAAAATGGATGAAGGTGGTCAAAAGGTACAAACTTACCATTATAAAATAAATAAATAAGTCCTCGGGATATAAAGTACAATATGGTGATTGTAGTTTAAAATACTGTATTGCATATTTGAAAGTTGCTAAGAGAGTAGATCTTAAAAGTTGTCATCACAAGAAAAAAATTCTAACTACATACGGTGATAGATTTTAACTACAGTTGTTGTGGTAATCATTTCTCAATACACACATAGGTCAAATCATTATGTTGTACACCTTAAACTAATATAATGTTATATGTCAATTATATCTCAATAAAAATAATAATTTCCAGGACTATTAGTATAATCTGAGACTAACTTGGATGAACGGGTATAGGGTCATCCTAGCGCAAGGTCACATTTCTAGTCATCTTGTATCTTAGTCTGTTCAGGCTGCTATGATAAAAAATATGATAGACGGGGTGACTCATGGAACAACAGAAATTTATTTCTCACAGTTCTAGAGTCTAGGAAGTCCAAGATCAAGGTGCTGGCAGTTGTGGTGTCTGGTAAGGGCTCACGTCCTAGTTCATAGATAGCTGTCTTCTCACTATAATCTCACATGGAAAAGTGGGTAAATGAGCTCTCTGGCATCTCTTTTATAAAGACTCTAATGACATTCATGAGGGTTCTGTGCTCATGACCTAAACATCTCCCAAAGGCCGCACCCCAAACACCAACATAGTGGGGGTTAGGTTTCAATATGAATTTTGAAGGGACACCAACATTCAGTCTACAGCACCTGGTAAATGGTAAACACCCCTAACAACATACCACATCATCACCATTAGTCTTCCTATATCATGTCGAGGATGAACTGCTTATGAAGGATTTCAAATAACACCCTTCTGAAACTTGAGATTAATTTTTTACCTCGAGAACAGGTAACTTTTCAATAGTGAGAAGAGGATCCCAACTAAATGGACCACTGCTTAAAATAGGATGCGACAGGAAGAGAGGGGCTGGGAGAGTACTGGACCCAGATATGGGAGATAGGCACTGGGAAAACTGACTCTGCTGCAAATGCCAACCGAAGTTCCTGCTCTACATCATTCTCCAATCTTAGCCTGTGTAAATACTCCCCAGTGGCTGGGGAGAGGGGAAGGAGAGAAAGAGCAAGAGTAAAATCGGAGGCTAGCTCAGTTGGTAGCAGAGACCCTTGAAAGAATGAGTAAAACTCAGAAAGTCAAAATAGGAAAGCAATATCTCAATGGTCTACTGAAGGGTCTAATAAAAGTCACAGCCTTACATTCATTCAAGTTCGACCTGGAAAGACCTAAACTACAAATCCAATTAGTGGTACTGGGGCATGCAGGGAAAGAATAGTGTTAAATATGATGTCGATTTGACACACATTTTAAAATATGTCTTTATGACAAGTCCTTTCAAATAATAGTGATAATAGCTAACATTTACAGAATAATGTTTCAATCACTGTTCTAAGAGCTTCACATTTATTAACTCACCGTATTTTCACAGTAATTTTAAATGCTGTATATTATTACAATTTCATTTTGCACTAGAGAAGCTGAGGTGCTGAGAAACGAGCTGTGAAGTCTTGGAAGATACAGGAAGCAACGCAGCTGCATTTTATGCAGTGTGGCCTCTTTGGAGGCAGATTTGAGCAGCTCTTTAAAGGCGATGCCACTTACTTAAGAAACATATAAGGAAGAATTTGAGATTACTTTAGAGAGTTCCTCAAGAGATAATAAAATAAAATTCTCCCAAAAATAGTGAGAATGTTAAAGTTCTGTTTATTTACATGATACCGAGCTTGGTGTGTTATTCAAAGTGCACACCTTAATTGATACAATAGTACAATGTAGTTCACCTAGAACTAATGATGCAGGAAGCAAACTGGTTCCTATTTCTCAAAGAAGTGTGGCAAGAGAGGGAAGCTGGGAGAAACTTTCTAACGGAAAATCAGCTCTGTGAGAAAAGCTCACAGCTTCAGTGAGAACCATATTGCTGAGAACTAAGAGTAAATTCAGAGAGGGTCATGAGGCCCTAGGACCCTAGAAAAATATCTACCACCTAGCGACTCAAATTGTAATTTGATAATCTCCTTCTGAGGAATATCAGATTATTATTAAAGCACATTCCAATAAACTAGAGTTCCTATTTGCCTCAGGATGAATGTTTTTAATTTTGAATGCTACACTGAATTGTTTATCATGAAAATGTTTAATAATGCAATGTGGTTGCAATTTAGGAATGCACCACAGAGAGCGGCAGAGGCGGAATAATTGACTGGGAAAAGCCTCTCAGTTAAACTCTAGCAAGAGCACGCTGGCCAGTAACAGAAATACTGAAGTTGGAGACTGGAGGAAACAGTCAGAGGAAGACAAGAAGAATCAAAGAGTGTCATACAAAGAAAAGTAACTGCAGTTCTTTTCCCTTTTAAGTCCCTTACGGAAGGTCATGTGATATATATAGTAGATGTCTATGTTACCCAGGGGTCCAAACAACAACTAAAGATATGCTCTCGGCAGTAGAGCTAGGGGAAAGGACGAGATACAGAAGGACTTGGATGATGCCGCTCACTGAGGCCCAGGAAATATATCCCAAGATTTCAGCCCCGCAGATGAAGTAAAAAAAACCACAGCTGGCAACAAAAGATATTTTGGCTTCTATATGAAATTAATGTTTATTGTGCCTGTTGTTTCCAAATTAAATTTCTAATTAACTCCATAATAAATCTTAATTCTTAGAGTGCTGAGAGGAAATAAAGCAACAATATCTATGGTCAACGAAATAAGCTGCCTGAGAATTTTTTGTAAGAGGGCTCTGAATCAAGTGACAACACATTTAGATTACATGATATACCACATATTCTTCAGAAAATGTCCCAAATGGGATCTAGATAGCCTGACACGACCACATAAGGATTTTTCCTTCTCACAGGACTAAACTAAATAGATGGTAATCATTATTTGTTAGATAGGTGGGCAGGGTCTCTCTGTGCTCTTTCCAAAGAGAGATTGCATATTTGCAGTGAAGGAGAAAAGCATGTAGCATCTGCAGATTCTTGTGAAAAACCGTATCATATTTTAAAAATCTCCCTTATTCTCTCCTTTCATATGTGGGTTTCTATAAATTAAATAGGAGAAGCTAAGCCTTCTGTAAGCTAAAAAGACAAAATAAAATTGTGACTGGATGTCATATGAGCCCACAGTTTCAGTCCAAGATAAAGTAATAAAAGGAATCAGTGTCTCTATGCCCCTTTGCAAGAACAATTACACATTGTCACCAAGTTGCCTGGTAGAAGAGAAGGAAAGACTGGGAGTGGGGATACTGTCTTTGTAAAAAGCTTTTGTAAAGAGCATCTCAGCATGACAGGGAGAGCCATGTTGGTTCTCTATGGGAATTAAACAGCTGCAGTGAATGAATCTATGATTCCAGGGAAGTGACAGTCTCATTGCCACAAAAGGTAGAAGCTTTAGAGGCAAAGTCACTATTAATCCCTATGAGGTTTGCAGCAAAGGGTGTGCTGTCAGCAGCAACAACTTCAGGGGCTGCTGGCCTGAATTCGCAGGCCATGCCCACATGAACTGGAGTGTTTTTATAGTCTACGGTGACTCTAGAGACCAGTGAGGCTTATTGCTCTCATCCTATTCTGTGAAGAATTGAATCCTCAATTGATTGTACACCCAAACACAAGGACTAGGCAAGGGCACAGCTGTGGCATGAGATTTAAGGTTAGGGTCTGAGTATACAGAGGCAGCTCAGGCCAGTATTGAGTCCCTCAAGACTTGAGGGTCAACATGGTGACAAGCTCAGAGGCAAATGTGACAAACTGCCAAAATTCAAAAGACAAATGTGGTAGCTAAAATGATTTAGAGATGAAATGCTATAGAGATGAAAAAATATTTATAGCCAACTCTATGGATGAGGATTTCAGGATCTTGCAAGATGATGGAAGCTGGTTAGGTTTGTTTATTTACTTAATCTACAGAGCTTCCTTCTGAATATCATGCCAAGTAACAAGGGCAAGGACAAAAAAAAACTGCAGACCATACTTCTGCTTCTGACCATAACAGTAATTGATACCAACCTAATAGTCTCACAGTAATCAACGGTAAAATTGGACAAACTTAAGAAGCAAATGTTTTTAGATACTAGACAACAAACAATATTTTAAAAAGAGATGCAAATGAAGTAACCCTTATGATTTCCTTGCTTTTCTGTATGAAAGCAATTTCTGAGCCCTGGTTCAAGGAGGTAAGTTCATGCAAAGCATAATAGGTTCATTGTCTAGAGAGACATAGTTTGGAGATCAGGACATCAAGGGGAGAGAATTTGTGGAGACTTGTGATAGAAAGAAGGGAGCTTCCCAGAGGGGCAGAGCAAGGAATCTGCAAAGGTTCTTAACACTTTGAACAAAGATTAAGTTGCACATGTACGAATGAGAGATGAATCAACAAAGACAATAGCTACTGGAGACAAGATCTGTGCATTGAGTGGAGATTGCAGAAGTCAGAGAATGCACAGAGACATGAGTGTTCCAACCAGCCAATGTAAAGAAGCCTCACTGCACATTCCAAAAATTCAGCTGAGGCTTTAGAAGAGCCAAAAACGAGTTGCCTTATTCAAACCATAGAGTTAAGCCTACAATAGATCTATCCTAACATAGATTAAAAATACGCCTTGAAATCATCACACTAATACTTCATTAAATTAACTGTCTGACAGAACAAAACCCAACATGCTTTAAAAGAAGACAACCAAAGTCTGTTTATTTAAAAAATGTAGCATCTACAATGTCTAGCACACAATCGAAAACTATCAAACATGAGAAGTAAATGTGATCCATAATTTTTTTTAAATTAATAGAAACAGATCCAGAGATGACAGAATTACAATTAGCAAGCTACTTTAAATAGATAGTATAAATACGTTTAACAATTTAAGAGAAAAGATAGATAGAATGAAGAGATAATGAAACTAAAGAGATAAGGGGATTCTACATCAAAGAACCGAATAGAAAATATATAACTTAAATCTGATAACTGAACTAAAATTAAAAATGCTCTAGATGGCCATAACAGCAAACTGGACACTGAAAAAACAATGAGTGAACATAAAGACAAGACAATGGAAACTATCCTAACTGAAGCACAGGTAGTCAGGTGGGGGTGACTGGAAAGATGAATAGAACCTCAGTAACTATAGGGTAATATCAAGCAATCCAATAAAATGTGATTGAATTTCTAGTGAGAGAGAGATGTTGCAGTTTTATATATGTATTTTTATATATGCACATACATAATAATACTGAAAAATTTCCAAATTTAATGAAAAATATCCACCCAGATTGGAGAAGCTCAGCATACCACAATCCAAATAAACAAACAAACAAATAAACAAAATGACAAAAAAGCTTATCATAGCCAAATTTCTGGAAATCAATGATAAAAATAAATGCAGCCATATGTTAAAAGACCCCAAAATTCTAGGAATTATCACGTAACTCTTATTAGAAACAATGCAAGCCTGGAGTTAATAACATATTTAAAATGCTGAAAAGAAAAATAAACATTGTCAATCTGGAATTCTACATATAGTGAAAATAATCTTCATAAGTTAAGGTAAAATAAAGGCTTTTCAAATAAATAAAAACTGAAACAACTCGGCATCACCAGCAGACCTGCCCAACAAGAAATTTTTAAGGAAGTTCTTTGAACTGAAAGGAAACGATGAAAATTATAAACATTCATGAGAGATTCTATAGTAGATATGAACAAATGGAAACATATACCACATATTTCAATAAGAAGACTCAACATCATCATGATCTTAATTGTGGCTTAATTCATAAATTTATTTCAACTCTAACAAAAATATCAACAGAAATGTTTCTACAGCTAGACAACTGAATTGTAAAGTCTATTTGGAAAAAGAAACAGCACAAAACAGCCAGAAAGTTCCTGATAAAAGAAGAGCAAGGGGAAAAGAACTAGTCTATAAGATATTAAAGCATATTATAGTCTTTTAAAATTAAAACAGTATAATATTGACATGAGCAGACAGAATAGAAAGTTTAGAAATAGACCCAAGAACATATGATAATTTGATATATGAAAAAATGACATCGCAAAACATAGGTAAAAAAAAAAAAAAAAAAAAATGACCTTTTAATGATGTCGAGATAATTAGATAGCCCTTTGGAAAATAAAATAAAATTGAATCTATCCTCACATTACCCAAATAATTTGCAAATTGTTAGGGATTTATATAAATAAAAATGAAATCACACAAAAACTAAAAGAAAAATAGGCGCATGCCTCTTAACTTAGAAAGAATGAAAGTCTTCCTATATGACTTAAGTTTCAGAATTGAAAAAGAAAAAGATTGCCTTATTTGACTACCTAAAATGTAAAAAAAGAAGAAAAGAAAAAACACTTATATTAAAAAAAATAAAAATTAAAATACAAATGAACATACTGAGGAAAGTGCAACTTATAACTTATATAACTTACATAAAAAAAACTAGCCTCCATAAGTATATAAGGACTTTTTTAAATTCTAGAACAAAAGACTAATCATTCAATAAAATAAAGGGCAACAGCCATCAACAAGTAAATTCACAGATAAGAAACATTTCATAAACATATGAAAAGATGCTTACCTCACTCTGAATAGGAGAAACACAATTAAAACCACACAGATACACTATTTCTCACTTATCTCCCAGCAAAACCCATGAGTCTAATCATATACCCTTTGGTGAGGCTCCAGGAAAACATCTGTTCTTATTCTTAGCTGTCTGATAGGCAAAATGGCAACCTCTAGTAAAATTAATTTGCATTTATCCCACCTACATTTCTTTAACCTTAGTGATATCCTGAATTCTATTTTTATCTGGAAACATTTTAGAGACTACTCTTAAAGTCAGGGTACAGTTAGAGCTGAATTGTTCCATCATCCCCATATTCGCCAGGTAGAGGCGATGTAATTTTGGTGTTTGACGTGTCTATTGATACAGGACAGTGGGGAGGACACTTAGAACCCTGTTCAGTAACTCAGGCCCAGAAGAGTTTTTAAATGTTGCTTGATCAGGAGTACATATCTGTGGTATTCAAGGGACAAGCCCCAGTGAGAAGCATCAAATACATACCTTGACTTTTCAGGCCCCTCTCCTCTCTCCTGATAACTATGGAATATAAGTGGTTCTGGTGATGGCAAGAGTTTAAGATGGAAAAAGATTATTAAACATATTATATCAGAGTTCAGAAAACTATGGCCTACAGGCCAAATCCAGCCAGCAGCCAGCAGCAGCCAGCAGCCAGCCCCTTGTTTTCATAAATAAGAGTTTTATTGGAACACAGCCTTGCTCATTGGTTACATATTATTTATGATGGCGTTTATGCTACAATGGCAGAGATGAATGGCTGCAGCAGAAACTGGGCCACAAAACCTAAAATATTTACTATCTGGCCCTTTATAGAAAAAGTGTGTCAACCCCTGCTCTAAAGTAAAAAAGAATTTAGACTTTGCAAACTTCTGGGACAGTTTAGCTCTGTGAGCAGGTCCTGATACATTGCTTCTTCTACCATGATATCAGCAAGCAACAAAAGGCCAGCTGGGTCTCTGGCGTTGCTGTGGTCATGAGGTAACAGCAGAACCACCGAACTGCAGAATCTTGGGCAATGCGTGTCCTCAGAGGCACAATTCAGAGACCCCGCACTCGCTCCCATCCTCCTAACAAGCTGTGGCATGTGGAGTGTGATCCTGGGGAACGCTGACCTTGGAACTCTGAACACAGGGATAGTTATCTTACCAACCACTATAACTAACTAAAATAAACCTTCCAAAAAAGATGCTTCTCTCCTAAGTATTGGGCTTTCAATTCTATCTCAGAAAGAGTAAATAACAACAACAGCAACAGCAGCAACAAACACAGACTTTCGGAAAGTGAGAATTCTGAGGTGACCCAGGAGAGGGGAGCTGTAGCTTTTTCTCTGAGCTCACTGATTGAGGCAGAAAGGTCTTATTTACTTATTTTCTCCATGTTGCACCCTTCACTCAGTTTGGACAGCCACACACACACACACACACACACACACACACACACACACACGCACACCCCTCTCCTCCCATCAGGCACCAAAGATTCCCTCAACTTTCTCTCATGCAATCTCTAAACTCTTGTCTCTTCTCTCTCCAACGGCTTTTAGTCTCCTGGATGCAAAGCCCCCACACAGGTTATGTCCCACTTTAGTCGTTCCGCTGCTAAACATACTTTGCTTGCACTCTAGCTCATAGCTCTGCACACGAAGGAAGGAAGATATCGGGAGTAAGTTACCTTGCCGGGTGTTCCATGGCTCTTGGTCCATGGATGTACTGCGCCCCTAAAGATTTCCTGCTGCCTCCTCTATCCTTGCTTCTGATAAGGTGGCTATGTACGCCCACCACAGACGGTTGCTGATCCGGGGATACTGAGCTCTGTGAAATTGGCCTTGCTGTGCTCTGCTTTCCAAATAGCTTAAGCAAGACTTTCAAGGTACTTGAACTTAAATGGCAATTTGATTTTCATTCGTTCTCATGCTCAGCCCCTTTGCTATCTCTTCTCTACCAACTCAAAAAGGTCCAGCTCTTCTGAATGTGAGTTCCTAGTCACTTCCCGCTTCCTCTCTACTAACATCCCTAATAGATGTGTAAACATACTTATTATGACTCTGCTCCATTACATTCTTCCCTGGCTTGAAGAGAGGCTGGTGGCTTGAAACTAATCATTTCTCAAAGTGCATCTGCTTTGGAGAACACAGCGGGATGAGTCCTCCAGCTGGCTTTCTTCCAGGTCCACTACACCAGGAGTGAATGCAAAGGAGCCTCTCGTCTCCAAACTAGATCCTAGTCCTTGGTTCAATGCCATCCATCTCAGTGACAAGAATCAAAAGTCACATTCCTCACTCCCACACTCCCACCCACTCACCCCCCCAGCCACACCTGTGACTGGGGGAAAAAACTACCTAATATTTAAGATTTTTAACAGTGATAACCCAGAAGGCCAGATAATAAAGGTTCTCCACTACAGAAAGTGCCTCTGGGTTTATTAGTATAAACGGAGCTCATCTGTGTGTATGTGGTTCTGTCTCTCTCCTACTCCCCTCAGACGATCCTCACCTGTCCATCAGCCCACATTACTTGCTGTCTCCCTCTGCGTCACTATGTCTATGTCTCCTAGGTGTCATAAACCTGAGAAAGATGTGGGAAATTTTTTTTTAAGAAATGAAACTAAACTCAGTTCTGCCAGAGCTCCTTCCTTTTTCTGACAGAGTTCTTGAGTGGCCATTATGCTTGAGCGTCATTACAAGTTCACCTTTATGGTCATAGAACAAATTTCACCTCTGATCCTCTCAGAGCTGGAGTTACTGTTTTCTTCCTCTCTCTGTTACATGGCAGATGATGGGAGGATCTAATCAAGATATAGGCATCATCCTGGCTATCTCTTCCCACTCCATCGTCACCACATTGCCACTATCCTTCCATCCCACTCCAGTGCCTTGTTGACCTTTCCCAAACCTACCACTCTACTGAGGTGGGAGAGGACTTTCTCACCACAAATGCTCCAACATTCTAACGTGGTCCTTTTTGTGCACTGAATTGTGTCCCTCCAAAATTCCTGTGTCAAAGCCCTTACCCTCAACATGACTCTATTTGAAAACAGGGCTTTTAGGAAGTAATTAGATAGGACCGGAGTCCTTATAAGGAAGAGACACCAGAACTCTCTCTCTCTCTCCACCACATGAAGACACAGTGAAAAGGCAACTGTTTGCATGCCAGAAAGAGAGGCTTCATCAGGAACCAACCCTGCTGGCACCTTGATCTTGGTCTTCTATCTTCCAGAACTGTGAGTAAATAGTTTCTGTTGCTTAAGTCACCCGGTCTATGGTATTTTGTTACAGCAGCTAGAGCTGACTAGTACAGTCCCAAACAGGATGAGCTTGCCTTGTCACTTGCTTCTAGCACACTATTATGTTTGTGGCCCTCTATCCTCAGTTTCTTATAGTTCTTCCTTCAGGAAGTTGAGAGATGCCCAACCTAAGGCTAAGTATGAGGCACTATGGGGAGAAGCATCAAGCATTGTACCTATAACCGTCCACCCACTCAGCTTTGCCCAGTCTTAGCTGTAAGTTGCTCAATACCCCTTCACTATTTTCCTCAGAAGGCCCACTTAGTCACCACCCAAAAAGGGCCCCAGTCCTTGTCTTGAGCTGCTAGGAATCATTCTTGGGAAAATAACAATGGACTCTGCAGAAACCTCATCCATAGTAAATGCTTTTCTCACAATAGTCTCTTTCCCTGTGTGTCTTTGTTTCTCATTCTATCTTTCCTTGTCTCTTTATTTTTAAAATATCCTTTTGTTATCCTCTCTCTTTCTCATTCTTGAGGTCTTTGTCTCTTCTAATCGTTCCCTTTTCTGCTCCTTTCCTTTCTTTCACCCTTAATATTGAAATATGTTTTTTTATTACTTTAAACGTAATGAATAAGGTCTGTCCTCTAGTATTAACTTGATAAGTAAATGAATCAAATGTTATATGTCTCTTCTTGTGTGAAAACAAATAAGCAAATGAAAACCGAATAATATAATATCTCTAATTCTTGACTATTTTTTATTGGGTGCACTACTAACCAATATTTGTTGGCACCACAAGGGGGCAGTGCAACCAAGCAGATCATTTAACCCAAACAATTACACCAGGGGCTTTCTCCTGGAGAAAGGTAGGGCTAGAACATAGCAATTGCCTGCTTTTGTCACTTGGGAAGAGCTATGACAGGCAAAGAGCATGGAGAATGATTCAGCAGACTTTCTGACCATGAAGTTTTCATAGCTACGAATTGTGTTTATACCCACCTAGAGGATCTGAAAAGTTCATCCAGGCTCAGAAGTCTGTTTTGTTGAAAATCAAGAGGTAGGGAAAGGTGATGAGATCAAGGATGATTTTCAGTCTTTGAATATGGCTGACCAGAAGGACCTGACAATTTGGTTATAAACATGTTTATTTTGTGGTGAGGAATGGCCAAAGAGAAACATCTAGCTAACATTCATAAATCTGTACCCAGTGCCCAGAAGAGAAATAAGGACAACTTTTGTAATTTAGGAGGTCACAGAAGACACATATATGGAAAGCTTAATGTTCTGTGGTCTCTATCCTTATGATTTATATAAATTCTGCTTGGCATTCCTATGTCTTCCTAACCTCCCAAGCTGAGAACCAATATGTACCTGTCATAACTCTTCCATTTGCAAGTGACAAAAACTCAATTCAAATTACAATCAGAAAAAAAAAGGAATTTATTGGCTACTCTAACTAATAAGCATAGAGACAAGCTTACCAAAAGAAATATAATATGAGATACATACATAATTTAAAAATTGTTAATAGACACGTTTAAAAAGTTAAAACATCCAGGTAAAATTAATTTTTATGATATATCTTATTAATAATACATTTTATTAATATATTTTAATGATACATTTATTAATCCAATATCTACAATTATTCTATTCCCAACATATAATCAGAATGTTTAAATTATTGATTTTACCTTTTTTTTTTATACAATAAGTCTTAGAAATCTGGTATTTTACATTTCCAGGGCATTTCAATTCAGACTAGCTATATTTCAAGTGCTCACAAGCCACGTGTGCTAGTGGCCACCATATTGGTCAGCAGAGGCCTAGAGCTAGATCTTCAGGTATGACTGGATCCAGGCTCTCGAATAGCAAGGTTTAGGCTCTCCCTCAGTTTTGCTTTTCTTTGCAGATTGGGCTCATTCTCTCCAAAAAGAGAGAGAACTTCATTTGGATGGGCAAGTAGTTCCAACTTATACTGTGCTTTTAGCTCACAGTCACAGAGGAAAAGAAATGACATCATTCCAATAGCGTCGTCTGGTCCTGCTGATATCACATTATCATCCATGAACCAGTCACTGAGGCCAGGGGAATAGAGCCAACTCCAACCTACATTGTCTTCAATAGCTCTGGTAAACAAGGCTCTGGTAAACTACCCAAGCCTGGCACATGCTCCTCTCTGGTCTTAGAAGTACAGTGAAGGAGCTGGTTATCCCCACCTGAACCACACAGAATCAAGGAAGGTAGGTCTCCAAAGGAAAGGACGTGGCACAAATCACATATATCCACTTACCTACCACCTGTGGGCTTAAACTGCCCCAGACCCCAGGCTGTGTTGAGGCAAGAGAAATTAGGAAGATCAGTGTTAGTAGCTGCTCATCTAGTCATAACATGACTACCAGTTACTCTTTTTTGACTTATACCACAGTCATTACATCAGGAAGCTGAATTCACATTGGATTCCCACTCTTGATTTGCAGGTCCTTTTAACCTGGCTGGATCTCATGCTAACCTGCATGAGATTCCTCTGAGAACCTAACCAACCCTGTTTCTCCATTCAACCCTTGGACCTTAGATTTAATTTTGACCATTTGCCTGTCCTTTCTTCTTTGTAGATTGGTGCCCCAGTCTGGAGTTCGCATTTGCTCTGAAGCACAAGACCAGTACTCTCAGGCTCAGCTCTTTCATACAATTCCCATTGCTCTTTAGAGGCAACTTCAGTCCTCCTGATTCTCTGCTGACACCGAACTCCAAAAACACAGCAATGAGAATAATAACCAGAAGAGACTGTATAGTACAGAAAGTAAGAGCATAGAATCTGGAGCCACTCTTTGTGGCTCTGATTTTGAGCCAGTTATTTAACCTTTCTATGCCTCAGTTGCCTCTTCTTCAAAATGTAGATAAAATAAGATCTATTCATCAGGCTTGTGTGGTAAATTAGATGTGTAAATATATGTGAAATGTTTAGAAGAGTCTCTATGAGCATGTATCGTGGAGGGTTCAATCAGGGAAGCTGCACCTCTATGACTGATATGGAATAAGGGTTTTATTACAAGGATTAGACCTTATACTACTGTGGGGAAAGCAGGGTAAGTAAAGTTCTGCGAGAGGAAAGCTAGAGGATCAGAGAAAAATCACTAATCAGGAACCACAAAGGAGAGGTGATGAAGACTGCTGCTGAGAAAGACTATTACCTCCGCATCTGATCGTGGCCTTGAAGCGCTAGGCCAGAAGAGAAGTCAGTTGAGGAAGAAACTCTGGACCAAAGCAGAGGAAAGCAAGGAAAACAGCAATCCACAATCCTCTCACTGCATTTACCCCAAACATTGCTGATGACTCAGAAAAGAAGCAGATGCCCAACACCGCTTGGAGGAGCTGGAGACCTGGTGGGAGCAGGAGTCCCAGGCCCACTAGCTGCTTGACTCCAATAAATTCAAAGCAGGAGAACGTCAACAGCATCAGCCAGTGTAGCCCCATGCACTGAACCAACTTTCCCCACACAGGAGCCGCTGTGTCACTTCGCCTTCCAAATCTGTCGTGAATTTCTCTTGAGGCCAACCCTAACCCAGAACCATACGAGGGAGGAGTCCTGAGAAATGCATTCCCAGTTTAGCTAAACTGGCCCAGTATTAAACCACCACAGAGGGTTAGCTATTATTATTGCTACCAATACTGTTTATGGGTCTTGTGTCGTTATCGTTTATTGCTTATACTATACTCTGCTAGAGTGTAAGGCCCCTGAGGATGTCTTAGTACGACCACTTTATACACAGTTTGCAAGAATTGTCACATACACGTTATTTAACACACATAACAATCCAACTGCGTAGGCAAGGTAGGTTTTATGACCCACAGAAAGCTTACAGCGTAAGTGGCAGGGCTGCAACTCAACTGCAGGACCCCCCAAGTAATTCCAAGGCCAGGGCACGCCACTACGCCCCATTGCCTCTTACGCCACACGATGGCAGCACAGTGCACTGTGGCACTCAACGATATTTATTACCTCGCTTTCAGTTTCCAGGTGTACATCAATTAAAAAGGAATGTGGTATTCCGTGGCACAATGAAACTGGTTTTTATGAGAAGTTTGTGAGATCAGTGTAGTTACTAATCCAACACACCTCATATGCCTGCCGAAATCCAAATGTTCAATTTTTAAAGGATGCAGTTCCTACAACTTGCAGCAAGTGTCACCCTAGAGCTACTGAATAATCAATGCCTGAGCCCTGAAAGGATCAAGAAAAGGAAATAGTGCAATGTATAACACGTAATGCAGGATGCTGCCTATATTTTAACCTGAACAAAACAAAACAAAGAAAAAAAGAAAAACCATGGCACCATTTCATGTTACAGCGAAGATAACTTTTTACCAGAGCATTTCTCCCTACCCTACCCTCTTCGACTATCCACCAGGAAATGTCGTTAGGACAACACCAATGCGCTAAGTGCTGGAGAGTGGCAGAATGTTAAAGTGGATTTTTCAAAAGCAGTCCCTGCTCTGTTATGTTTTGATATCTCCAAGTCCTTATGTTATCACTTGGAATTGGGATCTTCTCCATGCAATGCTACCCCTAATAGCACGCTATCCTCTCCCTGCTTTTTTTGTTCCTTCCTTGCGGAATCAACAGGCATTGTGAACTTGACTGTCCTTAGGGCTGGACGCGCCCTTTCAGGCCTACATAAAACCATGGGAGATAATAATAACATTTTATTTGTTTTACCCTTTGTACTTTTCAAGGTACTTTTCATATCTGTAATCTCATTTGAAACTTATAACTACATTGTACAATGAATAGGGCAGATACTATGGTACTCATTTTACAAAAGTGGAACTAGCTGCAGAGGTTAAGTCAATTGGCCAAGGTTACACAGCTAGTCAGCCAATTACTATATCTACTATATCCAAGTCCAGAACACACTCTGCTATTATTAAAGAAGAACCAGAGTCTTATATGCAATTTAGCATAACTTATGCATATTCCATTGTAGGTAGATTTTAACCACTGCATCAGGGCCAGAGGCTGGAAAGCCCTCTAGGATCCCATGGAAATTTTTTAGTAAGTTGTCCGGTGGTTTTTCCATTGGGACGCAAGACTGGGTTCTGCTTTATTACCATCGGCTCTCCTCAGACAAACAGGGTCCCCATTTCTGTTACTCTTTATAAGTCATCTAACTATAAATCCTCAAGCCATGTTATCCTATGTAAGAGGTGTCTCTCAAAGTGGCACCCTCTTTTCTATCCCCACCTCCCTGACTCTAGTCCACTTTCTCAGCATTTCTTACCTGAATTATTTAAATAGCCTTCTAACTGTTTTCTAAAGCCTCGTTTCTCCTCCATTTCTCTTTCTATAATATAGGTCTCATCTCGTCATTTTGTTTTCAAAATGTTTGGTGCTCTAATTCTCAAAGAATAATGACCAAAAATTTAGCAAATTGCATAAAGCCCTTGAACCCTGGCCTCAAGCCATATACTATATTCCTCTACTCTTTTTCATCAACCATCTACCTGCTATTCCTCCAAATCAATAGGCACTTCCAGCACCCCATTCAAATTCCTTTCATTTTTCTGCCTTCTCTGCCTGGAATGCATTTTCCTCCCTCATGCCTGGGAACGTTCATTACTCATGGTTCAGTTTTTAAAAATCACCGAAGTGTATCATATGTTGTTGCTAGTGGTGTAACTTGCTGTAATATTTCTAGAAAATAATTTGGTAAAGATATCAAGAGGCTAAAAAAAAATTGTATTTTTGACCCAATTATTTGCCATATCTACCTTTTCTAGGAAAACAATCTCAAGAAGTTATCCACAGAGAAATCCATTAAAATGTTGTTTATAATAGTAAAAACTATAAATGTCCTTCTGTTGGAGAATGCTTAAAATAGCAGCTGTTGAACTTTTTGACTATTATATATATTCACATGCCAAACACACATTTGCATGTATATATACAGATATGCATATAATCAGACAAATCTTCATGAGACAGTAAATTTCTTTACTACATATAATGCATTTAATTTCATATTTTAACTGTTGATTATAAGCCACAGTTTGAAAAATGTGAGCTTAAAAATATGATAACAAACTATAATTGAATATGATTTAGCTACACAAATATTTCTTAAAATAACATTTAATCAGATATATTAATGTAACATTAAGTGATAAAAAGCAAGATACTAATGATCTCTATAGCCTGAATATATTTGTTAAGCATATAGGCACTGGGATGATTCTCCAGGGCCATCATAAAGAGATAGGGTGCTTTACTGTGTCCACAATTGCCCCAATATTTTTCTTACAGGGAGCAAAACAGAAGAGCATGGGATTTAGAATAGTACTGGAGTCCTGTGTGACCTAGGGTTAAATATAAGATGTATTCATTTTATTCAATAAACATTTATTAACCATAAACTTATGTACTCAAGTACTCAAAATGCAAACATATTCCAAATCCATTATGAAAAAGCAGCCATTTAAACAAATTAATGCACTGGTGTTGCAGACGAACATAAAATATATGGCAAGGGTCCAAAAGAGAGAAATAGAGTCTTCATTTCTACTGGGAAGTGATTTCTGAGCTGAGATTAAAAACGAGTTCGCCCTAAGAAGTTAAGAAAGAAAAGAAGAGCATTTCAGATAAAAGGATGGAGCAGTAGGAGTGCAAGAACACAGAAGAGTGAAATTGCACTGTGAATTCGGGTATGTCAGGTATATCGGTATGACTGGAGCATAAGGTAAGGTAGGCATAAGGTGAGAAGTGAGGCTGGTGAGCTGAGTACACGCTAGATCATGGAGGGCCTTGTGTTCCATACCAAGGAGCCCGGACCCTCTGCACCACTGATTCTTGAAGAGGATGCACATTATCATTGCCTTTGCAGCTTTCAAAACTACAGGTGCCTGGCTAACCCCCAGTAATACTGATTAGTTGGCCCTTAATGAGATCTACCATTTTTTGTTTTTTACTCAACTTCTTTCTGTAGGCAATGAGAGATACTTAAGGAGTACGATAGACAGAGGTGTAACATCACATTTCCAATCAGCAACAGTATGAAGAATGGACTATATGTGGATGAGATTAAAATCAGGAAGTCCAGCTGAAGAGATCATTGTGACAGTCCAGGTGAATAAAGGAAAAAACACAGGCTAAAGGGAAAGCAGTTGGGAAGGAGAGGAAGAAATGGACATCGATGTCAAGCCCACAGTCTGGACTTATATGGAGGTGGTGGGATGGGATAGGGTGGATTGAGGAGCTGGGAGGTATATAGCTCACCTACAATCTTCTGCAGCCCGCCTATATAAAGAGGCAAAATGAAAACAGATATTTGCTACGCTTACAGAATTGTAGGAAAAATCCTTCACTTTCTCTTCCTTCACTTTGCTCACTTTCCAATAGATTGCCACCTCTAAGCAGCTCCTCTCTCTGAACCCACCAATAGTGTCTGGGGGCGGAGAAGAGGGAGGTGGAGGGGAATTAAGGATGACTGCCTTTTCCCAACACCTCAGGGAAAACAATACTTACCTCATGGATTCGAAGTGAGAATAAATAAGATAATGTATGAACTGTGTCTGGCACATGGTAAGCTCTCGATAAATCATTTCCTTTTCCTAGACTGGAGTGACTAAAGTCCAAATCCTCCTTTTGTCTGACAAAAAATTTCTACCCAGCCCTGTTTTCTTCTCTTAAACATGTTTATAAGTTTTTTACTATAAGACCGAAATGATGAGTTTTCACTTTCTTTTTCAATCAAGACAGAGGAATTTTTTTCATCATATGGAATAATTAAAGCAAGAGCTAGATAAAAGATTTTCCCCCCTTTAGGCTGTGTTTCACCAACTGAGAAGAAATTCTCTTTCCCGATAATCCTTTCTGAAATTTAATATTCTTTTCACCCTTACACTCAATGAAAAAAAAAGTGCTAGCAGCAAACACATCTTGAAGATTCTTGTACCCATCTAAAACTTAATTCCTCTTCAGTGACTTTGGGTAAGTAACCAAGAACACTAAAAAAAAAAGCTGCGGGAGCCTCTATTAAAGCTGTTCTTTTTATAAAAGTGCAGTCACAAATCAATGCATTGTTAATGAAGAGTTTTCCTCTATAGGCCTCTAGAGTTATGTAGAGACTCAAGATTTGCTCATGACTTCTCGCTGGGGGGCGGGGCAGGCCGGGAGCTTACACAATGGGGGCTTTCAGCTCCATTTACTTCAGAAGGACCTGGCAGAGGAAGTCAGATGCCAGAACCAGCCTTTTCCTCCTCCTTTGCAAAGGTTTAAACCCAGATGGTTATAAGGAGAACTGGGGAGAAAAGTGTACTGATCTAAATCATTCAAATCTTCCTCTTAATTTAAAAATGATCAGAAATGCACCTTTTCTTCTACTTCTGGAAACACAAATATCAGAAAGCACAGTATGGCAATTAAGAGCCAGGTTGCCTACATCTGAAACCTGGTTCCAGCTCTGTTCCTATGTAACCTTGGCCTCCTTAATTGCCTGTGCTTCATTTCCTCATCTGCAAAAGGGGATAGTAATAGTACCTATATCGCAGAGTTGTGAGGATTAAAATGAGTTAATAGATGCAAGGTGCTCAGAAGAGTGCCTGGCACATGGTTTCTGGTCACAAGATACTCAGAGGAGAGCGCTAGTCTGGATCAACCCATGGAACTGTTAGAAATGGGTGTGTTCTAGAACAAGAGATTGTAAGACTGGACCATAGGCCAACTAAGCTCCAGAGATATGTATAGTTAACTTGTACAGGGTTTAACTTTTTAAAAAATGTGTTGCCAACATACACAGTTCAGGAGATACACAAAATAGCATTTCTTCTGTAGTCCCTCCATTGGAACTTTCTACCTCTTTATACAATTCAAATCAATTATTTATAATGTAAAGCAAGTTACGATTTATCAAGAACTATGTCGTTTTGCATCATCGCATCCTCAGAACTGTGAAGAATTATGATCCTCATTTTATAAAGTGAAGAAAATGAGGCGCAGAGATGCTAAACAACTTGCCTAAAATCAGTTAGGAGGTGACAACGTTGGGACTGCCTCTCAGGGTCCCGGGTAACACAGCGCATCCTTCCTACCACGTGCCTCCAGGGACTTCTACAGCCCCCTCAAAACTTCTCACCTCACAGAATTTCCTCAAATTCACCCTCCTCTCACAATATCTCTGACTACATAGCGAAAGGTGATGAGGGAACTAGTATTTATGCAAATTGCAAATGCCCTAGGAAACTGATGAGAAAAAATTAAAAGGCTATGAGACACTCTAAATGTGTAGGAATTAAAAAGGAATACTGAAGAAGCTTGACTGTGTGGAGGAAATTAGTCTAATGGTCTAAAACAGCGGTCCCCAACCTTTTTGGCACTTGGACCTGTGTTCCTATGAGAATTTAATGCCTGATGATCTGAGGTTGAGCTGAGGTGATGAGGCTAGCATTGGGGAGCAACTGAAAATACAGATGAAATTTTGCTCCCTCGCCTGCCACTCACTTCCTGCTGTGCAGCCCAGTTCCTAACAGGCCATGGACTGGTACCGGTTCACAGCCTGGGGGTTGGGGACCCCTGGTCTAAAGAGTCAGAGATGGAAAACTTTTTCCCCCAATCATTAAAAAAAGGGGGTGCAAAGAATGACTGGAAAGAATTAAGAGTTCTATCTCATGACAAATTTGAGGCAGTGCCAAGATTTTTAATATTTATTATCAGTTTTAACAGAGGGCAGTCTATAGCAATAAATGAGCAATAGCTTTGTGACCCTGAGAAAAGTATATAACTTATGTAAGCCTTGGTTTTCTCATCTAGAAAATTAGCGCAATACTAAACTTGAAAGTGTGTTGTAAGGATTAAATGTGATACACACAAAATGATTAGCAAGCTGATATACAGAAGATGCTCTATAAATGTTGATATTTTCCCATCCTCTCAATTCTCCTCAGTGATTTAAAATTCATGAACATAAATGTACTTTTGGGATGAAATGCGAAAAAATAGGAATCGAGGACCTATTTGGGCAGACAGACAGTAATTACAGTCTTCTTTCTCTTACACAGAGTCTCAAAGTGCCCTTTTATTTTCAGCAGCACTAATAGTTTCTCTGACAAGAAAAGTTGGAATACTGAGAAAGTGTAAATGACTTAGCGATCGCCTAGAACTTTAAAGTTTCTGAAATACTACTAAAGGCTACTATTGAGTGTTTACTATGGCCAAATACTATGCTATTTACTCTAGTCCTCATGATCTCGAAGATAGCTATTATCTCCATTTGGCAGATGAATTTGAGCCTTAAGAGAATTTCATAACTTGTTCAATATAACGGACAACTGTAACTCATCCACGTACATGTACATGGACCTATAACTTTTCCAAGCCCAAAATGCAAAACTGCTGTAAATCTGATGAACTTAGGGAGGAAATGATGGTATAAAAATGTGGCTTCAGTGTAAATTATTTTAGACTAAATTGATTAATCTAGATAGCCAACCTGCCAAACTTAATCAGTTATCAACTGAACCTACAATGTTAAATATACATAGGCACTTAACACTTATTGCTTTGTCTAGTTATTTCATCTCTATCGTTAATGTCATGATTGTCAGAATTTTATGCCTCGCGTTTACCTAAAATAGGGAAATAACACATATTTACAAGGGAGCCATGAAGAAAAACTATAATTACGTACACATAGAATTTACAAGTCACCTTTTCTCTAGAGAGCATTCATCTTCTGTCATCAAAAAGAAAATTGAATCTCTGTAAATTTAAGAAAGAGTTTTATTTGGGCCTTACTGAGGACTGTAACCCAGGGACATGAATTCAAGAAGACTTGAAAGAATGACCCAGCTTCAAAGAGCGGCACTTATATAGGCAGAAAGAGAGTGAGACTAAGAAGAGTCCATTACTTTGGAGACAGGACACCTTTTCTTTGGGAGAAGAAAATGCGAAGAGTTTTTATCATGCAGATTGCCTCTCATTTCTATCGGGAAGGAAGAGTGCTCATGTGACAGATGACCTTACTGGTGCTTGGCCAGAAAATCCCAGACTGGTTGAGTAAGACTACAGTTCTGGGAGACGTTGAAACTGCAATTAGATCAGGTATTAAATCTAGGTTTGGTATCAGCATGGGCTTTTAGCACAAGTGATGCTATTTTGAGTCTGTGGTTTTCTCTTTAACACTTCTCCACATTTTTCTGTTAAGTTAAGTATTATTTTACTAACCACAAGTTAGATAATTTATGCAAAAGTTAGATGACTTGTCTGAAAGAGGACTGTTAGAAAGTAGAACAACTAAAGCCCCAATCTCTCTTTTCAGACACTGGTTCACTCATACAGGAGTATGAGAAAAACAACTGGCAGCTTACTTACTAGTTTGGCCAAACTGTTTAACCATTATTAGTCTCAGTGTCTGGACTTGTAAAATATGAGTGACGATATCTTCCATACAGGATTGTGATGAAGTTAAATGAATTAACACTTAAATGCATTTTAAAAGTGACTGTCATGTAGTAATCACAAAACAAGTAATGGCTATTATTATTTGTATGTAAAATACTTCATAGCTACTAAACATAGCATTCTTTAAAATCACTGCATTTAGTATGCTATTAATACAGCTTTTCCAAAGAGCACTGCATCTCTGACATTGAATGCCGCCCAGGGAATTGATGTAATCATTTGCTACTTCAGTGAATGACTCTGATGCCCCCTTACTTTCTGATATTTAATTGCTACTTGTAACACTTAAGATTAAGAGACCAATCATGTATTTTCAGTTTCATCAATTTATCCCATCTTTCAAGCTCTTTCTCTCAGTGTAGCAATGTGCTAAATGTTGTGACCACCACCAAAACATAGACAAGATCATCTCTTGTGCCTGAATTTGTAAAAACATCCACTTGTATATTTATGACACTAATTGCAATCATTTCACCATGGGTCTGTACTCCTATAATGCAAACTCCTTGAAGATAGCTGTTGTGGCTTATTTCCTGTTTTTATCTCCAAGCACTGAAAACAGTGTTAAGCACACAGCAAAGGATCAAAAATGATGGTGGAATAACTCAGTTTACAGTCCAGCAGGGGAGATCAATCACGTACACAAATACAGGACTATAATACAGACTGTGACAATTCTCTTACATGTAGTAAATACTACAGCAGCCAATTCTCACTGGACTGAAAAAGGAGGACAGAATATTTGAATGGGACTTGTGGTACAGAAAGATTTGGGCGAAAGGTGGAAAAAGCAGATAAAAAAAACAATGGGCGGGGGGGCGGAAAGAATAGTTCAAGGGAAGGTGAACAGGCCTGGAGCCAAACTGAGGAGCAGCAGTCGAGGATGGGTGCACAGTGGACCGTTTGCAGAAGAAATTGAATGAGTCAAGTCCGGGAGTAAGAATTTTATTTAATATACAGTTGAGAATCTTCAAAGCTTCTAAATAGTATAGTAAAATTTGTTTAACTGCTCATATTTTAAAAAGTAATGTTCCAGGATTTTGGATTCCAGCCCAGATAGAATAGCCCCATTGCCAACCCCACTGTAAGACCATTTTCCCTTACAATTAAAAAAAAAAAAAATTACTGGACATAACAAAAAAGCCTAAGAAGACTCTGAATAATGGGAAGAAGATGTATCTCACAGGGACCTTGGTAGTGGCCCAGGGGAGGTGAGCCTACAGTCACACTCAGTATCAACAAGGTGTAAAAAGGTGGTGCAAGGCAGGGTAGATGACACTTCATTTCCCCCTTGCCCTGGTTTCAGCAGGCCCAACGGGGAAGTGAGCCTCCATCCCACTTACCATCAGCAAGACAGAGGTGACATTCCACTTGCCTGCCTCCCCTCTACTGGTGTCACCTGGGCAGCATGGAGGTGAGTTTCTACTCCCACCCTGTAGCAAAAGTGGTGAGTCAGTGCTCTATTTCTTTCCTCTTGAGTGTCAGCAGAGCCCCTCCGGGAACTGAGCTTAAACTCCCCCTTGAAGGCAACGATTAGGTGTGAGCTGGTGCCCCACTTTCATCAAGAAAGTGTAAGCAGAGGCTAGGGGGAGCTATGGTTCTATTCCATGCATCTGCAAAGACAGTGTAAACACTCCACTTTTGCTGAGGTGCTCTCGGTGGGGCTCAGCAGGAAACTAAATATGTATACCCATCTGTCTCTTGTGTTATGCTTCAACAATGGGAATGCCTGCTTAAAAAATAAGTATTAAAAAAAGGTTCCAGAGTATCATTATATCATATCCAAAATGTCCAGGAGAAAGTTAAAAAAATCACCCATTTCCCCAAGGATCAGGAAAATCCCAACTTGAATGAGAAAAGACCATCAATAGATGCCAACATCTATCAGATGATAGAATTATCTGACAAAATTTTTAATGTAACTATAATAAAAATATTTCAATAAGCAATTACGAATATTCTTAAAAATTATTGAAAACTAGAGAATCTCAGTAAAGAAAAAGGAATGATGTAATAATGCATGCTACAACATGGATGAACCTACTAGAACATTATGCTAAGTGAAATAAGCCAGTCGCCACACACACACACACACACACACACACACACATACTGTATGATAACCATTTATGAAATGTCCACAGTAGGTAAATATATAGACCAAAAGTAGATTAGTGGTTGCATGGAGTGAAATGGTGTGGTATAAGGAGTAACTGTTAGTGACTACAGGTTTCTTTCTAGGCTGATGAAAATGTTCTAAAATTAGATTATGGTGATATTTGTGCAACTCTTTAAGCATACTAAAAACTAGAATTGTACACTTTACATGAATGAACTTTATGGTGTATAAATTATATCTTAATATAAGTTGTAAATTAATCATTAAAACTTATCTTAAAAAGAATTAAATGTAAGTTATTGAACTAAAGAATACAGCAACTGAAATTTAAAAAAAACTTGCTAGATGGGTTTAACAAAAGAGTAGAAATGACAGAAGACAGAAATCAATACATCTGAGGACAGATCAATAGGATTTACCCTTCACAAGAGAGATAAAATAGACTGAAAAAAAGCAACAGGGCCTCAGGAACCTGTGGGACAATAACAATAGATTCATCATCAGAATCCCAAAAGGATATGAGAAAGAGAGTCAAGCTGAAAGAATATTTTAAGAAATAATGGCTGAACACTTCCCAAATTCTTCAAGTGCTGAAAGAAAAGAACTGTCAACCATGAATACTGTATCCAGTGAGGAATGAAGGGGAAATAAAGATATTCTCAGACAAAAGAAAATAGAATGTGTTGCTAGCAGACCTACCTTTACAAATTGGCTAAAGGGAGTTCTTCAAAGAAAGGAAATGATAAAAGAAGGAATCTTGGACCATCAGGCAGGAAGAAAGAACAACAACAAAAGCAGAAATATGGACTTCTCATGAGTCTTATAAATCACATTTAATGACTGAATCAAAAATTATACATCATTTTATGATAAAAGAAAAAGACATTTAAAAGTGAGGAAGTTTTCACCCTTCACTCAAAGCAGTAAAATGTTGATACAAGGAAACTGTGATGTCTTATGTTTGCTTATTGTAATACCTAGAATACTAAAAAAGTTATACAAAGTGTATAACTCAAAAATACTATAAATATATCAAGAAAGAATCTTAAAAATTGTTTAAGTATAGCACTAGTAGGAAAAGAGAAATAGATAATGAGAAATGGCGGGGTTGCAGAAAACAAAAAAATAAAATACATTTAAGTCTTAAACATATCAATAATTACCTTAAATGTAAATGGTCTAATATACCGATTAAATTCAGATATTTGCAGAGTGGACACAGAATTATAACCCAGCAATATGCTGTCTATAAGAAACTCGCTTCAAATACAATGAGACAGGAATATTGTAAGAGGATGAAAAAAGGATACTATGCAAACACTAACTTTAAAAATGCAGGGGATATTAATCCAGATAAAGTAGACTTCAGAGCAAAGAAAATTACTAGAGACAAAGAGACGTTACATAATGATAAAAGGATCAATGAACCTAGAAGACACAGTGATGGTAGATGTATGTGCACCCTCCAAAAAAAAGAGCCTCAAAATGTACAAAGCAAAAAATTGACAAAGCTAAAAGGAGAAGCAAAGAAATCTATAACCACAGTTGGGGATTTCAACATCCCAGTTTCAACAACTGAATTACTAGATAGAAAATCAGTAAGGGTATAAAACTGACCAACATAATCAATTAACTAGATCTAATTGACATATTCAGGACATTCTATCCAACAAGAGCAGAACAAATATTTTTTTTAAACAGACCATGAAACATGTACCAACAGATTTATGTCCTAGGCCATAAAACCTCAACAAATTTAAAAGAATTAAAATAATACAGATTGGATTTCTGACTTCGACCTTAAAATCATTAATAGGAAGACAAGAAAATCTGCAAAAACTTGGAAGTTAACACATTTCTAAATAATCCATGGGCAAAGAGGAATTCTCACAGGAAATTTTAAAAATCAATGAAACTAAAAACAAATATAGAAAAATGTAACAAAAAGTGGTTTATTTGAAAAAAATCAATAAAATTGACAAACATGACTGATAAAAAATGAAAAAGAAAAGATACAGATCATCATTATCAGGAGTGAAAACAAGGTATTAGTACAGCTCCTGCTCTCATTAAAAGGATAATAGGGACTATTACCAATAACTTTACACTAAAATATTTACAACCTATAAGACATAGAACAATCCCTCAAAACTTACAAACTATCAAAACACAATCAATGTGAAATAAATAACCTGAATAATCCTATAACCATTAAAGAAATTTAATTAGTAATTTAAAAACTAAAAACAAATTTCCAGGCACAGATGATTTTACTAGAGAATTCCATATACTTACACACAAAAATCCTCAACAGAATATTAGCAAATCAAATCCAGCAATGTTTAAAAAAATTACAAGCCATGACCAACTGAGAGTTATTCCAGGTATGCAAAACTGGTTCAACATTTGAAAATCAGTCAGTGTAATCCAGCATACCAACAGGCTAAACAAAAAATAAATCATATGATTATATAAAATGATGCAGAAAAAACATTTGACAAAATCCAATACCATTAAATGACAGACACTGACAGCAAACTAGTAATGGAGTGAAACATTCTCAACTGATAAAAAGCAATCTACAAAAATCTACAGCTAACATCACAATTAATGGTAAAAAAAAAAAAAAAAAGAATGATTTACTTCTAAGATTGGGAATAAGGGAAGGATATCATACTCACTACTTCTATAAGTTCTAACCATCACAGTAATGCAAAAAGTGGGGCACACAGATTGACGAATAAGAAATAAAATCGTCCTTTTTTGTAGATGATATGATTAAGTATGTAGAAAATCTCAAGGAATCTACAAAAAAATAAATGAAATAAAAAACTGAAGAAGTGAGTTCAGCAAGGTTGTATACCATACAATCAATATGCAGAATTCAATTATATATAGAAACTAAAATTTAAAATATAATGACATTTATAATTGCCTTTAAAAATCAATGTTTATGGATAAGACAAACAAAACATGTACAGTTTCCGCATCCTGAAAATTACAAAATGTTGATGAACTAAATCAAAGACATAAATGTTCATGGGTTGGAAGACTCAAAATAGTAAAGATGCCAGTTCTTCCCAAATTGATCTATAGGTTTAATGCAATTATAACATTAAGGTGTTTAGTAAACATCGACTATCTTTTTAAAAATTCATATGGAAAGGCACAGGAACTAGAATAGCTAAAACAATTTGGAAAGAGAAGAACAAAGTGAGAGGAACCACTCTACCAGATGTTAAAGCTTGTTAAATAGCCACAGTGGTCAGTGTAGCACCGTAGGAATGATAGACACAAAGATCAGTGGAACTGCTTGAGAACTCAGAAAGAGACCCATACCCATATACTCAAGTGATTTTTTTTCAAAGGTGTAAAATTCATTCACAGGAGGAAGCATAAACTTTTCAACTAATGGTGCTGGAACAGTCATTGATCTCAGAGAAATGACAACTTATGTTCATACAAACACCTGTACAAAAATGTTCACAGAAGATTTATTTATAACAGCCAAAAACAGGAAACGTCTCAAATATCCTTTATATCCATCAATGGGTAAATGGTTAGACAAACTGCAGTACACCTGTACCATGAAATACTACTTAGCACTGAAAAGGAATGAACTATTGATACATTCAACAAGTTTAATGGATCACATGCAAGCTGTGCTGAGTGGGAAAAAAAAGCCAATCCTCAAAGCTTATATAATGCGTGATTCCATTTATATAGCATTCTTGAAATGACAAAATTATAGAGATGGAGAACAGATTAGGGATTTGGGACTTGGAGAAGAGGGAGGTAGCTGTGACTATAAAAGGGAATCACAAGGAATCCTGTATCTTGACTGTGGTGCCACATGGTCACATGAACCTACTCGTGATAAAATGGCATATAACTAAACACACGTGCGTGCACACACACACACACACACAAGTGAGTGCATGTGTAACTAACCATCGAAGTATGAATAAGGTTGATGGATTGTCAACTTGCGATACTGTATAATAGTTATGCAAGATGTTACCACTGGGAGAAATTAGGTGAAGGGTATGGAAATCTATGACTTCTTATAATTGCATGTAAATATATAATTATCACAAAATAAAAAGTTAAAACAAAGGAATGATCCAATATATATATCAAGAGCTACAATCATAATCATAACTTTCTGAACTAAAACTTGGTAACTTCAGTTCAAAAATCTTCAGTCATTTATCTACTTAACACCCATATGAGGCACTGTGCTAGGTGATAGAGATTCAGGAGTGAAAAAAGCAGACAATATAAAATATGAAATATAAAAATAGCTCAATGCCTGAAAAAGATCATTACATCTTCAGTCTACATATGAGAAGTGGACTCAAATGTCTAACAATCAGAGAAAAGTAAATTTTGGAGTATTATACACCCATTAAAAACGATGACTACTGTTTAACGGAATGGAAAATGCTCATAACATTAAGGAGAATACAAAATCATGTATTTGTTAGTATAATTAATGACAACTTGTTTTTATATGAATAAACTTTTATTAAATTTTTGATAATTAGAAAGAATAAAGAAATGCAAGATAAGTGCTTTCTGAACAACATCTGAAAGTATCATCTTTTCTGTGTCATGGTATTTTCACTTTTCTTTATTAAAAAGTAGAGACATTCATTTATTTAAATGTTTACAAAGCCAAGAACCATCAAGTGGAAAAAATAAGTAATGCTAAAGTAAGTTCAGCTTTTCATCAATATTGGAATGGTTAGGTTCCGAGCTTAGCCCTCTTGGAAAAATAATGTATGCAGCAGCTGTTGGTTTCCATTTATTCAAATAAGCCTAAAAATCAGTAGGCCACCCTTATGATGACTGTGCTTGCAGGAAAAGAGGGCAAAAAGCATAATGGGAAAAAGAAGAGACAACATTGGGAAAAGATGCTCTAATTGAATCACAGGGTCAGTATCATAATTTATGATAAATTATTTATCAAAAAAGTCTGGAAAGATATCATTTGTGTGTTACTTAAAGTGTGATTAAGGCGAGATAGTCATCAATAGAAGTATGGCCAGATCTACACAGCACAAAATAGACTGGAGAGTTTGTAAATTATCTGGTGAACTCCAAGTCCAGCCACACCAGGTAATTAATCACAAAAGAAGCTTCTTTACAGTGGTGTAAAATGCATTGGGGCAAAACTGCAACCCTGAGTTCTGACAAATACAGCGCAGACTCTCCCAGGAGCATATCTGAAGACATCCCTTTTGTCTTAGTTTCATTTCTTTTGCAAAAATAATTATTTTTAACAAAGCAAAAACAACTCTTGCCCTGCCTGTAACAATGTAACCTCTACTTGTCACACAAGGAGAAATTACCTACCTCGGTACAAAAGGCATCAGGTGCTGCCCTCATTAACAGTGACCCAGTGTGACAGCCAGGAAGACCTGCACGGTCCTGCTCTGAGAGGCTGCCAGGAATGCTACAGTCCCTTAGACCCGCCTTCCTGCTCCTGTGCTGCCCACACAACCTAGCTTTCTCATGAAGCACCTTCTGCTTGGCTCAGTGAACACAATCACTGAACATGGTGTTAACGATGGTCTTTTCTTTCCCGGTCCAATGCCTCTTATGTATTTTTTTTAAAAAATAGTAGTTTTCTTAAAAAAAAAAAAAATTCCAGGAAATAATGAACAGTAATTGTCATGATCCTGTAGCAGATCTTGAAAAATAAAGACAGGCAAGAATCTGTCAATATAGCAATATTCCAAATATGAAATTCATGGTTCAGGAAGAGATAAATAAATAAATAAAGGGGCTTCTCAAATAATTTCTTTTGTTTTTCCCCAGTTCTTACTGAATTTTGTTTGTGTAAAAAGTTTGGATTCTATGATACAAGAGCAAGCCCTGTTGGGACCAATAGTAGCCATTCCTGCCATTAGCCCTCCACATAAAGAGCGAATGGGGAAAGGCAGAGGATATTCCAGGGTTGTTCATTATTTTTCTAAAGACATCTATCTTTTAAAATAATTTCATTATTTAAACTCCATCTGGCACTTTAGTCACTTGAAAAATTATTAAGTTAGGCATGAATTAAAGAACAAACCCATCTGGACTGCAGTTTTCGTTTTAAGTGCTATTCTGCTCATATCTTTTTCCTTGGCTTGGCACATCTTTGAGATACAGCTTATTGAATAGAATCCTGGGACATGTGTGGTGGGGAAACAAAGTCTTCATGACAGAACATTCCAGTTCGTTTCACAAATCCCAGTGGCCAGGTAACAGCATTTGTCTTCTTCTTTGTGCTTTTTACTAGTATCATGATAAGGAAAGTGCTTCTTTCCCAATACTCGCCCACCACACCCACACCCTTCTCTGGGGCATTCCACTGATTCTTCTCTGAACACTGTATTTGCTCATGTCCTATACGAGGGACCCGGCCCGACTCTGGGCTGGCACCATGACAGGGACGGCGCCAATTCGCTCCAGCATTGCTTGGCTGATGGTGTAGGAGTGCGTGTGCTGAGGCCGAGGCTTCCTGCTGACTGAGCCATTGCTCCTGGACATGACCTGCGGTGATGACCCTCTGTTGGCTGTCACTACCAGAGTCTTATGTGAAGCTGGGACCAGATGGTTCCCATTAGCATAGATGGATGGTATGTTGACATTGCCTGAGTGCACGGAGAAAGACTGATGCAAGTCGCCGAAGTGGTTGAATGACTCCGTGTTTCTGTGAACTTTCGGAATGTTGCTCCAGTATCGACTGTTGTAGGTATTAGAAGAGGTCAGTGTGTTGTTCTCTGAGGAGGATATCTCGGTGTGAAATGCTTTGGCAGAAGAAGAACATTTAGGTGGAAGATCATCCTCTCTGAAAAGGAACAAAATGTAGTTGTCATTAGGATTTACTTGAGGTTTACCCGACCCTCTGCCCAGGACTCTTTCTTCTACTTTAAGGCATGTCTGTGAAATACAAGGCTTCAGGAAAGGCCACACTGTCATGACAGCATGCATAGCAGTCCTGGTGGCTTTGGCTTTGGCATTCATTCCCTTTGAGACAATGCGCAAGAAAATTGTCCCCATTTCTCAGTCCCCAAGAGTAGAAAGGGTAATTTCAAATATTTTCAATATAACTGAAAAAAATACATGTATACAAATTCTTTTTTTGTTTTTGCTCTATATAGGAAAATAGTCCATGAAGAAATCCACTGAGCTAGTGGCTGGAAAGCTCTGGGAGTGGGGAACGTCAAGAAATGGTTAGAGTTCTTATTGTACTTGGGCGTTTGAGAAATCACTGTGGTGTGCTGAAAGAGGTTTTCCTCGGTAATCTTACGCTGAGATGAAATCTGCCCATTTGCAGTCCAAACTCTTATGAATTATAAAAGACTAAGTCATTAATTTAATTTAAGATGTTAATTGATTCATTTAACATTTACTGAGTACCAGGCGTTCTAATAGATGTTTCATGTGGAAAAAAAAAAAAAAACACACACACACAGCTACTATAACCAAGAGGCCTATGGTCAAACGGAGTTGACAAATGCAAAAACATTTGCAAGTCTGAAAGGATGGGCAAGGGGCTAAAGTCAGCTTATGTGAGGAAGTAACGCCTGGACTGGTCTTGAATCGGATCATGAAACTGACTGACAAGATGAATGAAAAGAGAAGAAGTTTAGTCCAGGAAGAGGGTGGAAGCTTGAGCAAAGGCCCTGAGGCATGGGAGAATGCAGAATAGACTGGAACATGAAGTAATCGGGGAAGTGGTGAGCATAAGACCAGGGGACCAGGGGTGGGTCAAATCCAGAAGGGCTGTGTATGTCATGCTAAGTAGACTGGAGTCATTATTTTTAATAAGGACATGACATGGTGCAGTCTGAGATACTGAGCCCGAACTCCCGTATCTCCACAATATGCCAAGAGTCACTTTTCTTTAAAGATCCTTTTGACGTTGTCTCCTTAAGATGTCCATATTCTTGATGGTACTCTCTTTCACACTGAACCATAACGTTCTGGCTTATCTGTATGTAGACAGATACTGGTATGCTCTTAAGGTATTCCTTCTTGCTTTATGTTCTCATCTATTATATGTGTCAGTGTTAAACATGTATTCTAATCTAACTTTTCTACTGCGGCTGCCACCTAACCCCACTTACCCTGGAGATATGGGAGGAGAAGGAAACATTTTTCACTCGTGCCCTCCTAGTCCTCCCCTTTCATGATCCAGTAAATAAAGCTTACTAGTACCATGAGGAAGAGCGATATAACATACAAGAAAATATCATTTAGCCATTTTAACTGTCTTGGTCATGACAGTCATAAGATTAGCAAAGAAATCTCAGTTGCCCAAATGAATAGAAATATAGACACTGGCTAAGCAGGACAAATTATCTGACATACAAACCTTATTTCATTAGGAATTTCTTCTTCTTCCTCCTCTTTATTTTTGCTTCTCCAGTAAAAGAATGCCCCTAAAATTAGTGCAATGCAAAAAATGATAATAACTGCACCAGTGCCAATGGCTCCAGCTATTAGTCCAAAGTTCCTGGGCTGGGCTGCAAAATATATTTAAGGTATATTTAAAGAACAAAAAATTAAAAAGAGAGATAAATAATATACACCCATGCAACTTTATAAACATGTAAGTTTATTAAAGAATCTTCTTAAAATGTACAAAATTACCTAAAGTATTGCATCCATGTAAAGTTAAACCTCACTTAACTTTCTGAATCCCCAGTAGCTAGGACTAACACACAGTAGGCTCACATTTATTTAGTGAATTATCAGAAATTTTATAACGTGTATAGTACTATACAATCAGAACTGATTTGATTCTAATGATCCTGAGAAAGACATTTTTGTCATATAGAGGTCATATTGCTGAGGCTGAAATGTATAATAATGCATTTCTAAAATATCTTCAAAAATGTTTAACACCAAAAGAATGTCTACTTAATCTTCAAACAATCTAAACACAAATAAGTAGAACTCTTCATTCCCCAGTTTAACAAAGATCTTGGTGTTTCAGACCTAGAGTGGACATTGGAATTTTATATACTTACGTGAAATAACTTGGAGATCTAAAAGACAGGTGCTGGTTCCAATGGCATTAGAAGCCATGCACTGGTACAAACCTGAAGACAGAGCACTGATGTTCCGGATGGTGACTGTTCCCTGGACCTGGTCTGTCACAAAAATAAAAACCAAAGAAATAAGAAGGTAAGACTATAAAAATAGATAAACACTGAAGAGGTGTCAATAGCTTTGCTTGCAGAAATTTTAGAAAAACTAAAATCACGACATTGCATTAAAGACCTAGAGCTATTGAGGACTGTCCTAAAAATAAAGGCAACCTTACAACTTAATCTGCAGATTAGTGTGAGGGCCTAAATGTGAGTAGCCTTCCCAGAGGAGACAGGGGCTAATGCCTACCCAGAGAATTTACAATCAGTAACACCAAATTTTAATTTGGAAGAAATGTGATAACAAAGATGAAGTTAAATTCATTACAGTAATGATCACTTCATACCAGATGGAAAAATATCTACTCTGTGCTCAAGTGTATAGATTGTTATTCCCTTCAACAACTGTTATAACTGTTTAAGTCTAGACCCTCCAAGAGGCAGATGCCAAGAGAAGAAAGAGGTTTACCGGAGACTATGCCAGTAAAGGAAATGGAGAGGGAGCTGGAGAAGGCAGGGAGAGTCTCAGACTGAAATGCAGGTCTGGCCCTTATGAAGGGGAGAGGGAAGGAAGGAGGGTGGGGGAGGAAGAATCTTGGACTGCAGCACAGTGTTATGGAAGTTTCCACTAGGCTGATGGGGAGTACTTGAGCCAAAGTCACCTGTTAAAGGGGTCCCACATCTTGTAGGAACAAACGTACATGAGTAGCCCTACTGTGCCCAGTTACTGGCTGGGAGCTGCCCAGGAGGAGCTTGGCCTGGATGTGGAGCAGCTGCTTATCCTGGAGGAAGCAGCTGGGGCTGTCAGTCAATTACGTTCGCCACATGGGGAGATCCAAGCAGTGCAGTTTCAAGGCCACCACACTGATGCTACCAAGAAATGTTTCAGTAGTTTGCATTTTAGTGATTTATCAACATTAGCACAGCTTGATTATTGCTTATAAATAACATGCAAATAAATACCTTACAGTAATTAAAGTTAATAGTAATTAAAAGCATTGGCTAAGCTTTTATATGTATTATCTCAATCTTTAAAATGACTCTATAAGGCATTTATTATTATTAATCCCATTGAACAAACAAGGAAACTGAAGCTTTAAATGAGAAATAAGATTACACAGCTAGTCACTAGGAACTGGAATTGGATGGAGGGTTGTCTTAGTCTGAACTCCAGGCTTCTCAGCCTCCCTCGGCAGAACATAATACATTTAGTCATCTTCACCACTCAAAACAGCTGCAAATCTAGGAGTAAGTGGAAATGGCTCCTAATGGCACATTTCTCACACAAAGTCCATGTATTTTCTACAGAGACACCTGGAACTAGCACCACATTGGGCTGACTTATTTTTACATGGAACTAAGATTTAGATACCTCGTTTCTGCTGCTGGCAACCTCCACTTCTATCTAGATCAAAGGCAGACACGGAGAAAGGGGGCAGCAAAAGCAGACCTGATCACTGCATGCATGCATTTATTTATTCAGATACTTAACAAATAAATATTTATTGGGCACCCTTCTGTCTGCTGGGTAATTTCTGAGGATGCTGATACATGACAAACAAAACAAACCCAGCCCCTAATGTTAATGAGACAAGCAAGCAAACGATCACAAGAAATGGGCTCAGTGTCAGCACCAGAGAATCCTGGGTGCTGGGGAGCACATAGGAGGGGCAGCTAATGAGGATGAGCAAATTCTGAAAGATCTCCAGACGTCGAGAGGCCTCAGGGTTCTCTCTCTGCCTTTCTAACACAATGCAGCGGACAGTGTTAAATGACTCTGAATCATCAAACACACACTGGAATTCACTTCAATATATAGTCCAGGGAAAGGAGATTTGTTTTCCACTTCCCATTTTTTGTTTTTTAATGGGAGCATTTAAAGGGTCAAATCCATATTATATGGAGAACTTATCCAGAACAAGATCCTTGGTAAATTTGGACATTTGGATTGTACTGCACACACCCAAGTCAATATACTTGGTTGGCGCTTGTATATATTTATTTCCTTAAAGACAAACAAACCAACGGGTACTAGACTTATTGGGGTTATGACTTCGCAAATTATGTAAATGTCTAATCACTATGTTGTATACCTGAAACTAATATAAAATTACATGTCAACTGTAATTTTTTAAAAAAAAAAGACAACATGAAGAAACAAACTCTGAGGGCTGCCAATATGCAGGAGCCTTTCAGTGAATTTACTCAGATACTTGGGTCAGTCCAGGGAGAAAATGTCATCTCCTCCTCTATTCTGTGTTCTATTTGATTTCCCAGACCCTGACCAAATGTCCCTCCTACGTGCTCCCTAGCACCTTGTTCTCTCTGGTGCTGGCACTTGGCCCATTTATTGTGATTGCTTGCCTAGCTGTCTTATTAAGATAAGGGTCTGAACTTGTCTTGTTATCACCATATAACCATCCTCAGAAATTATCTGATGCACAGATATAAAGGTCACCTTCTCTTTAGTGCCTATTGTGCACCACATGCCCTGTACTAACAGCTTGATGTGTCTCATTTAATCTTCAAATATTAGGTATTATATTCCCTACTTTTCAAAGATGAAAAAGCTCAAAGAAGCTATGCAATTGTTCCAAGATCACACATTATGTAAGTAGCGCAGTCTATAAAATCTGGTCTGTCCATGTCCAAAGCTTATAATCACCATACATATACTTGGATTTCTAGTAAGGCATTTAAAACCACAACATTCTATTGGCTGCATCTATAGGATATTTCCTAAGCATGCAATGTTCCAGTGCTGTTAGTATTAAACTAAGCCATCTGCCTAACTCCATCTTCAATACAGTACCAAATGTCATCCTTCAAGAAAACCATACTCTGGGCAACTAACCCCACAATTCCACACATTGTGTTTTCCTAAGCCTTGAAATCCTAGGAATTTGATCAGCTCACACAAAACCAGTACTTTCATAGGCACTTTCATGGAGATAATTTGGGAAATTTTAAACAGCTGATGTAAACAGAATTCTGGGCTGCAGAAAAAGGTAAACTTTGAAGATTCTTGCTTTAAGAAGTTATTTTTTAAAGGTGAAATCACTTTTCTTCCATTTGTCTTTATAGATGCAGACACCATGAGCAAATGGATATAAGAAAGTATTTTTTTTAATTTATTTTTTGTTATGGTGACACTGGTTAATGAAATCTAGTAAGTTTCAGCTGTACACTTTAACAGTAAGGCATATATATATTTACACTGTGTGTTAACCCATCATAGTTAGATTTCTTTCTGTCACCATGACATACCATGCCTGAGCTAACTCAGAATGTAATCAGGGAATGAGAGAGACACATTGATAAGAGAGGATTAACCAGAAGCAGAAGAGGGCTGTTTGTGTAGTCAAGGCAGAATGGACATGGAGCACGTTTTCAGCAAGCACCAGACTGTTTCCAGCCACAAGCACATGGCTCTTTCAGAAACAAGATGGGGATGGGCTAATTCCTCAATCTGTCACTTCATTTGGCCTGCTCTAGCACAGAAGTAATTTGTTGAAATGAACTTTGAAAATAAATGTTCTTTTGATCTTCTTTCTTTTAAAGAATAGAGAAAGTTCAGTAGTGTGGAACTATAATTTGAAAGCATGCAAGACATCACATCCCACTCTGTTTTAGTTTGCAGCAACACTGTATCCCATACAAGCTATGCACCTGGACTAAAATGCCCTTTAGAATTAGAGAGAAAGGAATATGTGTACATTTCCATTTCCATTCTCTCTCCTTAGTCCCAGAAACACTTGTGGATGTTTTCTAGACCCAGAGAGGCTGGGCTGCAAACTGCCCTGCCACCTACTAGCTATGTAGTTTTGAATATGCTACTTCTTTTTCATTTATGTTTTCATGTCCTCATGTGCGACATGGAGCTACCAATGTGACTCCACATCATAGGTCACTGTGAGGACTAAATGAGATAATGCAGGTAACAAGTTAAGTATACTATCTGGTAATGCTTTCCTGTGGAAATTTCTTCCTGGTATTGCTTGGGAAATTTATGTATTTTTCTGAATCATATGAAAAATCAGTCAAAAAATTGGGAAAATGTCAAATGTCTCCAAATTTCCAATAGATATTAATACTCAGGATTTGACATTGAAATAGGAATTCTTATATCATAAATTATTCTATATTTTACACAATTTATGTATTTTTAATAATAATGAGTGACCATAATAATAAAGTGAGTCATTTCTTACATAAAAGTTTGAGAAGTATTCTGTAGCAAATAATAATATTAATAATAATAATAAATGCATGGTTGTTATTTGAATCAATGTCAAAATTATATATTTCAATAATATGTAAAAAATGACCCTAACCTGATACATTTGATAATAAAAAAATAATAAAAACAGAATGGATCATAACAAAAAAAGCCTAAATTAAAATCTATTTAAAAATTCAAAGATAATATCACAAATGCTTAATATTTAAATTCTGTCATTCTAAAACTTTAAAACACCATACAGCATTAAGTGCACTATCCAATAGTCTTGATCTTTGTTTCATGCCAAATTTTCCAGACATAGAAAATTTTATTTCATTTTTGTTGATGTTGATTGAATTAAGATATAGATGGAGAAAGGATAGGGACAGAACCTGTACCCATTAAGAGAATGTTCAAAGGGAGACATTAGGATATATGCTGCTTCACATAAGCTCATTTCCTGCATTTGACAAAAATATTTTGTCTATTTGCCCTGATTTTTGTTTTGCCATTGAAATACATATTGCTTTTGCCAATACAGATTTTAAATCCATTTCTGATTTTAAGTCAGTGTATTTCACATCAACATTCGCGTCTTGTTCTCTTCACATTTCTGTCATTAAAAGAACTGAAATCTACAGCAAATGTTCAAGCATTGGAAAACACCTATTAACATTACTGGGAAATAGTTGCATAATGTAATACTTGGATCCCCTGGTATTAACAACATTACATAGAATAACACATCAACATTACCAAGCTAAGGACTTATTTTGCTTCTGAATCTGTTACTTCTTGGAACACCCTTCATGGCATTTGTATATAAACATGTTAATATTTATTTGCAAGAATGATTCACCATTAACAACAGACATGGTCATGAATACACTCACAACATGGCAAGACTAACTGATTAGCTAAAAGCAAGACTAACTGATTAGATCATGACTGCTTCTCTCCTGCACACTTCTGTCCGTGCTCCCAGAAATGTTCACTCCAAGTGCTGTTTTCCACTTGACACCAGTGGCTTCTTTTGAATCACCACGTCTCTATGTTGATTGTTAAGCCTTAATTCTCAAAGGAGAATGACACTTAGTGCTCAAAAAATGTTACCTGTTACCATAATCATTATTTCAATCCCACCTGGATGTCTCACATGACTACCTACCAACTCACTACCTTCCTCAAGGAAATCTCGAAGTTATTTCTTCCCTGACTTAGTTATTGTTTGTTCAATGGCCTAAGACAGAAATCTGAGTTAACTTTAATTCTTTTCTGACCCCCAACATCCGGTCAAGCCCTGTTGACTTTTGTCTTCAATCTCCTGAATTCTACCCTGCCCTCTGTCCTTCTTCCGTTCCCATCAGTAGGACCTTACTGCAGGCCTTCTTCATTTCTTGATGGAGCTATTATCAAAGCCTCCCATCTGTGACCTGGCTGCCAATTTCTCACCTTGACTGCTAAGGCTGTTTCTAAAATGCACATCTGGATATCTTCTCTTGGTTTATATAGGCCAGTTAATACCCACAGTCTCAAAGATAACACCCAAACTCCTTTCTTGTTATACAATGCCTTTCACAAACTGGACCTGAACTTGCCAGCCTCCTTTCTGGTCAAACCTCTATGAATCTCTATGTCAGTTTCATAGACTTCCTCACTTTAAAATGTCAAAAAATTTTATACTTCCAAAATTCTGCGTGCATGTTTCCCTCTATTGATAATACCCGCTTTTAACTTCTGTTTATCCTTTAAGATCCTCTTCTGCTTGGAAATCTCTTTCCATATAAAGTTCTTCCTTAGACTCTTCAGGGAAAATTAAAACTTCTATGTTTTTAATTATATAGCACTATAAACATTTTTATAGCATGAAGCATGTAGCACTCTTTACATCCATCTCCTCCATTAGACAATGAACTCTAGAATGGAGATATATCTCTTTATATTTATATTTCTCTACCTTCCCCAACTCTCTACCCTGAAGTAGTGGCACAGAATAACTCTGTGTGTGTATGCATACACACATATTTTAAAAATGGACAAACAAGTAAACAAATGAATATAGCTGTGATAATCACTGGTATTAATTTTTTAAAGAAGAGGGAGTATATTGCATGGGACTTGCTTCTTTATGACAGAGGGCAAAAAGGGGAAAAACTTGTCTTCAGTCAGAATAACATCTTGATGAAGAGAAAATAAGCGCCTGTCTATTCAGCAACTTCAGTGGATGCCAACATTTTTACTCCCCTTGAGAGAATTATGAAAGCACTCTCACTGGGAAGGGAATTAATGGGGGAAGTTCGGGCAGGAGAACCGAGAATTCTGAGTGTGGCAGAGGAATGCAAGGGCTTTCTCTCAGCAGACCCAGGGCAAGCCTGGCACCTGTCCTCACTGGCTGGGCCTGTCTTCTCCCTTGCAACACTAGGGTGCTGGGCTACAGTGATATTTAAGATACTCTCCTGCTCCATTTATGATCTCCACACGAAGTTCTGCACACTTCTCAAGCAAGCAGGAAAGTGAACCATCTCTCTTCACTGTATTGTTAAATTATGAAAAGATGAGGACAACAAAGGATTTCTTAATAACCATGAAGGAAAAATGCATAATTTATAAAGAACACTGAAATAATCAGAAGGTATGGGGAAAGGTAAATAGAAAACATCCAATATTAGAAATTCATCTAAATATATCCATAATTACAATTACTATAAATGGATTTAATCAGTCAAAGGACAAAGACTCTTAGATCACAGGTTGAAAACCAAACTAAACCCAGACACATGCTGTTTACAGGAGATAAACCTAAAAAATAAAGCATGGAAACATAAAAGTAAGTGAACCATAAAACAGAAACATACCATCAAGAATTAACCAAAAAAGGCCACGATAGGAATTTTAATAACAGTTAAAATAAGGCAAAAATGCATATTAAGCATAGAGAATCAGTGAGATAAAACAAACTGTAAGCACTTAATCACAAAGGCTCAGGAAAGGTTTAAAAAAATTGGCATAATTGCAAGAACAAATGGACAAATCCGCAATACTACTGTGTGATTTTTAAATACATTTAACTCACAAAATCATTGCTGAAACAGATAAAATATTTGTAAAGATATGGAATATTTGAATAATGCAATTAAATTACATGATAGGTGAATGGCTAAATGGATGGATGGATGGACAGACACACATAGAGCTATCCATCTTAGTACCTGTAACTGACATCATAGCTCTTACTATTCTCTGCCTGCTCACTCCACTCCAAATATAGTGACATCTTTGCTATTCATCAAAAACAGCAGGTACATTCTTGCCTCAGGGACTTTGTATAGCTGTTCCCTCTGCCTGGAATACTCTTTTCATCAGCCCCACAGTCACAAGCCTCATTCCTTCATCATCTTTAAACCTTTGCTAGAATACCATTTTTCCATGAGACTTACTCTAAGCACCTTATTCAAAATTGGGGCTCCTCATGCCTCAACTAATCCATTTTACTCTGATCTTTTTTCCTATTTCCTGATTCATTATGTTCAATCTTCAGCCACTAGAATGTAAGCTCTACAAAGGGAAAGATTTCTGTTCTGTTCATTGATGTACCTCCACCACTTAGAACAATGCCTAAAACATACTTGCTGAATGAATAAATAAAGAACAGAAATTAATACAAATATACAAGAAGTTAGATAAAATCAAAAGCTTCATTTAACCGGACTGATAAAAAAAATTAAGATGAAAAGCACAAACAAAATTAAGAATGAAAAAGAGAACACAGAGTTTTAAAATTCATAAGAGTAATGATAGTATAAATGCTTATATTTATTAAGTAGTTATAATGCCAGATGCTGTTCTAAACATTTTACATGTATGTGTTTTCATTTAATTTTTATTCCACCCTGTGAAGCAGTTACTATTATTGTCTCCATTTAACATATAAGAAAACTAAGGCAGAGGATTACATAGCCAGTGATTCCTGGAGCCAGGATTCTAACCACATCCTCTAATTCCAGAACCTGCATTCTAAAATTCATTCCTCTGTTTTCATACGGAGAATACTATGGACAACTTGATGTCAATATGTATAAACTTAAACAAAAAAGACATTTTCTAGAAAAATACAGAAAATCTAAATAAACCTACACCATTAGAGAAACTGAATCAGTAGTCAAAAATCTACCAACAAAACACAATAGCAAGGCGAAGCTTTTATAGGCAAATTCTACAAAATAACCAAGTAATCTCTTATTCATACTGCTTCAGAAAATAGAAAAAGGGGAAAAGCTGCCCAACTCATTTTGAGGCCATTGTATAATCTGATACTAAAACTGAACCAAGGACAATAGAAGACAGAAAAATCATAGGCCATTCCTACTTATGATCACAGATGCAAAAATTCCATTAAAATATTAGCATACTGAATGACGCAATTTATTTAAAAATAATCACAAACAGACTTTATTCCAGAAATGCAAGAATGTTTTAATTTTGAAAATTTATGTATGTAATTCACTTATTGACATTTTAGTCTGGATAACTCTTTGTTGTGGATGCTGTCCTGTGCATTATAGAATGTTTAGCATTCCTGACCTCTACCCACTAGCTGCTAGTAGCACCCTCCTCCCAGCTGTGATGATGAAAAATGTCTCCAGACACTGCCAAATGAAACTGTACCAGGTTGCGAACCCCTGATGTAAAAACTGGTGAACTGTCTCATGCATTACGCTTAGAATTCAATACTGTCCTATATACCAAAAGGACAGTACTAAATCAACTTTATTATTTCTTTGTATGAAGATTAAGTGTACCTCACAGGATACTGGTTCTAAATTTACTCAACTCTTGAATATCCACATATGAATTATATGAGGTCAACTTTTTGGTAACTTTTATTCTGACATAATTTTAAACTTACAGAAAAGTTGTAAGAATACCACAAGGAACTCTTGTATATCTTTTATCATCTACTCAGATTCAACAACTATTCATATTTTTCCCAATTAGGCTTATCATATTCTCACTAAACGTATAAATATTTTTCTGAACTATTTAAGAGTTGAAGACACTGTGCCTCTTTACCACTAAGTACTTAGTACTTCCTAAGAACAAAGACAATCTTCACAAAATCACAGTACAAGCATCAAATTCAAGAAATTTAACACCGATACAACAGTCTTATCTAATCCAATTTATACTCATTTCATCAATTATACCAATTTTACCCAGATTCTAACCCAGGATTCTGCATTGCATTTAGTTGTTTTAACTCCTTAAGGTTCTTTCATTCTGGAACAGATTCATCTTCCCCTTTGTTTGCTTGACGTTTCCTCATGACTGGATTCAGTCAGGTGTTTTTGACAGGTAAATCACAGCAATGACACTGTGTCCTTCTCAGTACATATATTAGGAGGCAGAGGATACCAACGTGTCACAATATTGGTAATGTTCATTTTGATAACCTAAAGTGGTATCCACCAGGATACTTTATACTACTATGAAGTTATAGCTGACCCTTGAACAACACAGGGGTTAGGAGTGCTGAGACCCCCTCCTCTGCACAGTTGAAAATTCGCATATAATTTTTGACTCCCCAAAGACTTAGCTACTAATAGCCCACTGTTGATCGCAAGCATTACCAATAACATACAGTCAGTTAACACACATTTTGTATGTTATATGTATCATATACTGTATTCTTAAAATAGACTAGAGAAAATGTTATTAAGATAATCATAAGGAGAGAATACATTTACAGTATTTACTGAAAAAAAAAATTAACATATAAATAGTCCCATGGAATTCAAACCCTTGTTGTTTGAGGGTCAACTGTACTATTTTTTCTTTGTAATTAATCAGTAATTTGTGGGGACATATTTTGGAACTATGTAAATATCTTGTTCCTTATCAAACTTTAGTCGACTATTTTGACAACAGCGATGACTTTTCCTAACTCCATTGTTCCTTCTACATATATTAATAGGCATTCTACTGTAAAAAAAAAAAAATGCTTTCCCTTCTTTGCCATTTAATTATGTATATCGGTAGAGAGTCAGAGACTCTCATTTTATGCACTGGATTATGTATTTATTTTAATGTTCAAATTGTCTCAGATTAGGCCGGAAGAAGATCCTTCAAGCTAGTCCCTATATACAAGGATGGTGCTAATCCCCAGTTGTGCTCCTGTCACTAATCACAAATCTGGGGGGCTCTCCTCTGGTGTCAAATATTCTTTTCTCAGAAAATGCACCCTGAGTTTATCTTCAGCAATTGCAAACGTATTAGTAAAGTAAATCTTCTGAAAAAAATTCTAAGTTATTTTGAGGTGAAGTGCTATTTTGAGATCTATTTTATTAATGTAGCCACCAAGAAGAAAACTTAAATTAAAAATCAGACTCATTTAATGTGCATTATGATAGATGAAGTTATCCAAAGTAATTCTGATAAATGATTCAGATTTTGAATTATAAAAAAACAAACATTTTCATCTTCACATTCAAGTTCACTTTTGTACCTAAAGTACCAAAGAATATTCAAGTTGCAAAAAAGATACCAAGAAATTTGACCAATATATATTTATTCAAAAATAAGGAGTTATGGAAAGCTCTTTTATACAGATATTTCACAACTTATATATAAACAACCACTTTTAAATGTTTGTTTGTAATTCCAAACTCAATTCAATATTTCAAAAAATGTTATAAAAAATAATTGAATCTTAAAATCAACAATATGATCTTGTACATTTGTTTAATCCCTTATTTTACAAAAGGATAACAAGGGCCCAAGGAGGTGAACTGTCACGGAAATAGGTACAGGAAAATCTAGAATTTGAATATAATATCAGGATTTTAAGACAAGAGCTATTTTAAACATGCCACTTACAATGGTCAGATTATTAAGTTAGTCCACAAAAAATGCTATTTAGCCCACAGTGTGGCTGAAACATTTAGCAATGAACAATCAGCAGGGAACAACGGTATTGCAGTAAACGTTATTAGAGTAACCCAAAAGTTATGTTGAAAGAAGTTTTTCAAAATAATGAAATCTGGGCGAATTAAAAGGTGATGGGAGGCCCATTAATATTTCTGTTGTGATTCTTAAAAAAAAAAAAAGCTTACAAACTCTTTAAGAGGTTGGTGGTCCTACTTCTTTAATATATCTAACTTCACCATACAAATTAAGACTTTCTTTTCCATGGCAGGCACATATCATCAATTTGATTCAAATTTATCAGGCATAACTGAGGTTGTTTTAGACCTGCCCATTAACTGCCAACTCTTTAGGTTAAGATTTGTAAATCTGCCCTGAGAATGCTAAAAGAAACATGTTCTGTATTAGAGATGATGCAACACTTGAGACTGCTAAATTTTATTTTCTTGAAATAGAAGACTTTATATACAATTCTATAATTTCCCCTCATTTTACATAAATTTTCCTCAATTTTCCAAGAGTGTTCCCCTTAATATCAAATTTAAATAGCTATTTAAATTTGGATTTACATGTAGAAAACCGTAAATGATAGTCTAGCCTCCTCCATGTCTACCTGTCTGGTGTGATCAGCTCCTAGATTGCCCATGATTTGGGGCCTTTTCCTGTTCTCTTTCCCATCTTTATCCTCTAATTAGACTTGAGGCTGAAAACAGGATGATTAACCCTCTCATAACCATGCTGATGTTTCTCATACTAAAACAGGCAGCTGTGTCTCAAGTAGGAAGTAGATTCTCAGTTATAAACTTCAAGGATTATTTTATGGTTAATACAAAAAAGGTACTATTTAGCTATTTTAAATCTTCACTAAAATAGAACAGAATTTCCATATATAGTTACCACTGGATAAGACACATTTCATAAAAGTAGCAATAAGAAGTTAAAAGAAAATGTTTCATTCTCTTTAAAGTTGAAAACACAAAATGATCCAGATAGCCTTTTCAGCAGTTACAAATAGTGTGTCATTTTTCAAAATCTATTAAAGTTAATTATGCTGTGAGTCTTATAATCATAATTTTCCATAACTAATTAAAATGGGTAAAGTGACACCATACATACCCTGAGTGGCTGTTGGAGGTAGTTTGAGGGTATTATCTAACTTCTCCCAAAGGTAAGTTGGTCGAGGAATGCCTTCCTCTGAGCTACAGAGCAGGATGACATCGCTGCCGATATCCTGGGATCCTTGGATTTGGCAGTGTGGGGCAGAAGGGGGAACTATAAGAAGAGTAAGCAATAAAGGATGCATTTACTGTGAGCCAAATGATGATGGAGGAGACATCAACATTCAGCACACTGGAACCTCAGATGACACTGTTTTTGGAACACATACCAGGAGACTACCTCATGAGTAAAGACGGTGAATAGTCATATATTATTCACGGGGCTTGAGCATAGGTGCAGGGCTTACAACTCCGTTTAGCAGGGAGCAAGAATGTAAAAGGGGCTACACCCTCTATTTATAGTTTCAAGGTATCTTATGGTCTTGGTTCCACTCTTGCTTCCTCTAAGGAATAATTCTTATGATCTTTTGTACAGCATACTGCCTTTAAAAATGTAACTGAATAGATACATGTTTACGGCAGCATTATTCACAATAGCTAAAAGGTGGCGACAACCCAAGTGTCTACAGGTTGATGAATGGATAAACAAAACATGGTATGTATGTATAAGGGAATATTATTCAGCCTTGAAAAGTAAGGAAATTCTGACATGCTATTACATGGATGAAACAAGGATATTACGCTAAGTGAAATAAGCCAGTCATAAAAAGACAAATAATATATGATTCCACTTATATGAGGTACCTAGAGTAGTCAAATTCATAGAAACAGAAAGTAGAACAGTGGTTTCCAGCTGCTGGGAGAGGGAAATGTTTAATGAGTAGTTTTAATTTTGCAAGATGAGTTCTGGAGACTGGTCACACAACAATGTGAATGTATTTAACGCCACTAAACTATACACTCATGAACTGGCTAAGACAGTAAATTTTCTGTTATGTATATTTTATCACAATTAAATTTAAACAAATAAAGAAACAGGCCACATGTAAAGATGATATTTCAAAGAAGAGCAACCATTTACTTTGCCAGCTTCTCTGGCTAAGCCCACCTTAATAAGGTGCTTTGTTACTTTAAAACAAAAACTAGACCAACCCACTTTATACCAAATTCTGCTTTCTGGTGGGGGAAGTTAGTGTAATAGTCAAGTATATCTACTACCAATAGTAACATTGGTAGTAGATATTTTATAATCATTAAGACAAATAAGGACACAAACAACATGAAACAAAAATTACAAAAAAAAAAAACCAAAGGAAGAAGGTGGTGGTTTATAGTAAATGAGTAAGCAAATAAAAATATAAACTAAGCCCATGGTTTGGTATTTCATATTGGGAAATTCAGGCAGTAGAGATTAAATACAAATGATAATGTACTTGCAATGCTTTTCAATAAATGTGTTCAACCTTGCAAAAATAAATGACTGGAAAATGAATGCAGAATATAGAGGAACCAGGTAAGAAAGTAGGTGGAGAAAGAGAGAACAATGAGAAAGTATAAGTAGGAAGAGTAAAATATCTCAAGAAATCCTCAGGAGATAAACCAACCTCCTCAATTCACTGCCTTCGACGTTGCCACTGGGATGCTATGTGGAGTGACCCAAAATAATTCTTTGAAGGTAGTAGCATTAACTATAAGATAAATTAAAGGTTCTTTTTCTTCCTATAAAAAATGAAAAAATAAACTTGGATAATGTGGGAAGGTAGTTACCTAACGTATAGGTAGAATCAGAATAATATTAAATTCCAACAGTACTCTGTATCCAATACTCAGAGTACTGTAAAGTCTATACAATTTTAATATATTAGAATGAATAACATTTCCAGGATAGACATTTCCAACCTCGTTCATGGTTTTCTTATTCTGTTTCAAGACTGGAAGAACAAAGCACCAACCCTGTAGCATATCCTCACCCAAAGAAGGAAAAATGGCAAGAATCCCCAACACTGTTGTCCTCAAATGACTCAACAATGGAAGGGAAAAGGAGAAGAACTTACCAAGGAATATGGGGGCAGATTCTGCAGAGGACAGAGGACCAATCAAAAGCATCAGCCTTTTCTAAGAACTTCCTCGGTCTCCCCAAATAAACTGAATTTAGCCACTTCTACCGCAAGAACTCACTTAGGAGGCAGTAGAATGGACAAATGAAACATGTTTAGAATGGATTTAATTATTAGATAGTCTAGTTTCCAGTAGATTGCAAGAGTACTAATTTGAACAAAAAGACCTAATTTTTTTTTTTTTTCATGCCTACAGCAGCACCTGGTCTTCCTGGGTGGTCGCCCATCCAAGTACTAACCAGGCCCGACCCTGCTTAACTTCCGAAATCAGACATCGGGCTTGTTCAGGGTGACATGGCCGTAGACCATGGACTGTGGCTCCAGTGGGGAGTGAACCCAGGACCTTCCGTGTATAAAGCAGACGTGCCAACCACAACAATATGGAACCACGTCCAAAAAGACCTAAATGTTAAACTATCATTGTTCATCATCTTGAAAAAGATGAACCAAATTGATCAGATAATTTACCGTTTAAACAAGGATACTTTTAAAAGTAAAAGGCAGTATTAAATTATGCCAGGAGAAAAGGTGTAAGCCAAGAGCTGTGCTGAGCCTACTCAGTACCACAAAGACACTAAGTAGTAGTAAATTTATTCTCACGTGTGCTGAAACTTTAGCTTCGTACTCACAATAAATAACTCTTTATTTAACTTGCTCTGAACAATAAGTCCTATCCTGCAGAAGTTTAATAAAAGTGAGAGGCCACTTTTGATAGTATTTTATACCACCTTTCTCCACCTCCAGAAAAAAATCATTTGGGAAGTAAGCTTTAGAGAGCCACCTGGAATGGAGTAAGGGGCAGGGAGACTATGTGTAAGAAGCATGGAGAAGCAGCGCTGAGATGGGTCTGAGAGAAGCAAAGACAGAAAAAGGACACAAGCAAACTGAGAGCGTAGAAGGACAGACAGAAGTAAATACGCTTGAGAGTAGATCCATAAATAAAGCCAAAGTGCCTGGAATATTTCCTGTCACTCACCTAAAACTGTAAGACCGGTGACCCCAATGTTCCTGCCCCCTCTATCTGGAAGGTTGTTAACCAAACACTGGTAGGTGCCTGTATCTGACAGCTGAGTGTTATTAATGAAGATGGAGACATTAGTGGCTGGCATGGTACCCGTAAATCCTACCCGACCATGGAACCGGGGGGCACCATCAAATATCTGTCCACCCTGATACAGAATGACCTGTAAAAGAAAGCAAAGTAAATAAACTGGCCACTGCATCTCCTTCTAGACACATAACAATACCTAGTAGACAGTAGACTGCATCAAACATTGGAAAATTTTATTTCCAAGAGTTGTCACCAACTTTTTACTATGGCACCTGTCCATAGGTATCTAGGGGTTCTTAATTCTTACACACCAAATTGAAATAACATTGTTTCCTCATTTCTCACCAGAGTTTAAAAATGTCTTATGCTACCCTACTATCAGCCCATATTTTTACCAGTTCAAAACATTAATTCCAAAATAAAAAGTCAAAAAAATTAGGAATGCCATTCTCATGCTTCCTAGGTCACAAAAAAAGATAACAGTTAAAAACTGACTATAAATGAATGTCATAAAAGGGAGGAAGAGATACAAGCCTATGATTATTGTTCTTATGTCAGTTTATACCATTGAAATTAACTATTCATGGAAGATGACTCAGAATGGTGTTGGGCTGAGTGAGGGATGTGGTTCTATTCAAGCTCTACTGCAAAAGTTTGGGTAACTGTGGTCAAGTCTTTCTTTGCCTCTTTGACTCAGTCACTGACTCCTAAAATAATGAGGTTGAACAAAATGATCTCAAAGGCTCAGTCCAATTACAAAGGTTCCATAGTTTAAAGAAATACAAGTTTCTATTAAATATATCTATTTGAATTTCATATCAGAAAATTTAGCTTATCAAATATTTTTAGGTAATAAGCTTATTGAAAGCAGAAAAGCTTCATAACATAAATAAGTTAGCTTTGAGAATGAAGGTATAGTCATGTTCACAATTCATTAATTTCCTGAGTGTTGTTTTCTGCAGTGGGTATCACATATTATGGGTCTTTTGCCTATAACTGATATATCTTATTAACTAGTAACTTCTATCTCCATGTGCCCTAATTTATTTTATAATACTTATGAAATTAGCCAAATAATTCAAGTACTACTATCTAATGTTACTTCCTTAATATTATCACTATCTTTAAAAAGTACTTTCTCATCCACCTATGTTAGTGCCAGTCCCTTCCTTTCAAAACATATTTTGCTTTTTCTATCTTGGTATTTCCTGTTGGGGATGTTTTTTGATGAAATTCCAGGTTCCTACATAAAATTCTCAGAAGAATCCCCTTGACATCTGTTAATTAAAAAGAAAGTCTTTTAAAAAGAGGATAGCCTCTCCTGATAACTGACTAATAATGCAGGAGTAGGACTTAAAACACCATAGGCACAATAAAAGTGCCACCTTTTTCTAGAAATTAAATATGTACTCAGGATGCTTTCCTACCCACCTCTTTTGAAAAAAGTAGTTTTAGAGGTAGCACAGGATGGAACAGAAGTACCTGTTCAGGTTGGTTGGCATTGGAGAGAGGAATGACCATCCAAATGACATTGAGGTTAATGAGGGCAGCGCTGGTAGTGAAAGTACAAGGCAGGACAGCTGTCTGACCCCGGGCCACTTGGATACTCCCAGGGCTCTCTGAGACTTCCAGGGAAGCTGCGACGCCTACAGAAGAATGAACAGGAGATTATGTGCTCACCCTTTCCTGACAGCCCAAATCCCTTCAGAAAAGGTTTGTGTGTTTTATACTATTGATAATGTAAACAGAATGACATAATGGTCTTACTTAACAACTACTGACCAGTCACTGAGTTAAAACGATAAAAACTGGTCATCCCTTTACCTCTTGGAAACTACAAATGGAAAGTATTAGAGGTTATTTATTCTATTTTATAAGATACTATCTGGTATTTGGCCAATTTTGAATACAACCTGGCAGAATTTAACTAATAGGGTTGGAGTGAAACTTGAAATGGTGATGGAGGATGAGAAAGAAACTGAACTTTTTTTGAAAGCATCATTACAATGGCATACTATAAAATTAAATGCTTATATGTAAATAAGCAAAACTTGTGCAGGACCTATAGCTTGAAAACTATAAAATGCTAATGAAATAAATCAAATAAGACCAAATAAATGGAGAGCTATGCAATGTAATGAATTGAAAGATTCAATATTGTTAAGATGCCAATTTTCCCCAAATTGACCTACAGATTCATAGCAATCTCAATCAAAATCCCAGCATGCTTTCTTTTGATATTGACAAACTAATTCTAAAACACAAGAAAAGGGAAAGAGCTAAAAATAACCAAAAGAATATTGAAAAAGAACAGATTTTCACACTATCTCATTTCAAAATTTGCTATCAAGATATAATAATAAAGATAGTGCAGTACCAGAATAAGGTATACAGATCACCACAAAAATGGCCCAGAACTGAGAGTTCTAAAATAAAACCTTATATTTCTGGTCAATTGCTTTTCAACAAAGGTACAAGACAATTAAATGAGGGAAAGACTAGTCTTTTCAAAAAATGGTATTGGAACAATTCAATATTAATATGCAAAAAAAAAATAACTCAGACCTTTACCTCATAACATATACAAAAATTAATTCAAAATGTATCATAGACCTAAATGTAAGAGCTAAAACTATGAAACTTCTAGAAATAAATATAGAAGAAAATCTTTTTGATTTTGGGTTAGTCAGAGGTCTTAGAGATGTCACGGGGCCCATAAATCAAAAGAAAACAATAAATCTGACTTCATTAAAATTTTTAAGACTCTGTGCTTCGAAAGATTTAAGAAAATAAAAAGCCAAGGTACAGACTGGGAAAAAACATTTGTAAATCATATATCTGATAAACGATTTGTATATATAATATATAAAGAACTATTATAACTCAATAATAAAAAAGACAAACCGCCTATTAAAATGGGTAAAATATGCTCAACATTATTACTCATTAGGGCATAGCATGTTAAAACCACAGTAAGATATCATTACATATCCATTATAATGGCTATAACCAAGACAAAAGCAAGTGCTGCTGGGAATAGTCACTTTGGGAAACAGTTTCAGTTTCTTAAACAGTTTAACATAAACTTACCATACAACCTAGCAATTTCATTCCTAGAATGTACCCAAGTAAAATGAAAATATATGTCCACACAAATACTTGTCTGTGAATGTTCCTAGCAGCATCATATCATACTCCCAAATGGAAATAACACAAATACTCATAGACTGGTGAATGGATAAACAAAATGCAGAATATCCATACAATGAAATATTACTCAGAAATAAAAAGCAGCAAGCTACTTATACATGAATGAGCCTCTCAAAAACATTTTGCTAAGTGAAAAAAGTCAGATGTGAAAGACTACATACTGTATTATTCCACTTACACGAAACGTCCAGAAAAGGCAAATCTATAGAGACAGCAAGTAAATCAGTGGTTGCCTGGGACAAGAGGAGGGAGTAGGTATTGGTGCTAATATGTTCAATGGAACTTTTTAGAGCAACAGAAAACTTTTAAAACTGGGTTGTTACAATGGTCGTACAACTCCATAAATTAATGAAAAACAGCTGAATTTTATACTTCAAATGAGTGAATTTTGTGGAATGGAAATTATACCTCAATAATGCTGTTAAAATTTTTAAAAAAAGAAAAGAAAAACAGTGACTTACCAGAGCCAACTCCTGGGAAGCCAAAATCAACTATTATCTCTTCTGAAAAGAATACCCACCCCTCTGCACCTGCTAAATCCCCCTAACCTTCCCCCGCTCCACCCCGGGACTAAAGAACAATATGGGACTAACAGGAGACTAAAATCATCGGAGAGATCCAATAAAGAAGCTATTCTAATCCTGAAAAATACATTAAGTCCATGGCAGTATCTCAAACTGTTTTTATTTTGAAGTGATATTATCTCAATTCTCCCCAAAAAATAACACAATAACGTACTGTTATGACTACAATTAGTTTAGAAAATAAATGTACATAACACTTTCCTTCTATAGAACTTCATGTTCTTCACATACAGTCTGATGATGTTAAATTTGCAAGATAAAATGTTCTATAAAATAAGTCATCTGTGGTAGAATATAAAGCACTTGATAACATCAGGAAAAGTCTCTAAGTCTCACAAAGGAAAGTTAAAAGAACCTCAGGCATTAAGAGGCAGAAAGGGAAGGTTATCTGATCATGGAATAGGCCATAAGCAGAGGAACAACCTATGTCATAGGGCAGAAGTGGGTTAAAGGAGTATACACGTATTACAATGATTATGATAAATACCACCAGAAATGTTTTTAAGAATAAGTGTGGAAGCCAAACTGGTGACAAAACTTCCATCACTTCATTCTTCAGCTAATACTCCAAGGAAGAAGTGAAGGGAATATGTTCCTCTTAAACTACCCTGTTCCTCTTAAATGTATACCTTCCATTCTCAATTCACTAATTTCGAGATGAACTCATGCCATCTTTGATATAAATTTTAAGAAGAAAAAAATGGCCAATATGAGCAATGGTGGGATTTCACAGAAGGGAGAGTAGATTTGCAGGATAGGGAGGTGGGGGAAACATATCAGGGTCTGCTGGCAGAGATCAAGCCTCTGAAGTGGTATTAGCTATTAAATCAACTTCGTTTACTTCACATCTTTACATAAGGTTAACCTCGAAATCTCAAGTGTCAAGAGAGCTACAGAGGAAACATTCTAGATAAGCAGGCTTTCAGAACTTGTAAAAGTGTGAGGGTGAAGTTGGACAGATCTAGTTTGAAATCTGTTTCTTTCATCTACTCAGCTGTGTGGCCCCAAATAAATCATTTAATCTCTGATTCTGTTGCCTCATCTGTACAGTAGGGTTAAATACTACCACTGCATCATCAAAAGGGAATGATAAGGGCAGAACCAGATGCTGATGGCTGATGATAACTACTACCAGTACTGCTATTGCTAGGTAATATTTAGAGCACACTGACCAAATATCAAGTCCACCTTAAGCAGTATATATAAACATATATGTATACATATACATACATAGACACTCATTTAATCCTATAAGGTATTATTAATAGGGAAATTTCAGGAGTACAAGTCACAGAAGGCAGTGTGTGTGTATTGCCCCAAATTAGATTTCTTTCTGTCACCACATATTTGACCCCTTTTACCCCATATACCTTCCCTCACCATCCCCCACCACCACTCTCTGATAACCACTAGTCTACTGTCCATTAGTATCTGTTTGTCTGTCATGTTTGTTTGTTGCTTTAGGTTTATATCCTACATATAAGTGATATCATGTGGTTTTCAACTTTTTCTGTCTGTCTTATTTCACTTAGCGTGATTATCTTAAGGTCCATCCATGTTGTCACAAATGGCAGTATTTCATCTCTTCTTATGGCTGAGTAATATTCCATTGTATATATTACCACAGCTTTGGATCAGATTTGATCATCTATTATAGGACACTTCTGTTGCTTCCGTGTCTGGCCACCATGAATAATGCTGCTATGAACATAGGTGTGCAAATATCTTTTCCGTTATGAGTTTTCAAGTTTTGGGGGTAAATACCCAGTAGAGGGATTGCTGGATCATATGGTTGATTAATTCTTAGGTTTTTGAGGAACTTCCATATTGTTTTCCATAGTGGCCATTCAAGTCTTCAATCTACTCCTGCCATTACTTCTTAAAAACAGTTCTCCCTAGGTTTCCCAGAGACCTCCTGATGCCTTCATAACTCTTGTGATCATTCCTGGACTCTAACAGTGATGACCATTCCCCCTTCTTCTCGAAACACATTTTCCTCTTACCTTCAGTGATATAACTTACTCTATCTTCTTTCTATATCACTGGATACTTCTGTCTCTTTTGCTGTTTCACCCTTCTCTACATGGCTATTAAATATTGGCACTTTTCAAGGAGCTACCTTCTCTTCTTATGATAAACTCTCTCCTTATAGACTCTCATCTACTATCATGGCTTCAATTTTTTCATACACGACAATGGCTTCCAAATTTCTCTCTGTAACTCAAACCTCTCCTCTTATATCCAATTGCCTCCCAGACATCTCCATGTAGCTATCTGAAAGGGACCGCAGTCACCTTGTCCAAGATCAAACTCTTGCTCTTCCCTCCATGCCTGCCTCCACTGGATATCTGGCTCCTTTATAATGTTCCCTACGCTAGTGAATGGCTCAACCAGTCATCAGGTTGGACAAGTCAGAAATTGAGAAATCTTTCTTAATCCCTTCTACTCTCTCATAATCTCCCAAACCCCATTCATGATCAAATCTGATCCATTTTACAAACTGAATTTCACTTGACTTCTTCAGTCAGAGCCTTTGCTTTGTCCTCTGTGTTTCTTCTGATTTTCTCCATTCCACACCCTAACCCCTTTACTTGGTAACCTCCTACTCATCCTTCACATTAGCTGGTGTTACCTTCTCACAGAAGAGCCTTTCCTGACCTCAGCCTAGGTCAGGACCTCTTAAAGCACTGATCTTTTCATTCTGAACAGTATCCAAAGTTGTAATCATACTTTCCTTAGTAAGGTATCTTCACTAGTATACTGTGAGATACATTAGAAACTCCATTACTGTAACCACACAATAAGAACTCAATAAACACATATTGCTGAGCTGATCTAATTCAATTTCCACATGAAAATCCTAGGGTCCAAAGAGATAGACTTGTTAAAGATCTTAATATTGGGACCTGCATCTTCTGACTTCCAATAGAGTGTGTTTTCTACCACAACAGACTCTTCCATTGATAATCTCAGAAAACTAATGATATTACTGCTTGTAACATGATTAGGGTAAAGTGAGACTTCTGTATCAACAAAACTGACACTTAGCAATAAAAATTCTATTTGTAAACATATCTGCTCTACTAAGTTTCATGTAACTTTCTATAAAAAGGCTATTATATTCTTTATCAGAATTTTCTATGGAGAATTTTGAAAGTCATCTAACACCCTAAAGATATCAGATATTAAGATATCAGATACCAAAGTGAGTTTTAAGACAGACTACCCTGATGAACTGGCACAAGGAAGATAGCTGAAAACTGGCTATATAACTTTTAGGACTACGCAGAGAATAAATGGGTCAGGAGCAAATGTCTATAAAGAGTCTGTCTTTATGGAGAGAATTTTTTATTAGAGCTGTGGTGTGCTATAAGTCCCATCCCATTCCCACCCAGCCTAAGGGCCTACATTCCCTAACTGTGCCAGGGCAAAGGACATCTGAAAGTTTCCAATGGATCAGATGTAAACACATGTAAGAGCTGGTGCAAGGTCATCTCAGATTCTGTCCAAGAGGGGTTGTCTAAGGAGATTTCCAACAGAAGGAAGCTGAGAGGAGACCTCTGGATTCCTAAGGGTGGGTCACTGGCATTGTGAGAACTACATGAATATTTCTGTATATAAATTAAGATTTTCTTGTTTTGATTTATTTTTAAACTCAGAAAAGTTGTACAACCTGCTTAAGTTTACATCTACGGAAAGAACCGGCTCTTGAATAAACTTAAAGGAATGCAGAAGACAAAATAAAGTTGCTTTGCGATTGTATCTCAGGATTCCTATTTAACATACCAATTCAACTGAGGATAATTAAAAATTTCTTAGAAAGATTAAAAAGAAGAGAAATAAATGTTTTTCATATTTTAAATGTTTAAATTTTTTTCCAGCTTGCTAAAAACCAATTAAAAATCCTATTTCCTTTTAATGTGCATTTCCATATTTGAAATTCTAGGCAGGAATTTAAACTTTAATGCTAAATACTGGATTAAAGATTCATTTAAAATATCTTACAATGTGCAACATTTGCACGTAAATGCATAATTTAAGAGCTGACTAGGCAGCATTTTACAGACTTGAATATTTTCTTAGTGTCTCACCCAAGAAAAATTAAGTCAACTCATAAATTCTGAATGACTCTTAGCAATTAAATAAGAAAGGCATATACCACATGACCTTGTTTCTTCTGAGGAGCTGAAATAGTAACAGTTGTCTATACTCTTTCTTTAGGCCCCTATGTCTCAAGATTTAAAGCAGAAAGAAATTCACGTTTTCTTAGACCAAGAGGTACATGTTAGAGGAAAATAAGCTGGCAGCAAAGAATCTTTAAAAATCTTAAGAGGGATCATGTACACTACATTGCCAAGAGAACAAAGGACCTTGTACAGTCATCTGCTAGGCTCAAAGGACAAGAAATATCCCCTACAAAATCCATCAGAGCCAGAACACCTGAAGCTCAGAATGAGGACTGGCCCTAGCAATCCAACTGAGACTTCAAAATAGAATGTTTGCTGATGCCTGTGGAGCATGTGTTCATGTTTCAGATCAGTCCAACTGCCAGAACACGTCTTTCTGGGAATATGGTCCGTCTCTGGGAATACGGTCAGTAAAGCTTCCAAAGGATTGTACAGCATTTTGGGAGACCTATGTTTTCCTTTCACCTAAAATGTTAATATTCAACAGTCATAAAATGCTTATTGGCTTATATGATTCCTACATGATTTCATAAGTGCTGTTTCTTACATATAAAAATATAAAATTCATTTAACCTATTCAAGTTCTGTTTTGTAGTTGTCATACCAAAACAAATTTCAAAACACAAAAATTCTAGGCAACCTTCCTTATTTTCTGAAGGAAACTATGGAATAGCCCAAGTCTCTAACATTGTACTGGTTTTTAAAAACAAATCACTTTCTCTTCATACTTTAACCAAATTTTAATTAGGTGAAATTATCTTTATTATTACGTATTTTTTTAAACTGCCATCCCAACTAAAAATTAATATTTGTGTTAACTGATATTAAATTATATTTTGGCCATTAACACAGTACTAAGTGAAACTAAATGAAGAGTAAATATCTGGTTAATTGATCAATGTAGATGGCTTTATTATGCACTGGTCATCTCCATTTATCAACTTATAGGATCACGGTCAAAGCTCCACTTCATTTTATGCATATTAAACAGTATATTTTATTGTTGGTATACAACGGCAGGCTACCATAAAATTATAGATACTTATCTTCTGGCTGAAGCACTGAACACTCATACATGTCCTATAGTATAGTATTGTTATTTCCATGGTATGATGGTTCCTCTTTAGATGCTATGGAAGTGCCTTCTCCTTGACTTCTCCTCTTCAACCATAAACATTCCTTAGGGGGCATGCCAAGGGCAAACAGCATGCCAGAGGACCAAGGCATAAAAATGATTTCTTCAGGTGTGGTTCCAAAAGGCAGGTCCGGAGATAAAACAGAGAGAAGCCCAAGGCCTTGGACTGAACCATGCCTACACTCCACATTATTGCTCCCCTCTGTCACTTTTCAAATGACCAAAAAGTATATACATCTGCCTACGTGGCCCCTTCATGCCATGGCATGTCTATTATGTGTGACATTTACTCAGCAATAGCTCCTAACACTGGACATAAGCTTGATTAGAATTCTCTACAGTAAGTCTCCCATTATTAGCACCCTCTCCTCATTTTACATCTGGATTCAGGCACAGGTGTTCTAGTCCATTGAAGAATTCCCTTACAGGAATGACCACAGTCTGGCAAGGTTACATACATATTTTGCTTGGTCTACATGATATGACCCACTCAATTTGGTATATTGAATAACACAAAACCACAGATTACCAACTTGAGAGTTAGTGACATTGGGCCTGCATTTCACATGGCAACTGATTACTGATGCTCCTTTAGACAAAGCATGAGCTCTCCACATTGCCACAGTCCCCAGTCCCCATCACTTCCTATTATTCTACAATATAGCCCACTTTACTCAGTCAGTATACCTGTTTGACTCCTGTGGGTATTTCTGTTTCCATACCCATTTTTAAAACTAAGTGAATAATGTCATTATAATTAGTTGTTTAAAGAAGCAGAAGCAAAAATAAATTACAAAAGCAGAACCTTGTTTTGCAATGTTATGATGGACATGACACTATGATTGCCACCATAGCTGCCATTCCCTTCAGTGAAAGCAGAACGAAGCAATTCCTTAAACATGGGTCACCATGATTTGTGACACAGAATCTCATTCACACTCTGGCTATCAGAGAGCGTAACCCATAGACTGAACAGTTGTTAACTGTTGATAACTGTTATAAGATCCTTGTCTAAAGATATACCAAACACAACGGCACCTGGCTAATCCAGTAGGACCTTCCCTTTTCGTGGGGAATTTGAGAAAGAAGCAACATGTGAAGAGAGAAGAGCTAGGTCACTAAAACAGAAATAAGAGGAACATTAAATAATGATAAAGGGGTCAACTGATCAAGAACATAATAGTCCTATGCATGCACCTAACAACAGCTTCAGAGTATATGAAGCAAAAACTGATAGAAGTGAAAGGAGAAAAAGGAAAAAAACAATTATAGTTTATAATTATAGTTTTATAGTTGGAGACTGGAACATTCTTCTGTTATTAACAAAGACATACAACAAATCCATTGAACAAATAGATAAAAATCAGTTTAAAAAATCAGTAAAAATACATAATACCTAAACAATGAACTTATGAACTAACCAAAGGACAGATTTTCAGAACACTCTAACAAACATCATGGAATACTGTCTAGTGTACATGGAACACTCTCCAAGAATAAAATCATACAAGAAATATAAATTAAATTAGAACAAAAAAACTGATAAAATCATCAAATATTTATAGAAATCTACTTCTAAATAATTCACCAGTCAAAGGTGAAATTACAGGAAAATCAGAAAATATAGTAAACTGCATGGAAATGAAAACAAAACCACTATTGAAATTTATGAGAAGGAACCAAGCACTACTTAGAGGAAAATTAACAGCATCTAAATGCTCATATTACAAAAAGAAGAAAGGTTTCTAATCAACAATCCAAGCATCCACCTTACAAAATTAGAAAAAGAAAATCAAATTAAATCAAAAGCAATCAAAAAAAGGTATGAATTAAGAAAGAAAAATATAGAGTAAATCAATGAAATCAAAAGCTGGTTCTCTGAGGTCAATGAAATTGATAAATCTCTAACCAAACTGACCAAGAATATAAAAGAGAAGACACAGGTATGAAAGAGGTAGGACCACAGATCCTAGAAACATTGAAAGAATAATAAATGGATATAATAAGTAACTCTGTGCTAATATATTTGATAACAGATATATGGACAAATTCCCTGAAAGACATAAAGTACCAAAGCTCACTCTAAAAGATATAGATAACCTGAATAGCCCTAGGTCCGTTAAAGAAAATGAATTTAATTTGCATTTCAAAATCCTCTCACAAAGATAACACCATGTTCAGATAGCTTCATTGGTGAACTCTACCAAACATTTAATAGAAAAAAAATTCTATATATAAACCCTTGCAGAAAAAAAGAGGGAACACTCCCCAACTCATTTTATGAGGCTAGCATTACCCCGATACAAAAATTCAACAAGACAATATATACAAAGAAAATTACAGATTAACATCCCTTCTACACATTGACACAAAAGTCCTTAATGAAATATTAGCAACTGAATCCAGCAATATATAGAAAGGGTGAATTAATCATGTCAAAAGTGATGTTTATTCCAGGAACACAAGGTTCACTCGATATTTGAAATTAATATAATTCACCATACCAACACACTGAAAAAGAAAAATACATACATAATCTTTTCAACAAGTACAGAAAAGGTAACAAAAATCAATATCTAGTCATTATAAAAACTCTCTTCAAACAAAGAAGAGTAGGGAACTTCCACAAACCTGTAATAAGCATCTGCCAAAAACTAGACAGCTAATATTGTATTTAAGAGTAAAGAGATAACTTCTACTTAATGGCTAAAGTTGCTTTCTTCCTATGATCAGAAGGATATCTGCCCTTGACATGTCTATTCAACATGGAGGTCTTAGCCACTGCGACGAAGCAAGGATAAGAAACAAATGGTATATAGACTGGAAAGGAAAAAGTAAAAATTCATTTATTTGTAGATAAAGCAATCATTTACATTAAGAATTCTAATGAATCTACAAAAAGCAACTAATTCTAATTAATAAATTGGTTTAGCAATGTTGTAGAAACCAATACACAAATATTAACTATATAGAAGCTATAAAATTTTGGAAATTAAAATTTTAAAATACCACTTATTAATAGCATTAGAAAAATAAAACACTTAAGGATAGCTTTAACAAAATATCAGTAAGACCTATACGATGAAAATTATAAATCTTTCCTGAGAAAAAATTTAAAGACCTAAATAAATAGATACAGCACAGCTATTAATCAAGACTTAACACTGTTAAGGTGTCAAGTCTCCCCAAATTCGTCTATTGATTTAATACAATCCTAATCAAAATTCTAGTGAGCTGTTTTGTAGAAATAGTCAAACCGCTTCTAACATATATGCATAAAAGTGAATATGAAAAAAGCCAAATTTTGAAAAGAAAAAAAGTGTGAAGATTTACAATACCTGATTTTAAAACTTACTAGAAACCTATGATAATCAAGATCGTATGAGACTGGCATAGGGACAGACATACAGAAAGTCCAGAAATAGATCTACACATAGGTGGTCGATTTATTTCCAACAAAGGTGTCAAGGCTGGTCAGTGGGAAAAGGATACTCTTTTCAAAAAACAGTGCTGTAAAAATTGGACCTCCATATGCAAAAAATATTAACTTTATCCTTACCTTACACCTGACATAGAGCTAATCTGCAATGGATCAAAAACTTAAATTTAAGAATGAAACTATAAAATTTCTATAAGGAAATACAGGAGAAAGTCTCGATGACTCTGAGTTAGAAACAGATTTCTTAAGATGCATAACTATTAAAATTAATATAATTAGACTTTCAAAATTAACCATTTCTTGTCTTCAAAGGACACTATTAAAAAAAATAAAAATACCAGCTATATTTTGAAATAAAATGTTTTCAAAGCACTCCAAGGACTTGTATTTATAATACATTAACAACTTTTACAATTTGATCATACAAATAATATTACAAAAATAACCCAATTTTAAAAATGTACCACAGAAAACATACAAATGAGTAATAAAAACAGAAAAAGATGCTTAATTTCATTAGTCAACAGGAAACTTAAAACCACACTGAGCTATCACTACACATCAACTAAAATGAATTAAATTAAATGACTGACAACACCAAGTGTGAATGAGAATGCAGAGCAACTCGAACTCACACATTTCTGGGGGTGCTGCAAAGTGGTATGGCCCCTTCGGAATATTTTCACAGTATCTAACAAAGTTAAATATATACTTAACCATACTATCTGCCAATTCCAATTCTAGATATTTACCCAAAAGATACAAAAACATACGTCCACAAGAACACCTATATGCAAATGCTCATAGAATCTTTACTCACAATAGCCAAAAAATTGGAAACACCTCAACTTGCAGATGGAAAAAACACTGTGGCATAAACCATATGATGGAAAATGACTAGTCAACAGAAAGGAACAAACTACTGACAAACGACATGGAAAAATATCAAAGTCATTATGTTAAGTGAAAGAACTCAGACACAAAAGACAGTATGTACCCATTCTTAATAATTCTGTATTCTGGAAAGGGTAAAACTATAGGAACAGAAAACACATCAGTGGTTGCGAAGGGCTGGATCTGGGGTAGAGTGGGGAAGCCACAGAGAACTGCACAGGAACACGAACAAGTCCTTGAAGTGACAGAAATATTCTAAATCACGACTGCAGTGGTGATTAGAAGATGAAGCATTTGTCAAAACTCAACAAACTGTACACCCAAAGGGGAATTTTATTGTATGCAAATTATAACTTAATAAATCTGATTTTTTTAATTAAAAAAAAAAAAGTATGTTGGGATGCTAACAAAATCACTAGCTGAACAGGGAAACAAGTTCAAGGCTAAACCTCCAGGAAAAAAAAAATAATATGCTATGGAGGTGGTCTGATGAGAAAATTCCTGCAGCTGTCCCTGTCACCAAAGCCTAAACGCCAGAACCTTACTGCAACTACTAATGATGCCAGGTGTCTCTCAGGCACTCCGCCCTACACTATCATCCCCAAGGCCACATTCTTCTGCTGCTATCTATGCAGGCAAACAGAAGCTCTGCACAGAGCCCGTTCTTAACACTGCTCTCATCCAAATCATAGTCTCTCACCTATGTGCACCTGACTTGAAAACTGAAGTCCAAACTGCAAAAGAAGCTTGAAATTTGAGTTCTCACTTTTGACACTGGGGAGTTGAACTCATAATGTGAAAATTTCTCCAAATGTAGAAGTACTATTCAATATATGATGGCCGGACATGAATAGGACAAATGTTGACTATAGCAAGCAGTAAATGAAAACACTGAAAGTTGTTCCTCTTTCTCTTTCCTCTCCCATACCTCTTCTAATCCTGTCTTTGTCAAGCCCTCTGTATTTCCTTACCTAATAGGCCTTTGAAAGGTGGAAAGCTGAAGGACAAAAAGGCCTCCTGTCTCTCCTGAAAGCCAGGGCTCACTGAGGAAATTACAGAGGAGGGAGTAGCTGCCTTTGAACTTGAGAAAGGAGAAAAGGGGCTACTGGAAAGGGCACGGAAGCTGGCCAAGTTCCTGAAGAAAAGGGGGCCCATGCTCTACTTTCCTCAGAGGCCAAGGGAAACAGCAGCTCCTCAAAGAGGATGGCTGCCCCTGGACACTGGGACTCTCGGTGCAAGATTCCCAAAGTCCCACAAGGCACAGAAGCTGCAGTGCAAGACTTCAAGGACCCTGCTCAAACATGGGGCATGTTAGTTATCAGAGGGGTCTCCTAGTGTCTTGGCTCTGTAAGAGATCTTGCAGGGGAGAGGAAGGAGCCTCGATGATAACTGATATTAAATTTCCTGCCACACTGCTAAGAAGAGAATCTCAGATTTGTATTTAACTAAATTTAAAGATAATAGATGAACAAACCTGTTTTGCACACCTCTGTGGGTCCTAGAAATGATAAGTACAATTTAAAACGAAATCTTAATGCCCCCGCCCCAAGGATTATTTTTTTAATATATATGTGCTTTCAAATTTCGGAAGTCACTGTTTAGAGACAGGGCAGGGCCTGGGGAGAGAAAAGTGACAGCCTATGGGCTATTTTTCCAGTGTTTCAGATTCTAGCTAAATCTGAACTTGCGAGTTACTAACCTTTTTCAGGGGGAAAAGTTCAAAATTATTTGCTGTTTAACCTTCTAAAGAGCTTCCGAAAATCTAGGCTTTTAACCTGAACAATGATTAGGGTAGGAAAAATGTATTTTTCTTTCCTGGCTTAGTTTTGCTTTGTCTCCTAAAGAAATCACACAGCACTTTAGTTTACATTTTGGTACGCCTTTCTGACATTGTCACACTGTAGCTCAATGCCAGTACCAGTCTGGTTAGTAGACTGAAGATTTATACTGAGAAGTACTAACTAAAGTTTCCAGATGGCGAAAGGCCAGATAAATGGTCTTAACTGTTAAATACAGCCATGCACTCTCAACTTCGCCTCTCAGTTGAATACAGCCCCACTTGGCTATAATGAGCGAGCTCCATTTGTTTAATGAAGCATTCATATGATAAAAGTGGCTAAATCAACAAATAGAGTAATTTATGAACAAATAAAGCCATCTGAAACCATCAGGAAGGATGTTATATTCTGCAACCAATTAAATTCTTTAAAAAAATGGCTCAACTGAAATGTTTTATTCTTATTCACCAATATACTGTCTCTTTCCAAACTCAACTCTATTCTTTAAAACTTTCATCTTTTGGGTATGTTTGTGCCAGTAGTTGTTTAACTTTTAGTTTAGTTTAAAGCATTCTTTAGTGTGTGCAACATGAAAATATAAGAGATCTGAAATGCGGAAATAGGGAGTTTGGTTATTCATTCTGTTAGAAGATTTTAGAGATTTTGGGAAAACAAGGCAGAGTGAGAGACATCCTCATATCTCTCCCCTTGAAACAGCAATAAGTTGTACATCTAAAACTGAACAAAAAACACCCAAAGTGCACAGCAGCACATCTGAACGTGGGATCTGCGCATAAGAGCTATTGCAAGTCAGAACCCTGGGTGTCAAGGGCAGCATACTGGGACAAATAAAGAAGCTGCCTCTCGCAGCCTCTGGAGCTCCTTGTAGGAGGAGGGGGAGGGGTGAAGGTGCAGTGACTTCCCTGATCAGTCCTGCCTGGAAATGCCAGGACTTTTCTATGCAGCCGGCAGCAGGGCTCAGTCATCAAGGCACAAAGCAGAGAAATGGAATAAGATAGCAGAGAAACAACAGTTGATTTTTACTGGCCCTAGTCGCAAAACTGAGTCTGAGCTACAGCTCCTAATCCCCAACCCAGAGGGTATCTCCCCACCCCATACCCTCTGAGACCAATCACCATGGAGCCCCTGGGGAATCTGAGCAAACGCTACCAAAACTGTTGCTAACACTGACAAGGACTGAAGGTAGTGTGATTAAAATCTACAAGAAAATAAAAGACAGTAGGCTTTATATAAAGCAAGGATCCAAGAGGCTTAGACACCACCTACTTGAAACCAAAAGAAAGGCACCTTCTTTGCAGCGGGCTAAAGAGAGACCTTTATATAATAAACCTGCTTTCTGGAAAAACAACAGAATGCACTTCCATTAATGCTCAGGCAGAGAAATAGTCCATTAAACACCATGAACAACCAAGGTGACAAGGCATCTCAGAAAGAAAGAGAAAAATCTCCAGAAAATAAGCTTACAGGCATAGAAATATGCAACTTAAGTGATAGAATTCAGGATGGTACTTCTGAAAAAACTCATTGAGTTCCGAAACAAGTCATATCAACAATTTCAGAAATTGCAAAAACAGCTAGATGAGCAGAGCAAGGAATTGAAACCCTCAAAAAGAACCAAATAGAACTTCTGGATAAAAAACACACTGCAAGAGCCGAAAAATGAAAGAGCAAGCCTGGGAAATAGAGTCGACCAAATGGAGGAAAAGATCAGTGATATCGAACATAGAAATCTAGAAATAAATTAGAAGGGAGAAGAGAGAAACCGAAGAATGAAAAATAATGAAAGAGATATTCAAGAACTAGCTGATACCATCAGGAGAGGAAATATAAGAATAATGAGCATTATCGAAGGCGAGGAAAAGGAACATGGATTAAAAAGCATTTTCAGACAAATAGTGGATAAGAATTTCCCAAATCTAAGGAATCAGCTGAATTCCAGAAGTCAAGAGAACACCCAATTATCTCAATCCAAAAAGGCCTTCACCAAGACACACTGTATTAAAGTTATCAAAAATCAATGACAAAGATAGAATTCTCAGGGCAGCCAGGGAGAAGAAAATGGTAATGTATAAAGGAAAACCCATTAGATTATCATCTAACTTCTCAGTGCAGACCTTACAAACCAGAAAAGAATGGAATCAAATATTTAAACTATTAACTACCAGCCTAGAATAATGTATCCAGCTAAGCTCTCCTTTAGATATGAAGGAGAAATTAAGACCTTTTCAAGACATACAAAAATTGGAATTCTCCACTATGAGGCCTGCACTACAGGAAAACTCTGAAAGGGGTCAGCTCATCTAAAACAAAATAAGAACAAAAAAATAAATAATTAAGAGTAAAGGGACTATCAGGCAAATAGAAGCAGAGGAGTGCAACCCTTACTAAGAAGAGGGCATTATAAGCTTACATAATAAGAGAATTGTTATAACAAGATAGCAATGGACATTCAGCATACATAGAAACTGAGATAACAATAACTGAAAAAGGGAGGATTCGAAGATCCAAATTCACAAAGGGGAAAGGAGGTAAGGCACACACAGAAGAAAATGGATATATATAAAAAGATATATATATCTTTTTCATATTTGTAATGGTAACCACACACCATGGAGTCAGAACTGAAGTATACAACATAAAACAAGAAGAATCAGAGGCAAAACCCAAAAAAGTCAGCCAAAATAAAGAAAACAGAAACACAAGGACAAGGAAGCAATGGAAACACCGAGCTACCAGAAAGCAAAAGATAAAATGGCTATAAGAAGACCTCATATTTCGATAATCGCCCTAAATGTAAATGGACTGAACTCACCAATAAAAAGGCACAGAGTTGCCGAATGGATCAAAAAACAAAACCCAACCATAGGCTGCCTCCAGGAGAAACATCTCAGCTCCAAAGACAACTATAGACTCAAAGTGAAAGGGTGGAAAATGATATTTCAAGCAAATGGCATTCAGAGAAAAGCAGAAGTAGAGGTACTAATATCGGAAGAAAGAGACTTTGAAATAAAAAAGGTAAAGAAAGATTCTGAGGCACACTTCATAATGATAAAGGGAATCATGCACCAGAAAGACATAAGACTTCTTAATACCTATGCTCCCAATCAGGGAGCCCTGAAATCTGTAAAACAATTACTAACAGAACTAAAGGGAAAAACAGATCAAAATGCTATCGTAGTAGAGGACCTAAATACCCCACTGTCGGATATGGACAGATCATCCAAACAGAAAATCAGTAAGGAAATAACATCCTTAAATGACACATTAGACCAACTGGACATAACTGACATATACAGAGCCTTCCATCCCAAAACAGCTGCTTATACATTCTCTGGTGCACATGGAATGTTCTCAAGAATCGACCACATACTAGAACACAGAGATAGCCTGAACAAATATAAGAAGGTTGAAATCATACCAACCATATTCTCTGATCATAATGCTTTGAAACTAGAGATCAACTGCAGAAAGAAATCAGGAAGAACCTCAAATACATGGAGATAAAAGAACATGCTATGAAGAATAACTGGGTCAGAGAAGAAATAAAAACAGAGATCAAGAGATACACAGAAACGAATGATAATGATAGTACAACATATCAAAACTTTTGGGACACAGCAAAAGTGGTCATAAGAGGAAAGTTCATATCATTACAGGCCTATCTCCAAAAACAAGAACGAGCCCAAATAAATAACCTAACACTTCATCTTTAAAAACTAGAAAAGGAAGAACAAATGAAGCTTAAAATCAGCAGAAGGAAAGAAATCATCAAAATTAGAGCAGAAATAAATGAAATTGAAAACAAAAAAAAAATGGTAGAAAAAATAAATGCAACAAAGAGCTGGTTCTTTGAGAAAGTTAACAAAATTGACAAACCCCTGGCTAGACTCACTAAAGAAAAAAGAGAAAGGACACAAATAAAATAAATCAGGGATGAAAGAGGGGAAATTACGACTGACATCGCAGAAATACAAAGGATCATACAAGAATACTATGAAAAAGTATATAATACCAAATTTAATAACCTAGAAGAAATGGACCAGTACTTCGAAAACTACAACCTTCCTAGACTGAATCAAGAAGATCTGGAAATTCTAAAGACCGATCAGCAGTATGGAAATTGAAACAATCATCAAAAACCTACGAAAAAGTAAAAGTCCAGGACCAGATGACTTCACCAGTGAAATCTACCAAACGCTCAAAGAAGATTTAATACCTATTCTCCTCAAACTCTTCCAAATAATCGAAGAGGAGGCAATACTTCCTAACTCATTTTATGAGGCCAATATTACTCTGATACCAAAACCTGGTAAAGATAACACACAAAAAAACTACAGACCAATATCTCTTGAAAACTCATATCTATAAAGATATTTGCACATTGATGTTCATAGCAGCATTATTCACAGTGGCCAGGACATGGAAGCAACCAAAGTGCCCTACGATAGATGATTAGCTAAAGAAGCTGTGGCACATATATACAATGGAATATTACTCAGCCATTAGAAGAGATGAAATACTGCCATTTGCAACAATGTGGATGGACCTCGAGATAATCATGCTAAGCGAAATAAGCCTGTTAGAAAAAGTAGAAAATCACATGATATCACTTCTATGTGGGATATAAACCTAAAAGCAACAAATGAACAAGACAGAGACTCAGAGACATGTATGTATGTATGTATGTATGTATGTATGCATGTAAGTATGTATCAAAATAACTGTATAACTATGATTTTCTTGAGACATTTCATGCCTCTAGGACAATTACGTTTCTTACTGCTTATTACTATGGTTTTTTTCTGAGGTCAGATTCAATTGCTATTTATTAAGAACCTCCTTATGCAAGCCACTTTAATGTACACTTCTTCAGAGTGATGACCATACAATGACCATACAATGACCATAATACAGTAAATGTCCAATATGTATCTGATAATATTCATCAAGAATTTACATGCCAATGTTACCAGATGGACAATGGACTAGTGGTTACCAGATGGTAGGGGGTGGGGGAGGAAGGGAGAGGTAGACAGGGTAAAAGGGGTCAAATATACGGGGGGGGAGGGGGAGAGTAAATTGGGTAAAGGGGATCAAATATATGGTAGCTGAAGGAAACTGGACTTTGGATCGTAATCACACAATAGAATATATAGATGTCAAATTATAATGTACACTTGAAAATTATATAATTGTATTAACCAACGTTACCCCAATAAACTTAATTTAAAAAATGAATAAAAAAAGAAAGAAGCTCTTAGAAATTTAACAATGCAGAGAGAAGTAACGTGGCATCATACACCGAAGTAGTTTGTATGGCCTTCAAGGCCTTGCTTAATCTGGCCTCTGCCTGTTTTTCCAGCCAATCTTATAGCATTTCCTCCCACAGTGGACTTTTCTCAGGTCCAGGAATAAAGTGGGCTTTCCCAAGTTTGTATGTCTTTCCTTAGTTTGAAATACCTTCCTCTACTATACATACACACATGAACACACACACACGGTCCTTCTAATTCCTAACTATTCTTCAGATTCAAACTTTTCCTGACCTCCAGAGCTGGTTACATTTCCCCTTTAAACACCTCCACAGCATTTTGTACTTCCCTGAAACTGTCATAACACTTTAAATTCTCTTAGCAGGCCTTTCTCACCAGATTCTAAGTAAAACTATATGCCCAAGTTTCAGCATACAATGACCATAATATAGTAAATGTCCAATATGTATCTGATAATATTCATCAAGAATTTACATGCCAAGTACTGTTCTAAGTTGTTTATATAAGCTTCATAACAAACAAGACTGGGAGGTGATATGATTATTAATCACATTTTCTACATGAGGACACCTTGGCCCAGAGATGTTTAAAATGTTACCAGATAAAACTGAGATTCAAACCAATGTCTATCTAGTCTGATTCTGAGGAATTCCTATGTCTACTCTTTACAGCCTCCTGGTGAAGAGCGCACAGGATTTAGAATGTGGGAACAGCTACTTACTAGCTGTGAACCCTTTCTTAAACTCTTTGTGCCTTACTCTTTTTTTTTTTTTTTGCATTTTTAAGAAAAGGGATAAAAATATCTACCTCATGAGATCACTCTGAAGAAGTGTACATTAAAGTGGCTTGCATAAGGAGGTTCTTAATAAATAGCAATTGAATCTGACCTCAGAAAAAAACCATAGTAATAAGCAGTAAGAAACGTAATTGTCCTAGAGGCATGAAATGTCTCAAGAAAATCATAGTTATACAGTTATTTTGATACATACTTACATACATACATACATACATACATACATACATACCTGGCAGGAAATAAAAATATAAATCTAAATGAAACCAAAAACAGTGCAGGAAGAATAAGCAAAACAAGAATGGGGAAGATAATGGGGATAGAAGGCCCTGTATTGTTGACAGCATCTGATCCACTGCTTAATGTTATTTCTAAGCAGATTAACCAAATCCCAACTGTTCTACATCAGGTCCTTTCTCTAAGCTTTTCCTCCCTCATATTAGCAAATAAAAATAAATAATTTAAACACACAAATAAAACGGAAGGAAAAAATCACTCATACAAAAGAGGAATGTCCCAAGTTGATGATTCACCCTAATATGCCTATTCTTTCCTGTGCCTATACTAAAATGATAAAGTGATATAGTTTAAAAGTAAAAATGAGAATTATCTCCTCTGTGTAAGTTTTTAAATAAAGCATCAAGCCATCCACCTGTCAGCAATAGGTAGTGTAGTACTAAAGATCATCACATGGGGGGAAGGCCTAAAGAGATTGGGAGGGAGGGGGATGTTATTTCTGTCCCAGATGCAAGAAGAACTTTTAACTTCTGATGTATTTCCTTATCATAACCTTCTCCATAGCAACCACAGGACTGCAGTGGCAAGAAATAGATGGGGAGATAAAAAATATACATGTTATGTTATATACACACACACACTTATATATAAATCCTACAAAACTGCTGAATTCAGTAATGGTTTTAAGAAAAATATCACACATTCCCCTGAAATCTCAATTGCTGTGGAAGACTAAGCACTAAAAGACAAAATCAAGCTAGCATAGTACAAGTGTTATTTTTCTAAAGCATTTATATTTGTAACATATTTATAGCACCTTATGACAGATTTAATCTCTAAAATGAGGTTATTTTACTAAAAAAAGAAATCTTTTGAGGCCTAACAGATTTCTCAATGTTTGGTCCAGAAGAATAGGCTTTTATCTCACCTATTATTCCTAAATAACTAAGACCATCAACAGTAATAATAAGATTGTGACTTTGTGTCCATTATACATTACACTGCTCATGAAAATTTTAAAACTAGAACAACTAGAAAGGGATACTTCCACTAACAAGGACTTTTACAACAAGTAAAAGGAAGAAAGAACTATGGTCACCCTTTGGGAACCAGGTGCCTCAGTTCACAGTCAGCATTCCTCTATTTGGGCTTAACTTTGATTTTTAACTTCGGGATTAACAAATATGCACAAAATCTATGGTTTCAGCATGAAGAAGGCCTGCACCCAGGCTGGTGGTATGGGGAAGCATGATTTCATCAGAAAAAGCACTGTACCCCACAGCCCCACTTTATAGAAAGGATGAAAACCCATAGTTCAGATGGCAATGACAACGTTAGATGAACAAGTGTTCCCCTTTAAGACCTGTTCTTTTGAGGGACAGACTATTATAGATCTTCTCACTGCTTCCATTCCTAACTTCTAGGTGCTTAGGAACCATCTCAAAAGGTACTAAATATCAGTGAGAAGCCTACATTAGAATCCAGAAGGCCTCCCCACTGGGGAACTTTGAGATGTTCACCTACATCCTCTCACTAAATGGTGAAGTTTTATTACTGGCCTGGCTCATATTTTATATCTGGTCATTTGAATGACACAGAAGGATACATTTTTATGGTTCCCTTTATTCAAATATAGGGAAAGAACAGGCAACAAAGAATATGGACATGATGGGTTGAGTGGAGGAGAAATAGGGAGAAAACGTTTTGATGAAGATGTGTTATTAATAGCTTAATAGGAAAGAATATACTTAGTTCTTTTCAGGAATGGGAGGGGGACTGATGCCAAAGCATAGGTGTGTGTGCATGGCAGGCAGGGGAGAGTGGGTGGGAGGAGAAAAGGAGGCGGCAATGGCTGGGGACTGAGGAGCCCTTGGGAATCACATTCTTTATGCTTTTACCTCGACCCACAGGCTCACATGGGCCCAGGCCAACAGAATTTTACACTTATTAATTCAGGCAGCCAACGAAATGACAAGTACCAGTAAGAGGGGCAAACATAAGGGACACAAATTCTGCCTTCACGGAACCTGCTGTTCTTCGATTAAACACAGTGATAACAAATGTCATGCAGAGGGTAAGAACTTTAATTTCTCTTTTCTCAGGATGAGGTACTTCTGCTTGTGAGATTTGGTTATAATTTGAGAGGCATTTCTCTAATAAGTATGGCTACTTCTGGAATTGCAGGCCTGTCAACAAACTGCTGAGTCCTCAGGTCTCAGGGAAAACAACACAGAACCAAGGCTAGCTAGCAGTCTGTGACTGACACATAAGAGCCCAGGGGGTGACCTAGAGAAGCACCTCTCCCTGGAGTCCTACAACTCTGTTCTCTGAGGTGCAGAGGGTCTTCAGGCTCTCGCTCTGATTACCCGGTCCTTCCAGAGCTGTCTCGGGTTCAGAGATTTCAGTTGAATTTTAATCAAACTGATCTTCAGAGGGAGCGCAGACAAGCTGGTAGAGTGATGTTTCTCCGGCATGAGAAAATAATGATAGCAAACTGTAGACACCAAAGGATAGAACTTTCTGCACAGCTGCCACTTTTCTGCAAAAATTTAGCTGCTCCTTGTGAGAGTCAGGCTGATGGTTTAAGAGTGAAACTTATCAAGCTCCACTCTAGTTACAATGAAGAAATGTTGCATGCAATAGAATATGTGCTCCCACCAACTTGTAAGCAAAAGAGCTTTGACAATTGTTCAGCATTATCAGATCTACGATATAACTACTTACGCAATACTAATATGTTCCTTCCACACAATTTTTAAGTTCTTCTCTCCTTTTCTCCCCTCCCAAAGCACCTTCCAGCTGGAGAATAGAAGCAGTAGTAGTTCTAGCCTCCGTTTACTTTTCTTTCCACAGTCCACACCATTTTATGCCCTGACCCAAGAAAGCCACTCCCCTCCAGCACTTATCCAATAAAGAGAGGGTCTCATAACATTCCAAGTCAATTCTTTCAGATAATTCCACAGCTCTTGAAAGTCTTCTGTGGTTTTCAGGTTCAGCCAGATGAACACAGACTACTAGGTACAAAGTGGTTTGCAACTAATTAGTTAACAACCACAGTAGCATCCGATAAACATATGCATGTACAATCTGAGAGTTTGGAGATAAAATGAGTTACCCAGGTCAGATACCAACAAAAGAATAGAATTAATAAAGTTACATGAATAAAGTAGCTGTTGAGCTGAGGATTATGAGAACAATAAGACTGCTAAATAATCTGTAATTTTTAAAGGGTTAAACATTTTATGGCACAAAAAAAGAAGAAATGATAAGTTGCAGTCCTTCCTGATCCAATGTCCTAATGAAAATATCCTCAAAGTAACAATCTGCACGCTTTACCCCCACTTCTCTCCTTGAAGCCAGACTCCGGTGGGAACCACTACATCATCTTCTACAAAAGTCACTAATAAAGAGGGAAATGACACTGAGGTGAGAAGTCTAAAGAATCCACAAATGGGGTAATCTGCTCTTCAATTATGAGGTATCTCCTATAGTATTTATGACCACTCTAACACTGTATTTCAAGATGTGTGTGTGTGAATGTATGTAAAACACTAATAACAGATAGAAATGCCTAGAGAATGAGAGTTGAATCAGATTGGCAGCTCAATTTAAAATTCACTAGTTATTCTACTTAAAACAATTACTTCCTATTTTTTAATTAGGAGCTGATAGGAACAGCATTCTCTAGATGCTCACGCACCAGTATGTAGTAGCAAGCGCTATTAGACAAAACTGTATCAGTGCTGGCTCTGTAACTCAGACAGGAAAAGAGTCTGAAAAAATAAAGAACGACGACAATAACTATGAGTTTTGACAAAAACAAAAGTAACACTCTCTAGCCAATCCAGTGGTCTGGTGGCAAATTTAATAAGTTAGCTTTTAAATAAAAGAGTGGTCTACAAATAGCTTCTCAATTTTATAAACTGAACCTTAAAGGAAAAATACATTTAAACAGTATAGATTATTTTAATATCATCTTATTTACTAATTTTCATTTCCAAGTTGAATTCAGATTGGGTACCTTGTGATCAGTCTTTCTACCTTCAGTGAGTTTTCTATCTCAAAGAATATCAATCAGTTATCCAAACTGTGTTCAGAAAACAAGTCAGCGACCAGATGGCATTTGCCATTGCTGCTCTCCTGTTCTTTCATTAAAAGTCTCTTTGAAAGTATTTATTTTGGATGGCATATGCTACCCTTAGTATTTTCTAAGGCTTACAGACTCTCATTTTTTATATAAAAATAAAGGTTTACAATAAATCCCAGACATAGATGTCATTTTAATGTTTTTTTTTTATTTGAAGCTTTTCAGAACATTAAAAGAGGGGGAAGTGACCTTATGTCATCTAATTCAATCCTCCCTTTATTTCATAAATGAAACAACTTAACCCCAAAACAGGGAAATCATTGGTCTGAAATCACAGTTAGTGCCAACCCTTAATTCCCAGTTGAGTGTTATTTCAACTCTATCAGATTTGTTACACAAAAGACAGAAACTCAAATACTCAAGAATAAATCTCAAGTATTTATAAGTAAGAAGCCTGAAATTTTTGCTTCTTTAACTTTCCACTGCTATTTGTTCTATTTCTCATTTGGACATTTACCAAAATAACATAGAGCCCAGGAGGGTGGTTGACTGCATCAAAAGTCTATGGACAACTTGTGGCCATTATGGGTGGTCTAGAGATTTTTAGGAGACATAAGAGGAGGTTGCTAATGCCTCTAGTAAAAAAAAAAGTGCTGGAGTGAGAAGAGGGACACAAATGTGAGAGCCATTCTGTTGTAATCTGGACAGATTTCATTGTAGGGAGCCCCATTCAAGATGCCCGGTTTACAAGTAATAGTATAAATTGGCTTAAGTAAAATTTGTTAATAAAAAAATACGTGTCTCCAAAATCCAAAGATTTTGAGCCTGTTTTAACATTTGTGGGTGCTTTAAGAGCCATTAGTTCTTTTTTGACAGTATGGAGCGGTTCTCAGCTTATGAAACAATTTTCAGAAATTTAACAAAGGAAACAGAGCCCTGTACTGTGGAGGGCAATGACTTATGTCCTTCGTATTAGTATGTCCTGAATGAGGATGTCAAATGAATCTCCCTAGAGGAGAATGTCATCAATGTGATGCCATACTTGTGCTTCTGGAGAAAGCTGGATGTGGTTAGGATCTTGCTTGCAAAGACTGCATGCAAGAATAGGGCTATTAAGGTACCCAACCCATGGATAGCTAGGTAGAGGTGTACTGTGTCCTTTCAAAGATGAAGGCAAATTGCAACTGAGAGGCTATTAAAATAGGCTCTGAACTGAACACATTAGCCAAATCCATGACTGCAAAGTATTACTAGTTGGTGATTAGATGGAGTCAGTAATTTCAATAATATTGGGAATGCAGGCCTTAATGGGTGGGATCATGACATGAAGGTTATGGTAACCCACTATGGGGCACCATTCATTCTTTCCAAATTTAACAACAGGTCAAATTATGCTGTAAAGTGGAGAAACAGTAAGAATAATCATTTCTTCTCTAAAAAGGTCTTATATATAGGTTTCAGTTCTTGAAGGCTCTATTTTAATTTCCATTGAGCAATATTAACTATTTTATTCATGGAGGAGAGAAGAAGTCAAGGAAGCCCCATTTTTCCAAGCCAACTGTAAGTGCCAAAGATGTAATGTAATGTAATTTATTACTCACTGGGTCAGAATGCCCATGCTGACTATGGGATATTTTAGGGCAATAACTTCTATGATCACGGGGAACTTAGGCAAGGCAACAGTTCAGACGGTTAAGGAGGGGCATGCCTATTTGTTTTCTATTTTATATTTGGTAATTTCTCGATGAATGTAGAGGGCACCTTGTTAAAATGAAAATATATTAAAAATTAGTAGGCTCCCCATGTATAGGGTTACCTTGTTTACATTTACTGGGATCCTCAGGTATAACTGTAATTTGAGTCCAAGCATCAGTTAAGACCATGAAGGTGCATTTCAGCAGATGTTAAAGTTAATTCAGAACCTATGTTATAGAAGTCCAGAAGCCTGTCATTTCCTTTTTATTTTATTGCTGTAGAAATTCTTTTAATAAACTTTGGATTTCCAATTGGATAAAATTGTGGACCTCCGATTCAGTATTTTGTTACTCCCTCCCCACCACCAAGTGCATAAATAGTTCTGTGTTGAAGGTTTTTTGGTGGTTACTAGATACTTCAGGAAGGTTTTCAATACCCTGCTCATATATAAAGGCCCCTAACCTTGATGACTCTTCCTCCAGAAGGCCTCAAGAAAGAGTCATCAAGGTTAGGGGCCTTTCCCACGGTAATGATGGCTTTTTGGGTCAGGTCTGAATTAACCCCTTGGTTTTGCCAAGTAGTGCTATGGGCATTTTTCACTGTAACCTTGAAATATCTTAGATTCAACTAAAATAGTGCTTAAAGGAAAATTTATAGCTCTAAATGCTTATATTAGAAAATTACATGATAAAGTAAATACAATTTATAACAGTTGTGATTGCTATAAACAGAAATAAAATTAAAGAACAACAAATGTTCTTTAAACTGATGGATTAGCAAGAAAGACTATGTATTTACCAAAAGTAAGTAAACCCAATACTTATAAATAAGATAAAATCAACTATAACTGCATATCTTAATGTAAATTGTTTTTGAAATAAAGAAAATGCACACTTCTCAAGTAAGTTTTAACACAGTAAAAATTCTTCAAATCACCATTAAATGATTAAAAGTGTGGTATTTCCCACTACACATAATAGAGCATTATTCCAACAATAGCAAACATTGATTACCACAATGAGATACAGCATTATTGTGATACATTAATAAAATTCTAAGGCAATATGCCTTTTATATATTTTATAGAGAACATTTAAAGGTTAATGATTCTCACTGATGCACTTTTCTTAGTGGGGCAAAAAATACACACATACATGTATACTCCAACTCAATTTTCCCCTCATACCTGGAAAGGCACTAAAAACATATCCTTTGAAGTTCGGGGGCGGGGGGGGAAACTACCTTTTCAATTCCTCTGTGGAATTTTCTCTTCAAATCAGAGAGATGCCTAGCACCAAGAGCCTATAGTCAACAAAGAAAGAGCTTTTAAAAAATACTTCTAAAACAAATATATAGGTAGGAAGAATCGACATTGTTAAAATGGCCATACTACCCAAAGCAATCTATAGATTCAGTGCAATCCCTATCAAAATACCAACGGCATTTTTTCAGAGGGCTAGAACAAACAATCCTAAAATTTATATGGAGCCATAAAAAAAACCTGAATAGCCATGGCAATCTTGAGAAAGAAGAACAAAGTTGGAGGTAGGGCACTACTTGATATCAAACTATACTACAAGGCTACAGTAATCAAAACAGCATGGTACTGGCATAAAAACAGATACATTGATCAATGGAACAGAATAGAGAGCCCAGAAATAAATCCACACCTATATGCTCACTTAATATATGACAAAGGAGGTAAGAATATACAATGAAGTAAAGACAGTCTCTTCAATAAACGGTGTTGGGAAAATTGGATAGATACATGCAAATAAAAGAAGCTGGACCATCTTCTTACACCATATACAAGAACAGACTCAAAATAGATTAAAGATTTAAATGTAAGACCCGAAACCATAAAACTTTTAGAAGAAAACATAGGCAGTAAACTCTCTGATATTACTAACAGGAATTTCTTTTCAGATATATCTCCTCGGGCAAGGGAAACAAAAGAAAAAATAAACGAATGGGACTACATCAAACTAAAAAGTTTTTGTACAGCAAAGGAAACCACCAACAAAATAAAAAGACAATCGACTATTTGAGAGAAGATATTTGCAAATGATACAACTGATAAGGGGTTAATATCCAAAATTTATAAAGAACTTATACAACTCAACAACAAAAAACAAACAATCCAATTAAAAATGGGCAGAAGACCTTAACAGATACTCTCCAAAGAGAAAATACAGATGGCTAACAGACATATGAAAAGATGCTCAAGGTCGCTAATCATCAGAAAAATGCAAATTAAAACCGCAATGAGCTATCACCTCGCACCTATCAGAATGGCTATCATCAATAAAGCAAAAAACAGCAAGTGCTGGCGAGGATGCGGAGAAAAGGGAACCCTCATACACTGATGGTGGAATTGCAAACTGGTATAGCCGCTATGGAAAACAGTATGGAGGTTCTTCAAAAAATTAAAAATGGATATACCTTTTGACCTAGCAATTGCACTTCTGGGTATTTATCCAAAGAAAGCCAAAACAATAATTCATAAAGATCTATGCATCCCAATATTCATGGCAGCACAATTTACAACAGCCAAGATATGTAGCAACCTAAATGCCCATCAACAGACGTTGGATAAAGAAGTTATGGTTCTTATATACAATGGAATATTACTCAGCCATTAAAGAAAATGAAATCCTACCATTTGCAATGACATGGATGGACCAAGAGGTTATTATGCTGAGTCACGTAAGTCAGACAGAGAAAGATAAATACCATATGATTTCACTTATAAGCAGTATCTAAGGAACAAAAAGAAGAAACCAATCAAAAACAGACTCAGAAATATAGTGGACAATTTGGTGATGGACAGAAGGGAGGGGAGTTGCGAGGCTGGGAGAATGGGGTGAAAGGTTAAAGAAGTATAACTTAGTAGTTATACTTGGGCAAAGGGAGCATTGCAGAGGGAATGCAGTTAGCATTAATATGATGGCTAAGTGGAGGGCCAGGGGAGGGAGGGACCAATTGGAGGGATTATTTTATGAACATTATAGATGTCCAACCAATGTACTGTATACTTGAAACTAATTCAAATTTATTTTTTTAAGTAAAATAATAATTTGACATCTGGGAATTATATCTTTCAAATGATGTAGCATAATTAACCTTAGATATTGTATAAGAAGCTGGAATAAAAATGATGTCCGAGCCCCCTAAAAAAAAATGTATAAACTGATGCTAGAGAGTGAATAAAAAGCTATAGTGTAAGAGCAATGTCTCCCAGGAAACAATGCCTCTTGATCCCACACTCCTGTGTATACTGGTTCACTGCCTCTGGTTTGGCCATTTCTCACTGAGGTATACACAGTTGGTAGATAGCAGTAAGTGAAGATGTTTATGAATCATCATAACAGCTCTATCTGATATAACTTTCTGTAATAATAAAAATGTTCTGTATCTTCACTATTCAATATGGCAGCCACTAGCCATATGTGGCTACTGAGCATGTGAATTGTAGTTAGTGTAACTGAGGCACTGAATTTTAATTTTAATTAATTTAAATTTAAATACCCACATGTGTCTAATGGCTAGTACAGTAGGTAGCATAGTTTTAGACTCAGTCTTTTTGTAGAGCTCAACTATTTATCATTCATGTATTCCCTATATCAGAGATTGCAAACTGGCAATCCATGGCCAATCATGGCTGACAGATGAGTCATCATGACAGTTTTTGCTTTTAATGTAAATCAAATACTTTAAACAGGGTACTCCCCAGTTGGCCATTATATCTAACATTTTTTTATTCTAAATTCTTCACATGTATTGGCTAAATCTTTACAACCTTTATATAAGATAGGTACTATTATTATGTGCTATTATTTCTATTTTACAAACAAGAAAAGTGAGACAGAGGTATTATGTAATTTACCAGTTTACTGCTAATAAATGCCAAAGCCAAATTTTGAATATGAGAAGTCTAATTCCAGAGGCCATGCATGCTCTTAACCACCATGTTCCCCAGTCCTCTCAGGCTGGCTTACTTCTTCCAAACATCACTTATTTCACGACTAACATATTTCAAACATAATTTCGTTCAATGTAATTACTAGTCCCCACTTTACTCTTGTTTTGAGGAGTGAAAGTGATTTCTACTTTGAAACAGCAGCCAACTGCTAGAGGAGGCTGTAGTGGAAAGTGCCATATCTATAGGCTAATAAAGGAATAGCTGGTTTTGTTACAGACTTGAGCAGGTAATAACTAGTATTCTTTCCTTTACCTCCTAAAGGACATTACCCTCCAAATTTCCTTATCTTCACTGGGCTACTGAGCCTGTTACATATTTCTAATTTGATTAGGGAGACATTAGCAAAATGAGCTAGGGTTACATCAGCTGCACAGCCCTCTTCCTAAAATCAAAGATGCTAAAATCCAAAAGTGAAAATTCAAAAGGAAAAGGAAATCCTAAACTTAACACTGCTTATTCTAGAATCACTTGCAAATCACCTCTTTTATTTCTCAGAATCACAGATATTGCCGCAAAGCTCTCTATAATATTTCACAGGAGGTGAGACCTTTAAAAAATTCAGTGTTGCACTGAAGGAAGGGTTAAAGTTCACAAGTAACCTTGCCAATGATGAATGTTTTGCTGTACTTTTATTGCGGAAGAAAAGAAATAAAACAAAGTTGAAAAATGTGCCAGTAAATCAGAATCCAGAAACTATCATAATTAACTCCATGGTGACCACCATTCATGCTTTAAAGGGAAAAGAGGCAATGTAAGCATATTGTGCAACTAAATTTGGTAGTTTAATTTTTCCCTTTCCTTATTTTATCACAATGTGCTCACACATACTTATATGAGGACTACGGCCAGAAATATTGTAGTCATGCATTTTATTAGACTCCAACTCTCCCTAGTCAGTGGAAAAAAAACAATGATGTTATAAGCAGCAAGATAAAGAAAATTACTACAAAGAGATACATGCATATTCAGTATGTATATACAGTAACATCAAGAAATAGAAACACTGGATAGTTATGATCGCTTCTGCCACTGGAATGAATTCAAAATTAAAGAATGCTAGATTTAATTGCAGTGAGTAAAAAGCTGAGTTAATGACAAGGTCAGCCAGTGACCCGAAGGATTAATAAGTATATTTTATAATAAATATTCTTCAATACTTAATTATCCCAAAAGACGTTATTATAATAATAAAATGAAACAGAAGGGTAGATGAACAGATATTTAGTAGGGCAAGTTTTGTCCTCAGCATTGTGAGGAACACAAAAGCAGCAAATGAGATTCTCTGCATTAATAGAAGTCATCATCCCGTTTCATACGTTCCAAGCAGTGCTAACTCCCCTCCTTCCTCCCGGCACTAATTTATATCTGCTGCATGCTATGGGCTAGAAATTTAAGAAGCAACTGCAAATATGTGTGAGGGAGAGAAGATCATTTCACAAATAAAGATGGATACGCCGGAATCACTGGATATTAAAGACTGGATTTTGGAAGACCTGTCTGGATTAGGAAGAAGTACAAACAGGCACATGCCCGCTAGTAATGTATGGAAGATTTTTCTTTAAACAAGAGGCTGATTTTGATGTTCCCTATCATGAATCTTAGGGCACTGGTCTCTGTTTAGAGAAGATCTAAGCCTCTATGTAAGACTCCTAGCTGAGATAATATATGCTACTGGATGTCAGAAAAGGAAGAGACTGACATGGCTTGACTCAAAAAGGAAAGACTATGGCTAGTCTGGGTTTTGAGTGAGATCTAGGAAGACAGAGAAGAATAATTAAATAGCAAATAGAAAAGATCAAACTCCATAAGAGAAAACAGCAATGAATTCTTCAAACATGTCAAGAGTTACTTTTGACAGTACAATAGGTGAAGAATAACATCCCAGGATAATGTGACCCTGCCAAGGAAGGAACTACCAAAGCCATTCTTAGCTGGTTGTCCTTATTGAACTCATAGGAGAGCAATTACTATGAATGGTGAGAGGATTCACTTCCAAGAGGACAGACAATAGGCGTCTCAAATTTTTAGGAGAGTATGGTCTTAGGAAGTCTTAATTAGACAGATAGCTGTTAGTGTTAGTGTGAGTGTGTGTGTGTGTGTGTGTGTGCGTGCGTGCACGTGTGCGTTTGTTAATTGTTGCTTTTATTAAGAAATAACAAATGTGTGGGATGAAAAGCTTATATCCAGGTAATGTAACTAAGTCCGTAGTCAGGGCTCAAAAAGGATCACTGAAATTACAACTATCTCATATCTAGTACTTTGAAAAAGGGTCCTATTATCTGGCCCAGCAAGTAATACCATTTCAAGGAAATCTATCCCAAGGAAACAATCAAAGATACAAAGATTTATAAAGAATTATGTCTATTACATGATTACTTAAAATGGTGAAAATTTTAAAACAACCTAGATGTCCAACAATAAATGGTTCATCACCAAACTATTATACAACTACATTTTTTAAAATGTTCTTAAAAAACATTTAGGGGAAAGGGAAATGATCACGTTATAATATTAGGTGATAAAAAAAAGGATATAAAATTCTATAAAAAGTATTATATCAAATATGTACATGTAAAATGTATACCGTAAAGCTGCATGATAATGCATATACATCCAATAAAGAAATTCTTAGTTTTGGCTGGTTAAATTTCTTAGTTTTCATAGTATTTGTTTCTCCTAGACATAAAGTGTATAACTTATTTCAGACGACTTAGGGAGGAAAATATAAAAGTAAAAAAAGAAAAGAAAAATCACCTATAATGTCACTACTCAGAAATGAAGGCTGTTGGTGTACATATTTATGATCTTTTTCCCATGCATGTATTACATTACTCCTATTATCATATAATAAGGCTACACATTTATTTTTAGCAGGAGTTACTTTTTGTGGTAAAATATTACAAATTTAGTTTTGGAACATTCAGTTGTGCAAAGAAAACATAGGTTGTTTCATTTCTATAATCATCCTTAGGAGCCCCATCCTAGTGGAAAGTGGGCAAACAGACTTGCTCATCAGATATATTTCAATCTACTCCAGTTTAAACACTCCTTGAGCTTACACATTCATCCATTCAAAATCTGACTTGCCTAAAGTGCTGGTTTAACTGTGCCTTTTGGAGGATTCGGTGTCCTTAGAACAGTCTCTCAGAGCATCAACACCATCCCCTTCCCTTACTCAGGAAGAAGACAATATGTAAGGGGGCTCACGAGATCCTTCTGGCAAAGGGGAGAAGAGGGCCTTGATCCAGGTGATGTTCCATGGACATCACTGTTGTTGTCAGCTACAGAGTGGCTCTCTTCTTTGGACTGGTTCCTGCAGAGATGTGGCTGGTGCTGGACTTTTTTGGAAAGACGTGTTGCCACGCACTCTGGGGCCTGCTGTCCTAGACAGTTGGTTCTCGTCGTGAAGCCCTGAAGAGAGGCCTCTTGACTCCAACGGCAGGCTTCTGCAGGGCCACAGGTTCTTTCACACTCTCACACCATATTCATTTCTCAAAATTCATAGCACCATACACTGGAGAAAAGGTCAATTTTACTCTATATAAAATTATACCTCAAAAAAATCCAAAGATATTTTTTAAGCAGTAAAGGGAAATTTGTCAAAAATGTTCACATTAGCAAAAAGAAAAGTCTTTTAAATTAATTAATTAATCACACAAAGAAGTAGTTAGGGGAAAAAAATAACAAAATAAACTCCAAAAAGAATAGAAAAAAAATTTTTTTTTAAATGATTTGAAGGCTTCTGGCTTGAGGTAAATGTGTGAATGGCAGGATCTAGTGGCGTACCAAGGGCAAAGGAGGGTTCATGAGACAGAGGAGCACTAAAACTCAATTTACTTCTTATTGCGACCATGAACCAGCAATTCTAAACAATGTCATTGATACTCCCTGAAAAGTGTGTTGGTCTAAGTTCTAAACAATAGCCATGGTTACTGTGAAGTTTTAGTAATACATTATATGTTTATAAACTTTGATTAGCACATTTTATTATTATTCTTCAGTAAAGACTATATTCCATATGGATGTTATTTAATAGACATGACTAATTATATGAGATTTACATATATGTAATTATATGGCCTGGCCTCTGATACACGTTTGTTTGAAAGAATTGGAGCTTGCTTCAGGTGCAGTTCCTGCCTCCGACCCACATATGCCTGCAGCTACATAATCCTGTGCTGGAAGAGTAGATAGTAGATTCTAAATAAACAATGATTAGCAAAGTGATTACAACAGAAGAAACACAACTTGAGTTATTTCAGTTCTGTCCTCTACTTGCAAATCATTCTCTGAATCTTGCTGAGTTCACTCTTTTGAAAGTGTTTTTTCACATGTTGTCCCTCCCCATGCCCCATTCCCCCAACTTTTTCAATTATTACATCAATATAAGTACATTGCCATAATTTACAAGTTTTCCTTATTGTATTATAATATATATTTTGTTACTGGCATCATTATACATATATAAATTTCAATAGGAAAAATTTATTTTCTTGCCATATTATTATTTAATTTCATGATTATTACTGAAAATAAATCTGCCATATAGAAAATGGGGATGTTGAAAAATAATCTACTCTGGTTATCAAGTAGTCTGGGTAGGCCACTGTGGAACTATTTACTAAAAAATAGGAAATACAGGTGGAGGAAATGTTTGGGGAAAAAATGATTTAGATACTGTGTTTGATCATTCTGAGGGATGAGCAGATAAAATACCCAGTAGGTCGATGGAAAATACAGGAAAAGAGCAAGATCTAGAAGTCAATCAAACAATCAAACAATCAAACAAAAAAGTCACAAACAGGTGAGCCACTGAAGTTATGAAACTGAACAAAAGATCACTCAAGATTTGAAAACATTTATCCGTAAAGATATATGTACCCTGATGTTCAGAGCAGCATTAGCCATGGTGGCCAAGGCATGGAAACAACCAGTACCCTTCGATAGATGATTAGATAAAGGAAATGTGGTACATATATACAATGGAATAGTAATTATAAGATGAAATACTGTCATTTGCGACAATATAGATGGATCTTCAGATTAGCATGCTAAGCAAAAAATGTCACAGAGAAAAAGTTGAGAACAATATGATTTCACTCATATATGGGATATAAAACTAAATGCAACGAACAAACAGACTCATGAACATGGACAACAGTTTAGCAGGGAAAATAGATAAAAGTAAATAAAGGGGGGTCAAATATATGGTGACAGAAGGAACTCTAACTTTGGGTGGTGAACAAATATGCAATATACATATGACATTATGAATTGTATACTTGAAACCTATATAATTTTATTAACCAATGGCACCCCTATAATTTAACAAAAATTTAAAAATCACTTGTGTAAAAGACAAAAATAAAAGTCAGAACTTCATGACATACCCACATTCTGGGGGTAGGCAGAGGAAGAGGAACTGGGGAAAGAGAACAAGCATGAACAACTGGAAAGATGAGACAAGTACCTGGAGAAAGAAAAAATAAAGGAAAAGAAAAATCACAGGCATAAAAAGCTATAAATTTAATTTGTATGTTTAATGCAATTTATTATAAAACCTGAAAGCTAACTATACAGGGTTTGGCAATGAGGAGGTCTTTGATGGTCTTTACGAGAGCATTTCCCAAAGAGCAGTAGATATGGCCACTTTGCCGAGACACAGGACTGCAGAATTAGAAGCCCACATTCCCAACCGCAAATGGGCCAGAGTGGGACTCACAGGGCTTCAGTGACCTACAGAATGAAGTCCCTGAACCGTATACATCAAGATTATCTGAGCTACTTGTTTAAAATGGCTGATTCAAGAACTCTACTTCGGACATCTAAATCAGAATCTCAGGAGGTAAAAACTCAAGACTAGTATCTTTAATAAGCTCCCCAGATAATTCTTATGCATGTCAAAATTTAAGGACTACTTGACTCTATGCTCTCCATGGTCCATTCTATCTCTAAAATTCTGTAGATCAATGGTTTGTATCTGAAAATAGGGTGTTAAAGTGTTGCGGAAATGTTGCAAAAATCAGACTGGCAAGAAACCAAGCACCGCTCCGAGAGTTGGAGAACTCAGGTTTATTATTCTGACTGGAGAACTCAGGTTTATTATTCTGATGGTCCCAGAGGAGCTAGTCCCAGAGGAGCTAGCACTCTGAAGATCTGGGCCCTGAGCTCAAGGGCAACTTTGCTTTTATAGTGCTTAGTTGGCATGGGCCGATTGGTTAATTTGTCCTCAGATGATTACAAAGTGTGGGAGTTGCTATAGGTTGCAGGCAGAGTTAGTGGGAATTGTTATGGGTTACAGGCAAATTACATTACAGGCAAATTGCATTTGTTATTTAGACAGAACAAGCAAAAGGGAGGATGAGTCTTTAGTTAATTTCAAGGTCAGCCTGCCCTATGGCCTATGCTGGAAGCATATCTACAGAAGCAGAACAAAGAGCAGATTATAAGGTTGGCCTTTTGAGTGAAAATTCCTCTTCAGATGTCAGAAATTACCTGATAAACATATAATAATCAGAAGTACTCGCAGCAGAAATAATACTTTTGCTTTTCATTTACATCAATCCATTTCAATTATATGCTACCATCATTCCAATGAGGGTTACTGAAGTACTATAGCTGTGGGAGAGAATTAAGTTCATGGATAGCTAGGAGGCCCACAGAGATGGGGTTGTGGGCCAGGAAAAGCATGCAAAACAAGAATAAAAAAGAAGTTCTGTTTGGTGGTAATAAGGAGCTTTAAAAAAAGTCATGCAACCTAAAGACTGCTATTATTAGACACAGTCAAAAGATATTCAGTGTTGTTATCTTTCTTTTCGGTTTGGGAAAAACAGCTATGTTTCTATTTATATACAGAAACAGAGAGTCAATGTTTTTTATCTATCTACATATACAAACATAGAATCAATGTTTTTTTCCTTAGGGAGGCTACAATTTTAATTAATATTCCTTAATTGGTATTGATTTTAATCGACTGATGACACTCTTACGATGGGCCTCTCTGCCAAGTTTTCTGGGTCAGGAACACAAAGAGCTCCATTATGCACAGAAGCCTTTTGTTTCCAGGGGTCTTCAACTAGGCAACACTTTTTGGGTCTCAGATTATTTGAGCCAGAAAGATCCTCGAGAGGCCATCTAGTTCAGCCTTCTACACACCATTTTCTCAAATCATTCCAACACCTCTCCATCCCCCACATAAAGTCTAAAAGATCTGCTCATTTTTCTTGCATTCCTCCAGTTATTTGAGGTATTCTATGCATTAGATTACCTTGAGAAAGATAACCCTGGGGTATCATTACATTCTGGATTTTCATACTTGCTTTGTACATTTTTAAAAATGACAGCTAAGTGGAAAAGAAGTCCAAAAGTTGAATTGCGTGTTAACCACAATGTTTCATAGACAGTTAACATACACACAGATAATGAGTGCAAGTTAGAGGATGGGCTGAAGAATGATCAGAACTAAGAAGAAAGGAACAGGATCAAGAGTAGAAGGCTTCTCACCAAGTATGTCACAGGCTGAAAAGAAGGTTTGAAAATATAAGCTTAAGGTAAATACACACATTACAGCAAATACACATCACTTGCAGGAAGAAAAGCAGAGCAAGGGGAGGAGATGCAAATGAAAAGCAAATCTAAGGAACAAAAAGAACAAACTAATCAAAAACTGACTCACAAATACAGAGGACAATTTGGTGATGGACAGAGAGGAGGGGTTTGCGGGGCTGGGAGAATGGGGTGAAGGGTTAAAGAAGTACAAATTAGTAGTTGATAGATGGTCACGGGGACGGGAAGCACAGCATAGGGAATGCACTTAGCATTAATGTAACGGCTAGGTGGAAAACCAGAGGAGAGAAGGAGCATTTAGGGGGATCATTTTATAAATTATATAAATGTCTAACCAATGTACGGTATACTTGAAACTAATAAAGTAAAATGAAGAGGGAATTTGAGGAATTTACATCAAAAAGCTTAACAGTTCTGCTTCTGTAAATATGCTTGCTGTATGCAGGGGCTCACTTGCAGAGCTCACTTGCATTTTGTCCTACTTGCCCTTTGCTCAATGGATGTAACTGTTTGTTTCCCTAGCAGCTCCTGCTTCCTGTAACAATTTGTATCCATCGGCAACCTGTGACAACTCCTGCCCTTCCATCAATGTTACTACTTGCAACCATAGCAACTCCCCTTCCACCAATGTTACTACTTGCAACCATAGCAACTCCGGCTGTTTGTAACAGTTTCGAGTTCAAGTTGACCAATCAGCTCATGTCATAGACTGATGTATAAATAATGTTGTAACTGTGCTTTGGGCCCAGATCTTCAAAGTGTTAGCTCCTCTGGGACCACGCATAATAAACCTGAGTTCTCCTTCTCTCTGAGTTACTGCTTGTTTTTTCACTGGACTGGTTTTGGAATTATAGGAAAAAAAAAAAAAAAAGGAAAGCAGAGAAGATATTTTATACTTTCAACTAGCTCTTAGGTTTAAGACTCAGTATATGGGCTCTTTCATAGGTAATGCAATCTATTTTGACACCAAATAAGATCATTTCTAAATCATCTCTCATAAATAAAATTTTTATCTAATTTATGAGGGCTTATAGAGGAGAAGATTATACAAACTCATTCTTGTGTTTGAAATTCCTGTAGGAAGCATCTCTTTATAGTATACCCAACTCTGTAACACTAGAGCTTGAAGCCCATATCTCTTTTGTCCTCCAAATCTCATAGCTGATGGCTAGCTTCAGGATAGTTTATTTGGTTCATATTGACAGTAAACTGTCCCTTGACATCTTTTTCTGACCAATAAACCAAATATGTCATATATTTTCATTATTATTTTTTTACAATTTTCATGTATACCATACACAAGTAGCTCTTCCTCTTTTCAGAGAGGTCATATGCCTTGCCCAGGGTTGACAATTCAAGGACTAGGCCACAACCAGATCTTAGATTCAGGTCCCGTATCTTTTTTGCTGGTCACAGAATCATTTGAAAATCTGATGAAACTCATGAGTCAATCATCTCGCTAGAAAATTATACATATAAATATATTTTGGCGTTCAATTTTAGAGAATGTAGACAGCCCCAAGACCTTAGGTGAATCAGTATATTTTCTAAGGGGCCAAATTCAAGTGCTAACAGGTATCACACAAGGCGCCCCAAAGAGATCCAGTGGGGCTCCGTTCGTCAGATACATTTGTGAACTGAAAAGGAGTATAAAGAAATAAAAAAAGAAAAAGGTAAAAGAAAAAGAAAGTTAACTGTTTGTTGAGCATCTAAAGTGTCATAAATTACTAAATAAAAGAGCTCTTCTCTCTCCTAATTTCCACTTAGTTGTTTCTTTTTTGGCTCAAAAATAAATGGAAGTTACTTCTCAGAGTAATCTTATACCAGATGCGGTAAAAAAAGAAGAAAAAGAAAAAGAAGGAAGAAGAAGGAAGAAAGAAGAAGAAAGAAGAAGGAAGAAGAAAGAAGAAAGAAGAAGAAGAAGAAGGAGGAGGAGGAGGAAGGAAAAGGGGTAGGAGGAGGAGGGGGAGGAGTAGGAAGAGGAGGAGGAAGAGGAAGAAGAAGAAAAAAAACTATGTTCCTGTAGAAGTGATTATAATTTTTAATGAAAAAATAGTTCCAAATTATCAGAGATTATAATAAACGTGGTAGAGTTATTTTCTAAATGCTACAAGTATATGTGAGTTGCACTGAAAATCCAAATGTTTATTACTAAACAATTTCCTAAGACAAAGAAAATAACAAAAATTTAACAGATGTGACATCTAGGTGCTAAAGCATCATGGGCAATTTTAATTTTCTTCTTCCTACTTTGCTATATATACTAAAATTTTTGCAAAAATGTACAGAACGTTTAGAATTAGAAAAGCACCTCTTAAATATATTAACTATAAATCGATATTGCTTCTGTATGGCAATATAAGTGTCATTTTAGAGGGATGAAAGAAAGGTGAGGAAAGGCCAACTTGTTTTATACTCAACAGCTGAGTTCTGGGGGTAGAACAGTTCATAGTGTTCAGAAAAGACCATATGAGAAGATTAGGAAAGGGTAAGAAAAAGGCCGCCACAGAAAGGAGAATAAGATAAAAAAAAATTATGGGAATAGAACTGCAGTAGCAGCAGATCAAAGGAGTGTAGTACAAATGTAATCAGACTCCATTTCAGTGAGCAAAAATATTTTCTCTTTTTTGTACAAAATGCACAATCCATAATACAAAACCAGTATCAGGTATATCTCCACTTTGCAAATTTTACACCTTGTCACACACTCACCAGCCCTCATGTTCAGAACTCATCAGTTTTCATCAACAGAGCCTCGATGCTATCTCTGATTATTGGGTTTCCAGCATCATTCCATGGATCATGCAGGCTCTCTTCCACTCATCCTGATTCTGGTGGACTCATCCTATTGTCATCGACCTGTACAGTAGCTGAACCAGGTTGATTCTTCCACCACTTGATCACGTGTGGTCCAGCAGGATGGTGATACTGTGAGTCTCCCATCATGTGACCCACAAAGCTGATGCAGAAATGGCACTGCTAATGCTTTTCGAACAACAAATTTAGCAACTATAAGAGACTCAGGTCTCACAATTGCTGATGAGGAAACAGCTCAATCAGGCTAAGTATTCTTCAAAGAAGTCACATGGGTAATCTGTAGCAGAGCAAGGGTGTTAAAAGGCCCCTGACTTGACGTTGCTTTTCCCTACGGCACAACTCCTTTATAAGTTTGACTGAGTTATTTGGTTCATCTTAATTACATTTTACACAAGTTAAAAATCAGAAATGGTGTGGTAAGTCTACCGAAAGACATCTAATCTATCTGATTTATTTTCCGTTTCTTTATCAAGTTGACAATGTGCTTCCTAGGGAGCAGAATTAAAAAGGCAACTTTCACCTCCATATAGTCTCTCCAATGACATATATAAGGATTTTCAGGCTCAGGTTAGTACAAAAGTAGCATTAAATATATAAAAGATTAAATACTTACCTAAATAAAAAGTAGCCAGATTACATTAATAAGGGCCAGATTTAGACTTAATTTTAAGAGGGTCAAGTGAAAAACGACTTGCCACTTCCTATTCTTCACTTGCCGTTCATCCTTTCATAAAGTGAACATACTGCAGTTTAACTGAGTCAGCCCAGCACTCCTCCCGCTTTGTCTGATTTCCATTCCCAAGCCATCTTTGGAATGCACAGGGCTCTGCCCGTACAAGAGGTGGTAACACAGCACCATGCCTAGGAGAGACAACTGCTCTCACCACCTTCTGTAATTCTACCTAATAGATAAGCTGAGGAAGGGCAAGGAAAGGGGAAGAAAAAAAAGAGAGCTACACTTTCCAAAGTGAACTCAGGATTTTGAAAGAGGACTCTAACTCAACTGTATTGTCATATTCTCAGTGAGATAACACTAGTTCTGAAGGTTACTCAAGTCTATTAATTAATTTCACTTTCCACAGCTATTTGCCAATCATAAGCCCAAGACTCATCTTTTAAAATTTAATATAATGAAGCTGCCTCCATCTCCTGCCACTTTCCTTCTCAGTCATTGTGCCGCATGTCCAGCCTTCAGTCAAGTCCTACAACTTACTCAGCCATTTCCAACTTTAAAACATCTTCTTCTTCAACTCTTACTCACTAATTCCTATTTATCTTTCAAGTGTCAGCTTAGATATTACTTCTTCAAAGAACCTTTCTGAGAAAGGGCCCCTTTCTTATGCGTTCTTTCTAATAGTATTCTGTGTTGTTTTTTTCTTTTCAGCATTTACTGAAATACGTAAAATAAATGAATGAGCAAACAAGTGAGTAAATATAGTTTTACTACTTTCTCTTTGTAGAAGCATTTCTATTTATTTTAGCTCATTTTACTTTATTTTTTATTATGCACTGGAAAGCAGTGCCACTGAATGAGGCAAAGATTCCTCCTAAAGTTAATGTATGTTCTTCCTTATTCTCACAATAAAGACACACTCTCCAATAACCTTACTGTGACACAGGCTAGTTTCAGTGTCATTACTAGCAGGAAAGTATGTGTGTATGTATGTGCACACAAACACATACAATTTTTGAGAGCCTGTAACAAAAAAGCAGCTCAGAGAAGGTTGCCTTATAAGCAGAGTATTATAAAACTCAACTTAGTTATAAGGAGTCACTTGAGGATTCAAAAAAAATTAGATGCATGTGATGAAAGATACATGTTTTATAGGTCATCCCTAAAGAGGGGCATATGGACTACTTCTGCAAAATAGATTTCTGTGTTCTCCTCTGGGACTAGGGGAAAGCGATGCATGTTTGGGGAGGGTGGGGAAGAGAAACAGGATAACATTCCTGTGTGCCTGAAGCTTCTCGGGTTTCTGCTCCTTCCTTCCCCAGGTCTTCTGCATGCATTGGGCCTCCAGGGAATTATTACAGCCAGAAAGTAATACGGGAAAAGAAGATCAAGCTTCTCTAAAACTGAACAGAGGAGACCGTCTTATGAAAAGGCCCCTAATATTGAATAAAAAATAAAGTACGGAATAGGGCAGGGGATCAGCTGAGTTTCTTTCAAGCAAACAAATAAAACACAAAACTAAATCTGTGACAAAATTATTCTTTTGAAGTTGTGTCAAACGGGAACTCTGTCAGATAATAATCTTTTAAAACAACAGCTCCCTTTATCCATCAATAACGCTGAACAAGTATTAACTAACAATGTTAAAAATATGATGCCCATATTCCAAAGGCTTCTTTACCAAAGTATAGCATTGCATTAAAAACACTCAGAGTACTTATTTAGCTACCCATTTTTAAGTGACACTTGAAAAATGAACACCATCAAGCTTTCTAAAAATAGAGCAAATCAGCTTTGTTTCACTTGTCAGAGACTGCACAGTGCATCCACCCACTGCTTGCTTTTTTAATTTAACTGCTAGAGTGGTAGAGACATAGAAATACATTTAAAAACTAACAGATAAAGATAAAATTCATCTCATAAGCACCATAAATAGCAACGGCTTATACTCTATTAATTAATGAGTAATTTTTCATTATCTACTGTATGCCCAACATATGCTAGCATTCAAGAGAATGCAAGAAAAATATGAGATGTATGGTCCATATTCCCGAGAAGCTTTTTATCTAGTTGGAGAAAAAAATTAATGGCCATAGAACAAAAATCGAGGAACCAAACGGCACTATGTAAATGAGTGCTAAGTGGTATTGTAATTTTTTTAAACCAAGACCACCATGAATTTGAAAATAAAAGTTTTTAAAAGGCAGCACAATCTGTGCTGAACCTTGAAAATGAATAGGATTTAGACTGGCCAAAAAAAAAAGAGGAAGAGGATTGTCCGTGTCTGAAAGTAAGGAGGAAAAATATAAGCCAAGAAAAAGTGGTTAGGTGGGAAGCTGAGAGGTCACCAGGCAGACATGAGGCTCCGGAGGAGACTGGCTTGTCTCAATGAAAGGTTCAAGTGGGAGAATAGTGGAGAACAGAAGAGAACCAGGCTATGAAGAATCTGGAAATCCACACCGTGGATTGCACACAGCCCAGGTAGATTCTCCCATGGAAAGCAGCAAGATTAGAGAGGCAGCACTGGGAAGAAACTAGTGTAACAGGCACTAGTGCAAAGCCCAAACTCGGGTGTCTAAGAAATTGGAGTTTATTTCTATATAACTGAACTTAATTTAAGTTTTGAAGCCCCCATTCTAATGAATGGTAAAAACCAAATTTCAGTCAATTCAGGGTAATTTCATTCAATTTCTGGTTTCCTCATTCTCAGGGGGGCATCTAAATTCCAGAAGATTACAAAATACTAGATTTCAGGGGTATAGAGAGCAGATGGATAGAGGTTATTACTCACCTTTATCTCTGCAAACATCTGACCCACCAGCAGGTCTACCCAGATCCTTCCCTTCATCTTCCTCATCCATTCTACAACAAACTTCTCTCTTGGCTATGCCCACGACCCTCTAGGCACACAGGTATCTCCTTGCTGCCACAGGAAATTAGCAAAGCTATCTCGGGTCCACCTAACTAGATAGCCATGTGGGGCTCAGGGCATCTCTGTGCCACCACTTCAAGCTCTACTTTTCTGAGGACAGCAAGAACGAGTTTTGAAATCTTCCAAATCAATTCCCTTAATGCCTGGAACTTGACTTCCAAAATTCAAAAACTTGACTCTTTTGTGGTTATGGGATATGCTGTGTTTATCTTTTCCTTAAAAAAAATTTAAAAATTTTTAAAAAGTCAGACTGCCAAATGAAATAAAAGGTCAGTATAACAGGAAACAATAGGGAAGGGTTCTAGTTAACATATCAAACATTACACATTGAATTAAGCAGGAGGTAAAGAGAAGGTTAACCAGGGATCTTTGGGTATGGAAAATAATTAGGTAAATTTAGAGATGTTAAAAGAAAAAAACTGACAGGAATGTTTAACAGAAATAGAAGATACTGAATGAGAGTAAATACAATCAACCTAGGATTTCCAGACTTTGATATATATGGCATTATCAAAAAAGAAGCCAGTTTGGAGTGAAAAAGTTTCTGAACTTGGTTTTGAATTCCACTCACATAGATTTTCCCAGTTTGAGGTGATAATTTAAAATCCAGCAAAAAGGATTTGTGTCTTATTCTAGGAGTTAGTACTATTGAGCTGTTTCTTGGTAATAGATTCATTACTATGGTTTTCAAATACTATCAAATTTCAAATAGCTACAGTTTTATGAAAGAGAAAACACAACCGATCTTTTTAAAAGTTTTTAAAAATCTTCAAACGCTAAAATCTGCCTTCCCATTCACAGTTCTCTGTTAAATGGTCTGTCTTTTGTAGCAATAGGAACACAGTTTACTTATTCTTTGGAAAAAAAAATTTTTAGCTGAAAAAAAGACCAGAAATAACGCTGGGGCGTCTCAGCAGTATTTGGACAGTTGAAGCAGTTCTGGGCAACAATAATGCTGACAAAAAACAAGCATGGTCCCAGCTCCACACACCCTAACCAAAGCCCAGAGGCAGATCCTGGCGAGCTTTGGAACTAACCTACTGCTGCCTCACTAACTACCTCTCTGCCCAGATGATAATCTGAAGAAATATGAGTCAATTACAGCAGCAGTTCCCAAACTTTTTGGCACCAGGAACCAGTGCTCCTATGAGAATTTGCTGCCTGATGATCTGAGGTGGAGCTGAGGCGGTGATGCTAGCGCTGGGGAGCAGCTGCAAGCACAGATGAAGCTTCGCTTACTCGCTGACCTGCTAGCTGCTTACCTCCTGCTGTGCGGCCTGGTTCCTGACAAGTGACTAGACTAACCAATACCCATCCACAGCCCAGGGGTTGTGGACTCCTGAATTACAGTATGAGAGAGCAAAAAGCAATGGAATGACTGAAGTACATACAACGGGCACTTAAGGCATGCTATATAGACAGGGACAGGGTGCAAAGAGAGATTTCCACATTATAAATTATTAGATTGGCTTCAGTCAGATTAGTAAACTTCAGGAAGTGAGAATCCGGTAATGGAATATAAATACCTAAAGGAAAATATTTTAGGTTCCTGTGTACACATGAAAAATAAAACATCAAAAATTCAGGATTATGTCAGGCCATGTGGTTTGATCTTAATTCAGAGATATATTTCCTCATTCCCAATGACAGTGATGACACTAAAAGAAAGTGACTAGAAGAAAAATGGAAAATAAAAGATATGACAGTATAGCTGGTAGATAACGGAAATTTATCCTTTCCCCACTTATCTTTTTCAGCCTCCCCTCACACCTGAACATTTTAATATACAAATTAAGAAGGAAAAATGGTATCTTTAAGATAACATATGCCCAACATTATATTAAATCTACTCAGAAAAAAATTTAATCAAAACTACCTAAAATTCAAATAATTATTGCTATACGTTGAAGACAAATATTAGAACATAATGCATTTGTCTTTAAGGAGGAACTCCTGGGTCCATGAGAACAGAAAGGGCAGAATTCAGTGTCTTTTTTTGCTTCGGAGCTTCTTTTCACTAAAGTCTTATCTAGACTTGATATTTTGGAGTTTATTACTGTCCATCTCTCCAGTTCCAAATAGCCAGGACTAAATGTCCTATTAATCCTGTGGGGTCTAGAAATAAGGGTCTGAATGCCTGACTCCTCACAGTCCTGTAATTTAAAAACCCATGAAAAGGCACAATCTCTTCGAATTATATATTTGTTAAAATATAAGATTTAAATATATCTAAATTGGAAATATTAACTATAGTCTCGTTCACATATTTTCAAGTCACTCCTTTAAGGGTCTCTACTTTTTCTTTTTCCCAATGTACTTATCACCTCTTAGCATACTACACATTATATTTACTATGCTTAATATTTACTGTCTCTCCTTGCTAAAATGAAGCCTCCATGAGGGCAATGATCTTCACTTTTTTTTTATATCAGCAATCACTGCTCAATAAATAAATGGATTTGCATAATCTCTGCAAATCCTGACACCACGGTCAAGTAAAAAAATCCATATGTCTGAAACATAAAGTATGGGTACAGGACTGGACAGCTATATCCTGGTAACTTTGGGCAGACGTTGTTACTGCATTTGTAAAAGCTATAGCTTAATACTTGAGAGGTATAATTCAAAGATAAATGAAACAGTTTCAGATATGTAGACCAGGGTCTTTCTGGCATAAATTAAAAGCAAACTGAAGAGTTCAGTAGTCCCCTGGAGAACTACAATATGAACACCTTTAATAAAGAATTAACACCTTCTTAAAGTAGAGTTGAGATAAGGCATATGGCATGCCAAAAATGAATAAAGAGTTGCAAGCTGTGGTCTTCAGGCGATGCCAGAACCTAGGTGAAGATGCATAACACTAAGAAAGACATCAGAACTCTGCTCTTCCTGGCTCTTTCCTCTAGGAATGTAGATACCAATTCCTTCTATTTTTAGTATCCCCTTTTCTTTCTGCTCTTATTGTTCCCTCTCAGTCTCTTATTCCCAGTGTTTTGTTCTCTCTGCTGCTCTCGCATGCAGGATCCCTCACCCAGGCATATGCCCCACCCGGCAGGAACAGAACTTGTCATATGCAGAGAAACAAGCAGGCCTCTCCTGCCCACCAGCATGTGCCAAGCTCAGCAGTGGCCTGGCACACATAAATGAGCCCTGATCTGAATAGAGTAGAAAATGGACAGCCCCTAGAATTAACTGTTCCCTGCATACAGCACCGGGCACACACCCAGTGGCTAGGCGCATTCAATGCATTCTGGATAAATCTCCTCAAAACTGGAGAAAACGGTTTTCTCTGTTGACTGCCGCCCCCCCCAGTTTTCTCTGTTGACTGCCCGAGCCCAGTGAAATTCAGTAATATCAGGGCTCTGACAGGAGATTAAATAAAGGAATGAAATAAAGACCCAACTATTATTTTAAGCTGACTTTTCTGAGTTCTCAAAGACCTGGTGGTGTCACAACCACTCGAAATTCAAACCAAGATGGGCCATCTTCATCTCTAAAGTTTCTTCCACTCTACACTGTAGTTCAATCACCACCAACTTTTCAGCATCCATTCTATTATAAACAACTACTCTTAGTACTAAAGGGACAATTAAATAAAAACATAAGAGACAATTATGGTAGAAAATAATTAGGACAGTGAAGTATTGAGTTAGGTCTTGAAGGATTTAGGCCTTAGAGAAACAGTGGGTTTTCAGACAGAGCAATGGCATGTGCACAGAAGCAAAAACAATGACGAACATGACAGATTGTTAAGACAGGGAAGACACAAGACTAGCTGGAAGTAGGGTTCAGCCACAAGAGCTTTGGGTGATAACAGGGTCAGTCTCCTTTCAAGGGACACTTGAATACCAGGATAAAAATCTGACATTGTGGGTAATGCAGAGCCTTTACTAAAAGCATTTGAATTAAAACAAAGATAGCGGAGATTTCATAAAAATGTATTTAGTGGCCACAGGTAAGTTGAATTAAAGTAGCCAATGACTTAAAAAAGATCGATTGGAAAAATAATGCAATAGTTGAGTTACTGGTGATGAGAATCACCACTAGTGTACCAGCGATTGCAATAAGACAGGAGGGCAAAGAGGGGAGAAAAGGAGAGAACTGTCTGCCTGTACGAGAAGCCCCTTCCAGGATGCGGAAAGGCACACTAACCCTAGGTGGGTGTGTGGAGCGGCACTGCAGTCCTAGCTGAGGGATCCCACAATGGTTTAGCACATTATGGTTACAGCACCGTGCCCAACTTCAGTACACAAACCACATTCATGTGACTGGCTTCTCAAAAAAGAGTTTTGCACATCTCTGATTAATGCTGTCTCCTTTAAATTCTCCGTCCTTCTTTCCTCCATTCCCTCCTTCCAACTATCTCAGAGTCAAAAATCTGGAGAGGTTTCTACCACAATCACTGCACCACAAAGCCCATCTCCTCTCTTTCTTCTATGATCTTTCTTCTCTATCACCTTTTAAGTTAATCTCACTAAAAACATATTTGACAAGATACCTAGTTACCATGGTGATAAGAAGGCAATATTACAGATAAGAGAAAAAATTGCTTTTCTTCTTTTACTAGCTTAAACATTTCTCAGTTTCCATCAGTTTACCTAAAAGATTAAGCCATTAATCTCCAGTCTCTCAAAATAAGCCTACAAATAGCTCAACCCTCCTTCCAAGACCAATATATAGTGCAAGCCTCATCCTAATTGCTCTAATTACATGAAGAACATAATGAGATACAGCAGCAGATGGCTACAGATTAAATTTGACAGAGAAGAATTCTCTTTTCCTCTTACTGAAAAACCTTTGCCTTCAAAAAAAATTAAATCATTTTGTTCACACAGCTAAATGCATGTTTTTTAAAAGGCTATTCCATTTTTCTACTTTCTTCAATAGTACTGTTCCTTAAAAAAAAAATGTTACTCATTTCATGTAGGTTTCTGCTACTATATATAACAGAGATAAATTTGTACCCTGGCTGAACCAAAGAAGATGCACTGCTTGTCAAAAGTTGATATAATAAAATCATATACCTTCACAAACCTGACCTATAATCTCAAAAATAATGCTCTATCAAATATAGAATGGGTGGGGGGGGAGGGTCTTTAATTTGGGCCTAACAACAAAAAGTCTCTATTGAAACCATTGAAGGCCCTGGCTTTTCACAAGAGATGCAGTGTCAAACTTCCAACCACCAGTCATCACTTACCACTTCAAACGCAGTGTCTAAAAACTAAATGGAATGTTTCCCTTAAAAATAAGTTTGTTTTCCCAGCTTCTTTTTTCTGGCTAATGATAAGAAGAGGCTCAAATTTTGGAACTATCTTTTCAAACTCCGCTTATGCTATTGTCTATAATATCAAATATATTTTGTAACCAGGAAGTCCTTAAGTCATAAACCCTAAAATCACCATCATCGCCAAAGTGCTGGAGCTCTCCCCACCTATCTTCCAATACCTCAAATGAAGTACCTACCACTGCTATACAATCTGGGGTTCCAAGAAAGTCCCCATGCCACTACGGAAACGGAATGCAAGAAAGAACAGCACTCCTGCTGCTTGTGAAACTAGGGAGAGAATCAAACTTTTCATTCTAGTCCGAAGATAGAGAACATTCTGACAACTGAGTATAGGTAACGCCTCTTCCCCAAAGTTATGTCACTTGATTCATTTCTAAAATTAGTTCTATCCATATTATTAATGTGTATCAAAGTTCCTACTGCTGTGGCATTCTACGATGGACCAGGAGAAATACGAAAATCATAGGAGGGTCCAACCTTCCTACACACACATACACACACACACACACACACACACACACACACACACACCATGTAACACCCTTATTGTGTCAGAAATTTCTATTCTCTGTAGGAAAAAAAAAAAAAGTTACTGAATTTTACTAGCTGCTCTAATGTAGCGCTGCACAGCCCCTAACTATTAAAAACACAATTTAAGGAACATTTGTTTTCATGCTCCCATTTTCTCAAAAACAGACATCTTTTATATATAGGATATGTTGCCACTGACCCAGTAATGCTATGGGCTAAATATTTTCTCACATATCAATTTCCATTAATAAATGAAGTTGGTCTGCTTAGACCTCTAAGAAAGTTACTTGACTTGTATTTTTTTCTTACACTTTATTCTGGTATTTCTTTGCCCATCTTCATTATGGCTCAATCTGAGAAACATGACGAATTAAATATTGAAAAGAGAAAATGGTACCTAAAGCATTTTATGAAGCCCTATTTTCTGTGTCAAGTGTTTAAATATACTTGAAAACTTGTTTTTCCAAGAATCCAATCCATTTTCCATTTTCTGTGGCATGCAGGGGAAGCAGAGAAACTATCAGGACAATGGCTGGCAATATTTTTTCACTCAACAGGTTTCACCTCAAAGTTCACTTGACCCGCTTTACAGACAGCCCATGCTTCATCCTCAGCCTCCATAAAATGCCACCTCCCTTCCTCAAAAACTTAATTGGAGCTCTTTTATTCTCTCCTCCGTACCCTTTGATAACATCTGCTCCCCAATACAGGATCTGATAAACGCATTCACTAATATAATTATCAACTACCATTCCAGAACACAATTGTTTATGTTTAATAAGTTGGAAGAAGCTTTAAAACAAATTTCTATTATAGGATATAAGGCAAAAAAAAAAAAAGGCAAATAATTTTATCATCCAAACATGAATTTATATGAAACCATTTTCAAAAAGAAAAATCAATGTCCCTGTCAAAACTCTGTTTCTGTTTCCTGAATTAAGTCCCCTCCTCTCTCATTCGTAGTGTCTTCACTGAAAAGGCCTCTGCTAAAACACCACTCAACAGCGTCTTGCATTTGGCATTTAAGTAGCCAATAATAATAATATTCATGTTATATTAATCCACATAGGCTACATTATGTCTCAGTAGCAAATTAACTCTGAAATTTCAGCAGCTTTATATAAAGTTTATTTCTTGCTCACACAATGTCCTCTGTGGATCCAGAAGCTCTCTTCCAAATGGTCTCAGTCTAGCATCATCTTGTGATTCCATCATCTCAACAAGTGGGTCTCCATAATCCACATGGCAAAGAGCTATGGCTCATAAATGATATCTATCAGCTCCACTTACAGTTTACCAGTTAGAGTAAGTACATGGTCACAACCTAACTGCTAGGAAGGCAGAAAAATGCAGCCTTGGTCTGTCTCTAAAGAAGAAAATAAAACAAGACTAGGTGAATATGTAGCATTGTCTTTGTCACAATGAGATGAGTACTATACCTTATTAACTGCAATGCACCTGGAAGTCTTTATATTATTAACATCTTTAATATCCATGGTTACTTAATGAGATAGGTGGTGGTGGTCGTCGTTGTTGTTATTATTATCATCATCATCCCATTTTGCAAGCAAGAAAATTAAGGTCCAAAGAAGTTAAGTAACTTACCTAAACTAGAAAGCAGCCTTGCTGGGATTTAAGTCCAAGCAATGGGCTCCAAAACACATTATATCATAGTGATTCTCAAATACACAAGACGCAGTGCTAGGCATTGTTAAGAATAGTGGTCTTCAAATGTTTGTAGGACTATCACATGGAAGAAGGATTTAGATATATTCTATAAATCTTGAAAAGATAAAATAAGAAGTAGAATTGAAAGAAAAACTTAAGTGAAAGAGTATTTTTGAGTACCTACTATAAGCCAGGCACCATTGTAGATACTGCACATATATCTCACTCAAGCATCAAAACACTCCCTCGAGGTGGGTATTATTATTCCAGTTACACAAATGAGAAAAATAGACTTGGAGAGTTTAAGAAGCTTGACTAGGATATTATGCAACACCAGGATTAAAACCCAAATCAATCTAGCTTCCAAGCCTAAGCAATTTCCCACCATAGCTCACTGCTATTCAACATAGAGGTAGTAGATATAAATCTCAATCTACAAGTCACACGAGCAAGAAAGGTAACTCCATTTTGTAATTTTTTTTCTGTAACTAAACTTAATTTCGGTTGTGAGCCCCTTTTAGCTGAGAGGCAGAAACTTAATCTTTGTACTTTTTGCTCTGAGGTCTTAAGGAGTGGTCCGCTCTCCTCTAGAATTCATCAAACGTTCTTAGGGGGTTCCTTCAAGCAGTGCCAATATCTAGGTTCTCTCAACTCCTTACCTGACTCTCCATCCTCAACTAGTCTATAATTTTTTTTCCTGACTTTTCCAAATTTAGTTTTATAGTCCAGTCCAGACTTTGTAATTTCCAAAATCCAAAACCCAGACACTTGCCTCTTCTCTGCATTCTGCTGAGGTGTCTCTTTCCTCCTCTGATTACTAGAAAAAGTAAAACTATCAAAGGGCAGCAGGAAATGCCATGAACAGGAAGCACATTGGTTAATATATGACAATATCACCTGTTACATAAAGACCTTTTGACAATTAAAGCTACTAAAAATGAAATGAGCTCTACGTGACAGTGAACTTTCCAGTACAAGTATTTAAGGAAAGGATGACTGGTCATGTAGCTAGAGCAATACAGAGGTTTAACAGGTATATCTGGAAGGTGGGGGTAGGGGATGACTGGACCTAAAATATTTTTAACTTAATAAATGGGGGGGAGAGACAGACAGACAAACACAGACAAAACTATAATTTCAAAGAGCCTGGAAAAAAGGCTGATTTTCTATGTATATTCAGATGGAAGAGGGTAGGAAGGGACAGGTTACCGGTTACCACAAACCTCAATACTGACAAGAGGATAATTAAGAAAAATATGTATAGACAACAAAGGAATAGACTGAGAACATCTGTGAATGTGATTTCATAAGGTCCTCTAAAATAGGACAAAGTCTGTCCTCCTTGCTGAGAAAAGGGGAGGGAAAGGTAAAGGGAAAAGGTGTGGAAGATCATCCAAAAAATTCTGAGCTGTAAGAACTCTGTCACTGAATGTCGCCACTGAGTGACACCTTGATTCTGATATAAATGTGCAGAGCCTCCAGGAGAGAGAAGGCAGGGGGTGCCAAGTGAGAAGACACAAAGCCACTGTAGTGGAGACATTTACATTTATCCTTTTTACAGCCTAGGGAATGCATCTTGATTTTTCTAGTAACATTCTCTAAACTTCTGTCAGAGAGCTAATAATAAAATAACAACAACAACAACAACAACAACAACAACAACAACAACAATTACTTTGAAGCACTCCCAGAGGTATCATGAGATGTGCTGAGCCACATTAAAATGCAGCATGGAGTTATGTAAAGTATCACATTAAAATTTAAGACCCTTCAAAATTCAATCTTATTTAATTTCAAAGCAGTATTTCAACCAAAAGGTACTATGGGAATTGAGAGAAAAAAGGGAAATAACAATATTCTATGTCTATCAAGGAGAACGTTGAGGTAGGAGGGGAAGGGGGATCTATTGGACATTTGTAATGACAGCTTCATTTGTGATATATTATAAATTTCTGTCCCTCTGTCACAATGCCACGACAAAAAGACCATTTTGCTTGTTGTTTCCTCCATTATTTCAATTCATCTCTGGCTCTGACCTACCTTAGGCCCTAGACCCATATACTGAGTTGCTTGCTGGTTTTACCTCCCCTTGAATCATATTCTACAAGGAGAACATTCAATTTGTCCCAAACTGAATTTATCATCTTTTCCCAAAATCTGATCTTCTTCCTTTATTCTCCATTCCAATGCACCCAGAACAAGAACCTGGGAGATTCGCTTGACACTTTTTCATTCTTTACAACAAAGGAATCACAGATTTTACCTCCTAAATTACTCCCAGTTGGTCTCCTCCTCTTTAGTCTTTCTGACGTTTGCTCTTTCAGTTCATGTCCTCATCATCTCTCCTCTGAACCCCTGCACCACCTTCTTAGTATATCTCCCCTTTCTCATCTTATCTCCCACATTATGTGCATTGGCACCAGAGTGATGCTTCTAAAATGCAAATTTGATTATGACCCAGCAATCTCTCTTCTGGGTATCCATCCAAAAAATTTGAAAACGTTTATTCCTAAAGTGACAGGTACCCCTATGGTCAATGCAACATTATTCATGGTGGCCAACACATGGAAACAACCAGTGTCCTTTGATGGATGATTCGATAAAAAAGATGTGGTACACACATACAATGGAATATTATTCAGCCATAAGATGAAATATTGCCATTTGCAGCAACATGGATGGATCCTGAGAATACCATGCTAAGCACAATAAGTCAGATGGAAAAAGTCAAGAACCATAGGATCTCACTCATATGTGGGATGTAAAATTGAAAGCAATAAAGGAACAAACAAGACAAACAAAAACTAACAGATATAGACACTATGGTAGTTAACAGAGGGGAAAGGGAGTGGGGGGAGGTAGAAAAGGGTAAAGGGGGTCAAATATATGGTGACAGAAGGAGACTTGACTTTGGGTGGTGAACACACAATGAAATATACAGATGATGTATTATAGAACTGTATATTTGAAACCTATATAATTTTATTAACCAACGTCACCCCAATAAATTGAATAAGATTTAAAAAAATACATCTGAGCACTGGCACCAGACGGATGCTTCTAAAATGCAAATGTGATTATGCCACATTCCAGAATAAAGCCGTGGGATGAATGAACCTCATTCTCTGTAAGATATAAACCAAGTGTCTTAGCATGACAAGAAGGCCTTCCATGAGCTGGAGATTAATAGCCTCACTTTCCACCGCTATGTCCCACAAGTGCTAAAACTAAGCACCCCTGAACAACCTGCAGTTGCACTCCTATACCACTTTACACTTTTTTGTCTTTCAGAAGTCTTTCCCCTCACTTCAACAAACCACAGTTTAAAAACCCATTCCTTCAGGATCTCTTTCCTGACTTACTGCCACCCCTTTTCCTGCACACCCTCTGTATTTGCACAGCAAAGCAGCTTTACCTCCACAGCACGAATCACACGCTTTTGAAATGACGACTTGCTTAACTGAATTACTTATTAGACTACTAATAGGTCAAGGAAGTTGTCTTCTCCTGCACTCACAGTACCTGATACACACAAGAAATATTTACTAAACTAAATTTTTTTCACTAAGTGTCTCAATTTCTACTTGATGCTATTTGTAAGATTCTCTCCTAGTTTTCAATACAGTTAACAAGTGAGGGATTTATAGTAAGTAATATTTCCTATTCTCAATTTAATAGGAAAATGGCAAGAAGCTTTAACTAAAGTCTTCCCCAAGTAGCAGTACACCATGCCAAATATGCACTTTCACATGATATTTAATGTTTAACATTGCCATGTAACTTAAATAAATGCACCCCATTTTTACCAAGAAGGAAACTCAGCTCAGAGAGGATAATAAATTCTCCCAAAATTACATAACTGGAAAGTAGATGGGTCAACATTGAATACAGATTTTATGTGAAGTCAACAGTCCTTCTCACATAAGAAAGAGCACATAGAAAGTAAAGGAAAGAAAAGGCAATACAAAGAATTTTTAAAAGGAAATCTACTAAGTTTTCTCTTTTATCCACATTTCTCAGAAGAATAGGTGACTCTGGGTAATGGGGTCATTCTAGGACCACGGTTGTTACTTAGCACATCATGTTAAGGAAAGTTAACATTAACGGTTCAATAAACTCAGCATTAATTAGTTTCATTACACTAGACATCCATCTACTAAACTTCTAACCCTTGTGAACCATCTCACAAACACAAAGACCAAGACATTGTACGTAGAGGCTCAGTTTCATTATCATTATTAGTTTCATTACCATCACCATTACAAATATTCAAAGTACTAAGCTTTCTCATGAGGCTTGCACATTTTGGTATATGGAAACTATTACATAGATACTCAAGGCTCGCCTGCAAACAAAGGGCACGATGGAATGCCTGACTAGAAAGGCTAAGTGTGAGGGTTATTTCATGCATTCATCCCAGATGAGGATTTTCCTCCTCCAGGAAATGGGCGAGAACAAACTGCCTCTCACACGATACTCAGACACACCCTAGGTTGGGGACATACTGAGGCAAGCTGTGGGAACAGAGGACTGTGGGCTCAGTGTATGCCTCATGGCTGCGAGCTCAGGAACAAGGACTAGAACCAGTCCAATGCCCCCACTTCAGCAAATCTTGCCTGGTAGCATGGTGTCATAAAACATGCTTGGCCTACTCGGAGGAGGTAATCCAGTCCCAATAAAGATTGCATCAGCTGCTAAACAATGTTTGGAGTTCATCACTCAGAGAACTAAAAGAGCTACAATTCAGGGACACCAGGCAGAGAGCCCAACAACGACAGCCTTGAAAAAGACAAGGAAGAAAAAATGTAGCAGCAAGTCACTGAGCATGTGACTGGAGACTCTTGGCAGGCTGCCTTGTGGGGCTGGACAGTCTGTGGGCACAGAATTCACATCTTTCTCTCTGCAGTCGGAGGCCAAGGAGGCCCAGACAGAAGAATACCAACTCAGATCCCTCATCAAGCTAATAATCAATGTGAGATCTTCCTGAGGAGAACAACAAATGAATAACCACAACTCTTATCTGTTTTATGCATGCATGTGACTGGTCAGCATTACTCTAACTGGGCTTTATGACTTTGACAGCCTGAAACAGTTCTGTAATATATTAATTGGGTATCAAATACATGGCCAATGCAAGGTTTCTCACCTGGCAGGCAGACTGCTAAACAAAACTCCGAAGCAAAAACAAAGGACAGAGTTCAGCTTAACTAGTAAACCAATATTAATGACGCATGAACGGAGACACTGAGCCAAGAGTAGATAATACAAGATGAATAAGACGTCTTTGAGGAAGCTACAGTATACGGGGGAAGGGGGAAAAGGGCAAAGAGAATGTCAATATAATATGCCAATTGCTGGAATAATATGTATATGACAGTATATGAAGATCACCAGGCAGAGTTAAAAGACCAAAAGCAAAGCAGGCAAACATCAACTCCCATGAGGACCAAAGGGAAGAGTTCAAAAACCACTCTAGAGATAATCTAGTCTAGATTTTCTAGCAAGGACATAAAGGCAACGTGACCTGCTCAGAATCATGCAGTCAATCAGTAGCAAGGCCTGGCCGGAACTCGGGTTTTGCAGTGCTTTCCATCATAGAACACTGTTCCAAAAATCGCAGAAAATGGGGCAGATTACAGCCTTCTGAAGGTGAGCGAATACATCATTCAAAAATGCAGATTCTGAAGACAAACTTGACTAATGAACTGTGCATAGGGATGGAGAGAGGTGTGTGAAGGGCTGGGTGTCTTCAAGGGTGGAAAACCTGGAGGACAGATGGCATCTACATGAATTTATCAGCAACCATTAAAATGAAAAGCATTTCTTTTGTAATTGGCAGCGACATTCTCCTCAAAGCAACTATTTGCTAAAATGTTGTTTCAGTGGTGTTACTAGTTCCATACTCCTCCCCTAGCAGAGAACTATTTTATCACCTGGGCTAAGAATGGGGCGATATCTTGCACACGAGATTTCTTAGAGACCACTGCAATTAAGGCATATCACAACATAACTCCATCTACTTCAAACTGAATCAGTAAGCCCTTTCCCCAGCAGAACTTCGCGATGGCCTCATGAAGCTCAAAGTAATAAATACTCACAGAAACTAATGGAAAGCTCTACCCAAGTTACTCTGCAAACTGAAATGCAAGCCAGTTGTGATTATAAGGTAATGAGACCAATGCTACACTTAATTCAACAAACATCTACTGATTAATTGTGGGCCATGCACTATTTTAAGTCCCGATTTTTTGAGGAGAACAGAGGACAAAGGTTGAGAAGCCAGACACAGGAAAACACAAGATGAATAAAATAAAGAAGACAGCCTCTGTCCAGTGAGGAAAGCAAGTATACATGCAAACGTATACTTATCAGTCTATACAACTGATAAATGTTATAAAACAGTGCCATTCAAAATGTGGCCTGTGCACCAACGCCACCCTGCCAATTGTTCATTGTTGGTCCACAAGAAGACAGCTAAGTTTGGAAATTGAGAGTAAACATTTAGAAACCTTTATAGCAATTTATTAGTAATTTCAGTTCTGTTGAACCTAATAATTTAAAAATGAGGCTTCTATTTTTTACCTGCATACATCTGTTACACTTCATTTTTCCAGTGTTTCATTTTTATTACATTTTACAAAAGTATCAGTCCACAAATAGTTTGACAAGCAATGCAATAAAGTCATATAACAGAAGTACTATATATTCTATACTATACTAGCACAGATGGCTTGTGAGATTGAAGAGAGGCTCTAGAGAGGAGATAACCTTTGAGCTGCAAAGGATAAGTCAGATAGTGAGAAGTGAAAGGCATCCCAGGCAGAGGAAGAACATCTGCAAAAGCCTGGCTCATAAAAGTGGATGGTGTATTTACAGCATAAACTTTGAGGCACAGTAATAAACAGTAAAAATGCAGAAAGTTAAGCTACGAAGAGATTCAAAGAGATTCAAAGAGACTTTTATGACTTTACAGTTAGGCTTTGGGCTTTACCCAAAACGCAAGAGGGAACCACTGAATATTTTTATAATCAGAAGAAAGATGTGTTTATATGTTCATTAAACTTATTCTGGCAGCGTGTGGCAGATAGAGCTGAAGGAAGAGAGGAGAGAGGGTGGGACAGAGACCACACTGGCATACTCTAGGTGGGAAAAGAAGAGAACCTGCATTATGTGAAGGAAAACAGGCAGGAGAGAAAGGCTTAGCAGACTGTTTTAAAGGGAGGAATGTATAATATTCCTTATCAATACGGATCAGAATCTGTAATTAGACAGTTGTTCACTTAATTCAATAAGTGGCCTGACTATTCAAGTGGGAGATCAGTAAGTATAAGGCTGATGAGTGGCTTCCTAAGAGATAGGAAAGCTAGCAGAGTAAAACGAGAAATTCTAGAATAAAAATGTGAAAGTCCAGTATACAAGTATGATAAATGTATTGCTGAGAGATAGCAGAGGTACCTGAGGTGAAATGTGAGATACCGGGCTTTAATAATCTAAATGGATTCGTGTGTGTGTGTGTGTGTGTGTGTGTGTAGTAATGGTTAAAGAGTTGTAGCCAGCACATTCATTCGGCACATTCCAGGTACAGAGCAGTATTTTAGACATTACAGGACGTACAAAGAAGAATAAGGATAGTCCTTTCACTACTAGCCCCAGGGCAGCTCCAGGGTCTCCTGAGACCCCCCAGAAGTTAGCTCTGTATCATAGTAGGTCTGAGGTACTCACTGCAATAAATATCAAACCAAGACTCATTTTTAAATTTTCAACTCAGAGAATTCTATGGGTTCAGGGAATCTCTAAAAAAGCAGGTAGGGGTGTGTGTGTGTGTACGTGTGTGTATGTGTGTGTAAGCGTGCACATATGGTGGGGGGTTGGTGTTGGTGCACATGGAAGGAGGGCTTCTTGGTGGAAGAAATGAATATTTCCTAAAATGTCCCCAAGGAAAATCAAACCCCCATTTCTAAGCACACACATAATTTTGGCCTATCTGACCCATGGAGCTCGCTTTCTGAATCTGATCCTATAACAAACTGACAGGCTCTCGAGTAAGTTACAGTGATTCCATGGCCACCCTGAGATCAGAGAAAAATGTTCAAGGGAAAAAGAGTCTCGAGAAATTACGCCAGAGTCAAGAAATTACTGTTGAGTCAACCAACTCCTCTGAATCACCCAGTCTCCACAGAATGGGCAGCCCTCCCAAATTCAATGCAAACTACGCAGAAATCCAGAGATACTCTTCTCCTAAGGACTGAGATCACAGGTTTAGTGTGCCCTCTGAAACTCGGTGACTCTGGAGAGAAAACAAAAGGGTGGGGAATGTAAGGCAAGCATATACAATTTTTCGTGGAATATTTTGAAAAACAGTAAGCCTGTTGTTAGATGTAATCAGAAACAATTCAAATATTGTTCACACTCCCATTAGCCACAACTAACACATACAGAGAATGCCACTTCGTATAACACTACTGTTGTGGGACAAACCCAATATCCACATTGTGGTGGTCTCACTGTGTTTTATTAGGCTCTCATAGTAAGTGCCAGCTACATTTCAGGGCACATGATTTTACCAAAGTATATAATAGGCTTAGTTTTATAACAATTCTACTTCATTCAAGTCATGAACTGGGACAAATAACCCCTTTCGTATCTATACAAGTGAAATTCAGCAATTAACCTGTATATTTAATCTAATTATTCCCAAAGTATACGAGATTAAATATTAAAAAGTTTAATTTACCTAAAACACAAGCTTTTAATCTGAGATCAACTGCCATTTCATTTTGCGTTATATAAACATAATATTGCCTATGCCTTTGTAAAATGACATTGGATATAAGATAAATGTTCACAGAGAAGAGAATATAAAACTATCAAGACACTATTAGGAATCAACAGAAAATGAAAAGATCTAATTCTCCACAAGGTCTAGAAAAGGTAGAGAACAGAATCGCTTAATTCCAAGAGTGTGTGGAGGTAAGAGAGGCAAGCTTTCCACTCAAAGTCTCCAGGAGTCTCCGCAAGTCCAGCACGATGCACCAGCATGGAAAGTAATGAATAAGCTTCATTGATAATAGTGACTACATCACGGCTGGCTGAACATTCAGTCCACAAACAGAAGGCTTCTTGTATTTTCTCGAATCAACCATAGGAAAGTTTTAGCAAAAAGACTGTTATATTCAAATGGAAATCAGTACTTTCCATCAAGAATGGACAATTAGCAATTCCTTAAACTGGTACTAAGAGGAAGAGCAGGGAAATATACCAGAAATGATCACGAACAACCTATATTCCAAAATGAGAAGTAAATAAGAAAGATTACTATTGTTAGCATTTTAAAAAATTCACATAGAAGACGTAAGCCTAGATGTTGTGGGTGTCCCTGTTACCAACCCACACTGGTAAATTCACCTAATACTACTCCCTTTTGTAAATCTCTTAATATATACAAGTGCAGACCATGGTCTAAAATTCCAGCACATGGTTAATTTAGATGCTGTTTCTTGAACATTCAGTAAAAAAGTGTAAAGCTTATTTATACATCATTTGAATCTACTTTTAAGCCTGTTTTCACCAGATTAACAGATTCTAGCAAATACCTCTCCAAGACTGACAGGACAAAGAGTCAGCACCCTGACCCCCATCTCAAGTACATACAAAATTTTAGCCTATCTGACCTACAGATCTGGCTACTTGTTATAGCCCCAGGATATAACAAGTCCGCAGGTTCTCAAGTAAGTTACAGTGACTCCATGGCCACCTTGAGGTTGAAGAAAACTGTTTGAGGTAAAAAGAGACTCAAGAAATTGTGCCAGAGTTGAGCAATGATGTTGTTCAACCAAAAGCACAAGTGACAAAAGAAAAAAAAAATTGTAAATTAAACCTGATGAAAATTAAAATGTTTGTGCTTCAAATGACACCATCAAGAAAGTGAAAAGACAACCAACAGAATGAGAGAAAACATCTGTAAATCATATACCTGATAAGGGACTTGTATCCAGCATCTACAAAGAAATCTTAAAGTTTAATAACACAGACAAATAATCCAATTAAAAAGTGGACAAAGGGTGTGAATAAGACATTTCTCTAAAGAAAATATACGAATGGCCAACAAGCATATGAAAAGATGTTTAGCAATATTAATTACTAGAAAATGCAAAACCACAATGAGATACCACTTCAAACCCACTAGAATGGCTAAAAAGATAATAGCAAGTGTTGGTAAAAATGTAAAGAAACTAGAAACTTCAAACACTGGTGGAGAAAATGTAAAATGGTGCAACCATTTTGGAAAATAGTTTGGCAGTTAAACGTAGTTACCACAAGACTCAGCAACTCCACTCTTGGATATATATCCAAAAACAATGGAAACATATGTCCACACAAAACTTGTATATACAAATTCATAGACATATTCATGATAGCCAAAAAGTGGAAATAACCTAAGGGCCCATCAACTGATGAATGGATAAACAGAAATTTGTATATCCATACATGTAATATTATTCAGCAATAATGAAGAATATAGTACCAATACATGCTAAAAAAATGAATGAACCTCAAAAACACTATACTAAGTGAAAGAAGCCAGTCATAAAAAACTCATAATGTATAATTCTATTGACATGAAATGTCCAGAAGAGTCAGCTCTATAGAAACAGAAAGTAGATTAGAGGTTACCCAGTACAAGGAGGGGGTTGGAGAGAGTGGAGAGTGACTGCTAATGGGTACAAGTTTTCTTTCTGGACTGATGAAAATGTTCAAAAATTAGATTATGGTGATGGTTGCACACATCTGTAATTATACAGAAAATCATCAGATTGTACACTTTAAATGGGTAAATGTTTAATGTGTAAATTTTATCTCAATGAAGCTATTTTTTTTAATTGTGCTAAATTGCAAACCTTTATAAATTCTTAAAAATCATCCCTAAAATTACCTGATAACGTATGGGCCCAGATATGTTTGAATTAAAGCAATTATACTCATATCAACCTGTGTCTCTATGCCAAGCACTGGTCTAGAATTGGAATGGCTCTCAGAGCCCCAAAGAATCAAATGTATGTTTTCCACACACCTTGAACTTCTAGTAATCACCAAAGCCTAGAAGCACTGGCTGCCAATTTTGGTTCCATTTACTGCAACAAACATTGACTGAAGCCACCATAGGCCAAAAACTATGTTTAGAATACAAAGACAAAAGATGCATTGAGCCCAATGTGCACGGGGTTCCTAGCCTGATAAGTCTAAGACAAACATGTATGCACACGAATCAAGGTCAGTGCTCTGTGTGTAAAAGTAAAGGGAAGAGATTTTATCTGGAGAAGACCCACAAAGATTTCATGGGAATGACGATACCTGAGCAGTGTTTTAAAGGTTTGGTAGAGGGGAATGGTACAGAAAAGGGGATGGAGGAGGTAAAGCAAACCACAGTCAAGGCAATGAAATGGTGTGTGTAACAGGAAAGCTACTTAGGGGTCTGTAAGAAATATAGGGATAAAAAGGGTAAGAAAAATGTTAGAAGATGAGTTTGGAAAATTAAGCCAGGTCATAGAAGGTCTTGTAGATATGCTACAAATTTTAAACTTTAACCTAAAAGCAATGGTGAACCACTGAAGGGTTTTACGTAGGTGAATGAAATGATCACATTTTAGAAATATTATGGCAGCAACTGTTTGTGGGATGAAGAACCACTAGAGCAACAGTTCTCCGGCTTTTATTTACCCATGTAATTATTTTTAAATGAAATTTTACACAGTACTCCAAGAAGTAAATAAGCAAAAAACAAAGATCTTCTGGTTGAAACAGTGGTGGAGGGCCTGGTGCTTTGTCTGGACAATGTTCCTTTCGCCTTGACCATGGAAGAGCCCTCATGCTCTGCAGAAGACAGTGTGGAAAGCTCTGGACTAAAAAATGGTAATGACGAAACACTGGAGGTTAATTAGGAAGCTACTGCTATAATCCAGGAGGAAAACGACTAGTGCCTAAAAGAAGCGTAAACGATGGAAAAGGGGAGAAAAGAGTCCAGAAAGCTCTACAGGGGTATGGAACTGATGAGCTTTCATGACTGCCTAGATGTAGAGAGTGAGGAAGAAGAAAGAACCAAGGATAATTTTGGGCTTCTGGCCTAGTGAAGAGAAATGACTTCGCTGACAAAAGGAAATATACAGGGGGCATTTGACTTTCCTAAAGATATTTCGACCTAATAATTCCCAAAAAGGAACTCTTGCCCCTCCTTCCCAAACCTGTTGCCCAGTGCTGGGTTTCATCGTTTCAGTACGACACCAGGCTGATGCTGGTGTTTGAGCCAGAAACCCAGGAATCACTTCTGGCATCTGTCCAACACTTCTGTCACCGCTGCCACCACTCCGGATTATGCCACCACTATCTCATTCTTTGATTTCTCCTATAGCCTCTTAATCAGTCTCCCTGTCCTTGACTCACTCCAAGCTATTCTAGACACAAGATGATCTTTTTAAAGCGTAAAACCTTTCAATGAATTTCTACTGCACTTAAAGTCTAAAGACAAGGAACGATTCTTGTTTTATTCACCTTAGGATACTCAGTGCCTAGTACAGTGAAAGAACCAGAGAGAGGATCAGGTCTGGAGCAAGACGACGAATTCGGCTACAGGCCTGCTGGGTATGAGGAGTCTCTGGGACATCCAAGTAGAGTTATCCTACTGCCAACTGGCAATATGGGCTTGGATCTTAACTGACATTTGGCTTCACTATTTCAGGACTAATGTAAGTAGAGTTAACTGTGGTAAACAGGACTAAGACTATTTTAGATAATCATGAACTAAGTTAATAAAGCTTGAAGCAAGCTCAGCTTCTTAGAAAAGATTAGAGTGTCTCTCTAATCTGAAATTCTGCCGCTCTGGGTCAGGTCTAGGTTAGCATTTCAAGGACAACAGAAACCACGATCTAGCACTAGATTTATGGTGGGATCTTTACAAGTAGCAATTTGATAGCAAAACCTATGATTTGGCCACTTCTCCAAATTATTTTCACAACACCTTTGCCCCTCTGCTCCCTGATGTCCTCACCAATTTCCAAATGACTTCTCTACTAGTTAATCATACATCATTCATGATTCTCAGACAGTTCATCTAGGGTGCTGCCAGTAAGTCTGTATTTTGACCATTATGCCAGGCAATTTCTCAGTCTGGGGATATCACTAAGTTAAGAATTTAGGGAACAGATGTAAAACTTATCTTCCTTCCTCTCTCTAACGAACCCTAGAGAGCTGCCTTAGGATGTGGCTGCTATAAAGATTTTCAAACAATAATAGTTAAGTTATAATTTACTGTGAGCTTCTTATGGTACTGGGCAAAGCATTTAATATTAAAGTACTGTATGTGACAAATAAACACTAGGAGCTTTCAGAGAGTTTCTAATAAGTAACAATTACTTTTCCAAATGCAGACATAGGAGACACTGATTATAATCTCCAATATCCTTTTTCTTCCTTAACTTCCTTCAATATCAGTATTTCTTCATTAGTGTACACAAACCATTCAAGTTCAATAAGATGGTGACGGCATCTAATTCTGTTTCATTTTTTAAGCCAGTATATAAAATAATTATTTAAATATCTTCACTTTTAAAACAAAAGGTTTTGAGAACCTCCACATACATATACAGGGAGCATGCACGACAGTTAGTACGTGTAAGAAGAGTTAGCTTGTGACCTCATCGGTTGGTTTATTATCCAGGTAATCACAGGCAATAGCCTGGTGACTTCGGTGGTCCTAAAGTTTTAAACCGATTTATGTTTAGTCGTATATCATTTATTTTATATCTATAAAATAAGACATAAAATACAGAAAATGTAAGAATTAGTGAAATATAAATCAATAAATTACAAACATCCTACAACTTCAATTCGAAGTGATTTTTACCAGCTCTGTATTGCATTATCTGATCTGAGTTCTTACATCTTACAAAAATAAGTCTCTAATCCTTCAAAATCCAATCTTTTTTGGAAAAAAGAAAAAGGAAAAATACAATAAATGTCAACATCGAACCTGGCTTTTCATTTATGGGGACTTAAGATTGCCCCTACAATGTGTCATTTACCTGAAAAGTATTTACACATAGCACTTTGAAGTATTTTATCTATTATTGTATTTAAAAAGGCCCCAAAATCTTTTTTTTTTTTTTTTAAGACAAAATACTAGACTTTCAACCACTGGGTGATAAGTAAGGTTTTTATTTCTTTTTGATGTCTGGACAAAATCTTAAATTTCAATCTGCACATTAGTCTATACTCATTCCCAAAACATGTCAGTTAAAATTTACTTCATGTGGTTAAAGTAAATTAAGCAACCTTGTGACACATGTAAAATAATGTACATGGAAAGTTATTCATTTTAGCATTGTTTATAATAGTGAAAGACTGGAAATCATCTAAATACCCATCAGTGGGGGGACAAATTATGGTACAACAATACACTGCAGTTATGCACACATTAAAAAAGAATAAGGAAACATACAGGTATAGCGTGCTACTACCTATGTAGGAAAAGGGGGTTATAAATGTATTTGAATGTATATGCTGAAAATAACTTTAGAATGTTACTTTTAAAAAAATAACAACACTGGTTGACCGTGAAGGAGACAAGCTGGAGCAGTTAGGCCAAGAAAAACTTTTCAGGAAGTAATTTTTTATATTTTTTTAAAATTCGAGCCATGTGAATGTATAACCTATTCCAAGAAAGAAACAGTTAAAATAAATGACATTTTAAAAAAGGAAAGCAAAAGATTATTTTAAAAGGAGCCAATACTTTAAAAAATGTAGTACTCAATAATTAGGTTATATATAATTACACAGATTAAACCGTTTGCAAAGGAATTACACACAGCAATTATATCTGTAATCTTAGAAGTGCGCTCACTATGCGCTCCCTTGAACTACATGGAACATAGTAATTTTAAATTTCATCTCAAACCCCTTCTATGTTCCATCAGTGGTTGAAATCAGCTATAATGGGTTTCTTCGCATCCTCAGGGCTACAAGTTAAAGCAGTACAAACATAAGCTTCTTGACAAATCTCCATAAGAAGTAACTGAGCAGAAATATTTAGAAAAATATTCAATATGTCTAATCACACTGTACATCATTTGTTAAATAAAAAAGTCAAAATGTCTCTTCATGTATAACGCCTCATTAAATTACGTATTAAATATAAACTTTACAACATAGTACTTAATAATGGAATATCCACTAAAGACCAATTTTATTTTAATCACATTTTCTTTTATAGCCCCAAAGTGAGAGAATTCTTTCTAAAAATTAATTTATGAGAAAGTTCTTGAGAAATAGAATCTCAGGTTACAAAAAGGTGAGCAGAAAGCAAGATGCCTACAGTACCAGTGACCAACTGACACCCAGAGTTGTCAGGGAACAAAAATCACAAATTCAAAAATATAAAACAAAACGAACAAAAAACAGTGGCTCTTCAATTCACCATCCAACTTCAAACAGGTATTCCCATTGTTCATCTCTCACTGAGTTCCTATCAGACTAACTTTAATAGCTCTTCCAAAGATTCATCTTTCTTAAACCCCTGCCATCCCACCCTTCCAAATCTTGGCAAACATCTCACTTTTCATCTTTACTAGAAGAAATTGAAAGGATTCTCTCTCCATCAATACAGCGTGTCCATCTTTTAACCTATCTTTTCATCTTTCTCTCCACCCTACAGGAAGCAGGGTAACTCCTTCCTTGCCTTAAATTGTCTCTCAATCTCTCACTGATATCCTGTTTGCACCATCATCTACCACTTCACATTTCAAGAGCTCCCTTTTCTTTGGCCCCTTCCTTTGTGCCTTTGAAAAAACAAGCTTTTTATTTTGAAAATTTCTCTTAACCCTGCTGCCTCTTCTAACTATTGTCATATTCCTCTCCTCTTGGGAGTCAAGCTGCCCAGATATATAATTTACATCCATTATCTCCTCATTCTCCCCTCAGGAAAGGTATGCTTCAGGTTCACGTCCTCTACTAAAATAGTGTTATCAAAGTTCCCTAATGTCCTCCTAATTATTGAATCAAAAGTTGAAAGGGACCTTTCAAGCTTACCTTCTCCATTTAGCTTATTACATGGATAAGGAACCTGAGACCCGTGAAAGATTAATTTGACCGACATTATACAGTGAATCAGTGTGGCCTGGAATCATGAGTACCTCCCACCCAGAAACACACACACTTGTCAGTTTAAAAAAAAAAAAAACAAACTAAAGAGAGCAAGATGAACTCAACTCAAGATTATTTCAGGTATCTACAAAAGAAAATAGAAGAGCCACATTTATAATCTGAAATGAAGGTCAGATTATAATCCAACAGCAACAGATAATCCAACGCGCATTTCAGTTGGCTTTGGAATGTGGCCCTGAACTTTGTGAATTCCTAAACATCTAAACCAGATGATAAAGTTCTGCTGTGAAATTTTTTCAGAAAGGTCAACTTTCCTCTTCGTTTTCTCTGCACCTCCCTCTGACAGGCACTTTTCTGCAGTACACAGTCTACATCTGAGTGCTGAAAGATCCTGCATAAGAAACTGAAGGAGTAGTCAGAGGAGGAGGAAGAGAAACAGGGAAATAAGCAAGGAGTTTCTAGGAAGAGTCAGTCAACAGTGCCGAATGCTAACTGGGCACAGTTACTCAGATACTATTTAGATATCATTTTGAGTAATTTAGTAAAATCAATAAGTAGAATAAGGAGAGGAAGAGGAATGAGCAAACAAAGAGAAAGAAAACTTGGAAGAATGACACGTGAAGGGAAGGTAGAGGCAGTTATAAAGAGAAGAGTCATCCTATAGGCTGCTGCTGGGGCTCTGTGCAGTATCACCTTGTTTTCCTTCCCTTCAGGCTATTTCAGAGCCTGCTGGACTTAGAGCTAGGGGACATCCCTGCATAGTACACAGAGTATACCCAAGAATAGGGCTTCCTCTGTCAAAATAGTATGCATGAAGTCAGAGACTCAATGGGGATTCTGCAGCATCCTCATTTAAAAGGACTAAAGAAGATAAACACAACAGAAAAGGGAAAGGCAAGGAGGATGGGAGCCATTCCTATGTTAGCAGACACCACGGTACTTCTCTTAATGACCTCAACACTCGAGCATGGTAGCCAAAAACAGGCAATCTGGTTACCTTAGTAAACGTAATTTTAACCTCAAGGGATCATACTAGTTAAAAATGAATTCATTTAATCAAACCTCCCTACTTAAAAGTTAAGTAGGTCTTGGGAAAAGAAAGCATTGAAAAGTCTACTTCTGGAATGGAAGAGTAAGCTTCTAACAAATTAATCCTCCCCAAAATAATGACTATAAACTCTGGATAGCATATAAAAATAACTACCTGAGGGCTCTGGAAAATGAACAAAAGTTGACATGTTTGGAAGGGAAGTCTAAACTTGAAAGAAGTGACTAGGGTGGGGTGAGTTTCAACCTTGTGGTTTTGTTCTGAGAACAGCCACAGTCGTGGCAGTGGTGCTAAAAAGCTAAACTCCTGTTTTAAAAATCCACCTTCTTAATAACCAGAAAAATCAGGGAAAGGAGCTCAGGGACACCACAGCTACCTGACAGCAAGGGAGACCCCTGGAAAGGAGACAATCAGAGAAGGAGAACATTAAATTTCATATAAAACCTCTGCCCAAGTCTCTGAAAGACCCTGAAGCATGTATGCATGAGACAGACCGACATTACTATAAACTGTGACATGAGCCATCACCCACCAGGACCACGGCAGGTGGAGACTAAAATTCCAGTAGAAAAATCTGCCATCTTTCTGGCAGAAGAAATCATGGTCCAAAGAAACAAAAGCCACCTAAGAGTGAGGGAGAAACCCTATAAAAAAGAGAAACAGAGAACCCCAAATTTTGTATAAATACTGCACAAGTCTCTGGCTGACCCCTGAACCACAAATGTACACAAAAGACCAAAGACAGCCTGAAATGAGGTCTGAGCCACCACCACCATCACCACAGGCACGACAGTTAAAATGCCTGCTTAGAAAGGAAAAAAGAAAATCAACAAACTTCAGAGAGAGATAACAGAAACAGCCTCCACAGCATAACATTTACAACATTAAGAATATAGTCTAAAATTATTCCACATTTAGAAAAAAGGCCAAGAAAATCTGATCCATTCTCAAAGAAAAAGACAACCAATTAAAGCTAACCTCAATACAAAGCAGATTTTGGAATTTTCAGACAAAGATTTTGAATTAGTTATAATAACTACATTCAACAAAGGAAAAAAAGTGGAGAAAAGGGAACCCTCATACACTGATGGTGGGATTACAAATTGGTAAACCCGTTATGGAAAACTGTCTGGAGGTTTCTCAAAAAATTAAAAATGGTTATACCTTTTGACCCAGAAATTACACTTCTGGGTACTTACCCAAAGAAAAACAAAACAATAATTAGTAAAGATCTATGCACCTCAATATTCATGGTAGCACAATGTACAATAGCCAAGATATGGAAACAACTTAAATGCCCATCAACAGACAGTTGGATAAAGAAGTTCATATATACAATGGAATATTACTCAGCCATCAAAAAATGAAATCCTACCATTTGCAACAACATGGATGGATCTAGAGGTTATTATGCTGAGTGAAATAAGTCAGACAGAGAAAGATAAATACCATATGATTTAATTTATATGTGGAATCTAAGGAACAAAAAGAACAAACTAATCAAAAACAGACTCACAAATATAGAGGACAATCTGGAGATGGACAGAGGGGAGGGGAGGTTGGGGAGCTAGGAGAATGGGGTGAAGGGTTAAAGAAGTACAAATTAGTAGTTGACAGATGGTCATGGGGATGGGGAGCACGACACAGGGAATGAAGTTAGCATTAATGTATTGGCTAGGCAGAGAGCCAGAGAAGAGAAAGAGCAATTACGAAGATCATTTTATAAACTATATAAATGTCTAACCAATGTACTATATACTTGAAACTAAAAAATAATTTTTTTAAAAAAAGTACACTCGTAATGAGTGAAAATATAGGAAATCACAGTAAAAAAAAATAGAAAAAAGAACGAAATAAAAATTATAGAACTGGAAAAAATCTGAAATAAAAAAATTCACTGCATAAGCTTAAAAGCAGAATAGGGGGCAGGGTGGGGAAAGAGAAGGAAAAAAAATCAATGAACTTGAGCCCAGAGTATTAGAAATCATCCAAACTGAAGAATAGAGAAATAAAACATTTTAAAAACATGAAAAGAATCTGAGATGTGTCCCAATTTCAAAATATTAGCATACAGTAACTGTATTTTAAGAAAATGAAGAACAAATAGGGCAGAAAAAATATTTGAGGATAAATGACCATAAAATCCCCAAATCTGGTGAATGCAATAAATTTACAGATTTAAGAAGCCCGGCAAAACCCAAACATGATAAATTCAAAGAAAACTATACTCAAAAATGTCAGAGTCAAAATATTTTTAAAAACTAAAGGAAAATCGTAAGAGCGGGCAGAAAAAAATGAAACATTACATACACAATGAAACAATACATACATAGGAGAAACGATTCCAATGACTGTAGATTTCTTATCCAAAGTCATAGCCAAATAATATCTTTAAAGTAATGAAAGAAAAAACTGCCAACCTAGAAATACTATATTCAGCAAAAATACTCTTAAAGGATGAAAGAGAAACATAAAAAAAAGCTGTCATGAGAAGATCTGCACAGTGTGTTACTAAAGGAAGTTCTTCAGGCTGAAGGGAAATAATTCCAGAGGAAAATATGAATCTTCATGAATGAATGAAAAGCATCAGAAGTAGTTATTATCTAGGTAAATATAAAATATCTTTCTCTTAACTTCTTTAAAATAAATATGACCATTTAACTCATAAATTGTCTTTTGAGTTTATAATATAAATAGGTATAAGACACAAAAAGGACAGTGGGACTTATGATAAATATACTTCAAAATTTGCAAGGTTTCTATATTTTGTGTGAAATGGTACAATATTAAATCTAATTATATCATGATAAGTTAAGGATATATATTATAATCTCTAAAGCAATCACCAAAAAAAAAATAATAATGTAAGAAGGAATAGCTTACAAGTCAACAGATATTTAACAGAATATATTAAAAACCAAGATCCATTTACGGGTTATCTCCAAGAGATGTGTGTTAAATATAAAGACAGAGATAGACTGAAAATAATTAGATGGGAAAAGACAGACCATGCAAATGGTAAGTATAAGAAATCTGAAAGAGTTATAATAATATCATATGAATAGACTTAAAGACAAAGAGTAAGTCCAAAGATAAAGAGAAAAAACTCATAACGATAAAAGAGTCAATTCATCGGGAAGACATAACAATCATAAATGCATATGAGCCTCATAACAGACCCTCAAAGCACATGAAACAAAAATTGACAGGACTAAAGGGACATAAATAATTGTACAATCATAGAAGAGTTTAACACCCTTCTCTCAGAAAGTGATGAACACTGAATAAAAAAATAAGAAGAAAAAGAGAATCAGAACATTATCAACCACTTTGACCATCAATAACTGAAGAATACAATTATTTTCAAGTGCACATGGTACAATCACCAAGAAAGAGCATGTGTTCTCAAACTAAAAAGCTTCTTCTGCACAGCAAAAGAAGCCGCCAACCAGGTAAAGAGACAACCATCCGAATGGGAAAATATATTTTCAAGCAACACCTTCGATAAGGGCCTAATGTCCAAAATTTACAAAGAACTCATACAATTCATTAACAACAACAAAAAACAAACAATCCAATTAAAAAAGGAGCAGAGGACCTGAATAGACACTTCTTCCAAGACATACAAATGGCCAACAAATATATGAAAGGATGCTTGACTTCGCTAGCTATGAGGGAAATGCAAATCAAAACCACAATGAGATACCATCTCACACCTGTTAGAATAGCTATAATCAATAGGACAAATAATAAGTATTGGAGAGGTTGTGGGGAAAAAGAAACCCTCATACACTGCTAGTGGGAATGTAAATTGGTACAGTCACTATGGAAAACAGTATGGAGGTTCCTCAAAAAATTAAGAATAGAATTACCATATGATCCAGCAATCCCTCTACTAAGTATTTACCCAAAAGACTTGGAAACATTTACCCGAAAAGATATATGCACACCAATGTTCACAGCAGCATTATTCACAGTGGCCAGGGCATGAAAGCAATCAAAGTGTCCTACAATAGATGACTGGCTAAAGAAGCTGTGGTACATATATACAATGGAACATTACTCAGCCATAAGAAGAGATGAAATACTGCCATTTGCAATGACATGGAAGGACCTCAAGATAATCATGCTAAATGAAATAAGCCAGAGAGAATTTGAAAACCACATGATATCACTTATATGTGAGATATAAATCTAAAAGCAACAAACAAACATAACAAACAAACAGGGACTCATGGACATGGACAGTGGACTAGTGGTTACCAGAGAGAAAGGGGGAAGGAGGGAGGTAGATGGGGTCAAAGGGATCAAATATGTACTGACAAGAAAGAAATCTAACTACAGGCAGCAAACACACAATGCAATATATATATATGACTTATTGTTGAATTGTACACTTAAAACTTATTGGATTTTGTTAATGTCACCACAATAAATTTTTTAAAAATTATTTTAAAACTAAAATAAAGTAAATAAAATTTATGGTATGCAGGGGAAAGTGTTCACAGGGAAAGTTATAGCTGAACATGCTTATGTTGAGGGAAAAGAGGTCTAAAGTTGGTGACTTAAGTTTCCACTGAAAGAATCTAAAAAATGAAGAACAAAGACAAATCAAATAGAGAGAAAGAAATAATAATACCAAGTAATTCAATGGGGAAAAGAATGTCTTTTAAACAAAAAGAATAACTAGACATTTGCATTTAAAAAATGAATATTTACCCTTGCCTCACAGCATACACAAAAACTAATTCAAAATGGATCATAGACTTAAAAGCAAAAGCTAAAACTATAAATGTCATAGATGAAAACATAGAAGATATCTGCAACTTTTGGATAGGCATAATTTCTTAGGAAAAATCACAAACCATAAAAGCAAAAATTATGAGGGACTTTTCAAAATTAAAAACATCAAACATTTGCTCTTAAAAAGACATTAGAAATAAAGTGAAAAGGCAACCCACAGAATGGAAGAAGATATTAACAATACGTATATCCAACAAAGAAATAGTATTCAGAATATAGAAATAACTCTTACAATTCAACAATAAGACAAACTACCCATTTTTTAAAATGGGCAAAACAGTTTTGAACAAACGCTTCACCGAAGAAATAATATGAATGGCCACTAAGTACATGAAGAGATGCTCAACATCACTAGTTGTCAGGGAAATAAAAACTAAAACCATGAGGAATCACTACACACATTAGAATGGCTAAAATTTTAAAAGATTGATGATATCACATCTTGGAAATGATGTGAAACAACTAAAAACTCTTATTTACACACTAGTAACGGGGTTAAAAAACGGTACAAGTATTTTGGAAAACTGTTTGGCAGTTTCTTAGAAAGTTAAGCACCAATCATTCTACTCATAACTATTTACCTGCTCCCCCAAATTGAAAATATGTTCACACAAAGACTAATACAACAGTAGTCCCAAAGCTGGAACCAAGCCAAGTTTGCCTCCATAGGAGAATAGAAAACAAGCTTGTAGTGTCTCCATACAAAGGTTTCCACTCAGCAATGAAAAGCAGCGGACTATTGATATATGCAGCAAGACAAATGAATTTCAAAGTCATTACACTGAGTGAAAGAAGGTAGGGAAAAAAACAGTCCACGTTGTATGATCCCATTTACAAAATTTTGTAAAACGTAAACTAACACACAGCAACAGCAGGCAGATCAGTCATCGCCTGAGCCTGGGGGCAGAGGGAGGGGTGGATGCAAACTGAGACAGGTAATCTTTAGGCAGCAGTAGAAATATTACATATCATGACTGCAGTGGTGGATTCATGGAAATATATTCAACTGTCATCTAATTGTATACTTTAAAAGAATGCAGATTTTTGTACTTAAACTGTACTTTATCAAAGTAGATTTTTAAAAAAATCATAATGCCCACCAGAGGGCCCTTTTACTGTGGTATGATTAGTAGGCTAGTCACAGGCAACTCACCATCTTACACCTTCCACAAAATCATGGTGTCAGCAAAAGCTGTAATTACATCAACAAAACTAAAAAATAAATCATGTTTTATTTTCATATCAAAATTACTCTAAATAAATGGAACATTAATTTTGAAAGACCATTTCCCCATGAAGGGTAGGAAGCTATAGTTAAGAGGGGTTGCCAACTTAACTTATTGTACTTCTGCTGAGAAATCTAGGGTAAGAGAAGAGAGAAAGGGGAGTGTTGGCTTTGCCCATCGCTCCCCAGGATGGTGGGAGAGGATTCATTCCAGGAAGTACAAGATACAACTTAATTAGAACATCTGAAGAGTCTGGAAGCCAAGAGATTGTTAGAGGTTCCTGGGGACCTCTGAGAAATATGGACAAATTTTTCAACTGTCAGTGGTTAGTCTCTCAAGACAAACACAAGAAACTGAAAAGATCTGCCATTCTCAGATTATTCATTATGACATTTCCCAAACCTTTTGTGAAATTCCCAAATAAGTGTTATGCTATGATTTTACATACTTTATTCAACATATTCATAATTTATACCTCCACGCCCAAAAAAGAGTGGTTTAATCTAGTTTGTGCTCAGATGGGTATTATTTAACTGCAATTAAATTTCTTCTGTTACCATGCTATCTAGATTTCTAAGATCTGGCCTGATCAGCAACACTGGAACCAGAAAATAAGACACAAATAACTAGATTTCAATCTCAATACAACACTAATGACCTATCAATTATTTGCATATATCCATATATTTATGAAACTTTCACAGATTTAATATTTTTTCCCTTCTTACATTTCTCCCATTCTGAAGAAAATATTTCTCCCATTCTGAAAAAAATTCTCTTTATCAAGTCTTCACTTTTTTTTGGGGGGGGGCAGTAGGGAGCTTTGAAATAGCAATTATGCCAAGTCTTTAAAAGATTCATTGATAATATGTATTATCTCTTCTTGGACTCAAACTTAATTTATCAACATTTATGAGGAATCTTACATGATCTTGAACTAGCATGACAGCCTCTTAACTGATCTCCCTGTCTCCTTCCTGGTCCAGTTTCCAATTCATCGTCCACACTGCTGCTAAAGTCAGATTGATAAAAGCAAAGTTGAGCAAGTTATTCCTCTTTAAAACCTTTGGAAGGCTTCCCACTGCCCACCAGATAAAGTCCTGATCTCTGGTGCTTGCCTATCCTTCTGGCCCGATTTCTAGCCTCTGCTCCCCTTGAACCCTACCCTCCAGTCCTGCAGAGCTACTTACAGCTACCAGACTATTTCATGCCTCCGTAATTCCACTTACCTACTCTCTTTGTCCTAAAAGGCTAGCTCTCTCACATCCTCTCCCTTCCACATCACCAACCTTGCTTCCTGAACTCCCACACATCCTCTAAGACAAAGCTTCTGGACTTGCTTCCGCCCTTGCCTTGCAAAGTTGATCGTTCCACTTCCTTTGGTGATGGACTTAACGATCATTTTCTGCTTTCCCTCCTGTAACTTTGGAATAAAGGTGGTTCTACCAACATATTCATTTACATAAAATGTGATTCCCCACATAACTCACACTCCAATGGGATGTGTATATTCAAACCTCCTCACTTGTTTGGATAATGTTTTTGTATGTCCTTGGGTCACTGTTGATCTCCTTAACTATATGATACAGGAGAAAAATAATATTTTCTAATAGAGGCAGGGTGGCCATAAAACAGTCCCTAAAGAGTCTGCCCAATGACCTTTGTTAATTGAAAATAAAAGACTGTACTGATCCTTTTGATGTTTATTAAAAGCCTACTATGTGCCAGACACTGTGCTAGATTCTAGGGACACAACACAGTACAAAATAATTTTACAGATAGAGATAATTTATAGAAACAAGTAATTGAAAGATAAATTAAAGACCAACTCTAGTTCACCTATTTTATAATATAGGAAGTGTCTTACCCAAATTCACCCAGCTAGTTAGTTGCAAAGGTAAGATCCAAGGCACTTCTCATCTGATGTGCCTTTCCTATCCTTTTCTACCAGTTAGAAAGAATTTTGAGAAATGAGACAGATTAAACACTATTTTGGTTTACGATACCAAATAAACTCAACATTTTAAAATAATATTAATCTACATGTAAAAAGAGGCTTGCCACTATATTTCAGAAAGGAAAGCAGTGACATAAAACAAATCTAAAGAGAACAAAATAACAGAGACCCAGAAGTGGGAGCTGAGATTCATCTAAGTCAGCAGATGACATCTATTTGCACTCGTTAGCACTGCCTGGCATGTGCTACACCACCCCCCTCGGGTAATTTACATTTTTTTAAAGCATGTATTTCTAAATTTAGGAAGTTAGGATAATCAGGGTGGAAAAGCCCATCTGTTTGATGTTCACTCCAGCTGCTGCAGATTCTGAAATGAAATGAGTATTTTCTTGACTGTTTCGTCTCACCCAGTCTGGAATACACGGACACGACCAAAGCCTAAATGTAGATAAAGGAAGGGTATCCAACATGTATTTTTTCTAGTGCACACAACACCTCCGTTGTGTTTAACTAACCCTTCCACAATTACACAAGCACATGCACAATCTGTACACATCTGTGCACACTCATATACATGTACACTTTTCTTGTGTAATGTTTTGTTGGGGCAATAGGGAGATAGAGACAGAGAGATCTTAGGAGGAAATGATGTTTGACCCTTAAAGAGGTTAAAATGAGTGTTCGACAGAAAAAGTAACTGAAATATTGCTTAGCTGTTTATATCCCTTATGTTACTGGAAAGAGCATTAACCTGGATTCTGGCCTGAACTCTGCCACTCACATGGCTGTTTAGTTTTGAAAGATTATTTTACCTATCGGGTCTCTTATTATACAACATCAAAGAACAGAGGCAGGAGAGGGAGGAAGGAGCAAGTGGGCGAAGAAGAGAAACCTGAAGACTGAAGGTACTGTCTGGATCTCAATTCTGGGACTACACGACAGATGCATAAATTTTCACAAGAAATCCACAGTAAGTGTAAGAAGTTCTCCCCTTCTCGTTTGAAATGATCAACATTAAGCCCAGGAGCACATCAATAATTATTTACTTACATGCCTTTTTACATACTTCTAAAGTGTATCCATCGTATATACCAAAAGCTACATAAAATTTAGTAAACACTAATACGAAGTAGAAGTATTTAAAAAATAAACACAATTCAAACAGAAGAATTTTACATTTCTAAAGTACAAAAAATAAATAAAAGAAAAAGAGAAACAAAAATTCTCTAGGATGTTTATTACTGGTGATAAACATCAAATGCAATTGTTGATAAAGCCTCAAAAAGAGAAGTGTTAAAGCTCATCTAGAGAAATAAACATTTTTCTAGGGCCATAAACCTTTCCTGAATATCTTTCCCATGTAAGGTACTATGATATAAGCAATACTGAACAATGACTGTCTCAAACAAAGTCATTAAAGTTTTCGTTATTGCTCTCAGGAGTAGGGAGTCACTTAATTGGAAATAAAAACCATACTACTAACAAGAGCCAGTTCCAATATATCTCGCTTAAGTTCCAGCTTGTGTCTAACACAACTAACTGTAGGCATTTCAGAGACAGAGACACAAGAAAGGCTGTAACCACTATGACCCTATGACTTCACCAAGGAAACCATTCTGTACCTGAAGAACACAAACAAAAATCAAAGGGTTATAAAAGCTCTAAAAAGGAGAGTTCAGTTCTTAACATAATTTCTTTCTGCATTTGTTATGTTATTCTTAACCTACCATTATTTTATAGGTGAACAAACATTTTAAGAAGAACCAGGGACTTCAGAACAGAAATTGTGGTGCTATCTAATTTTTTACTGCCTCAGATGCGGTTAGTCTGTTTTCAGTCTACCTTTGCCTCTGCTATATCCCAGTGCACAATACAAAGCAGGAACTCAATAAACATTTAGTGAATAAATGAACAAATGTTTAAAAATGAAGTGTTATAATGTCAAGGGCAAAGAGGAAGAAAGAGGTACAGACTCTTTCTATGCACCAGGTGTTAGGGCCACCTCTTCATCTAATCCAGCTACTCAATGGGGTAGGTGTTGCCTGCCTCACTTTGCAGATGAAGAAAAAGATTCAAAGGTTAAATAATACTCTGACAAAGAGGAGAAGAAAACGTGGGACCATCTAGGGAACCCAGATGAGCTGGGGTGCAGCTGTAAAACTCCGAGAGAGAGAGAGAAAGAGAGAGAGAGAGAGAGAGAGAGAGAGAGAAAGAAAGAAAGGGGACATAAGGAACAAACAGTCTGACACTAGGCAGGAGCTAGGAAGGTTATAGCGACAGAATAAGCAGCACCCCATTAAAAGAACAGGTGCAAACACAGAAGTGTAACTGGCTGGACCAGAGCCAGGCAAGAGGCACAGAGGGTGTCCCACTGGGCTGCAGGAGTCCAAGAGGGAGGTTGGGCAAGAGGTGTGGGAGTCCTTAGAAGTGGGGGAGTACAGGGGTCCTCAGAGCTGAGGAAATTGGGGAAAGCAGGGTTAAGTGTTTCATGTCACATATTCAAAATTTCTCAAAGTAAAAACTGCCTTGCAATATGTCAGTACAAGCAAATAATGGCATGAACATTTGTGACAAAGATGTTGGTCACCTATGGTAATTTATCAGTCAAGCTGTCATTCCTAATTCTTTTTAAAATCAATTTTAGAGAGCTAAAGGGAAAAGCCAATTTTCACCAAAAGGAAGAGAACGTTGTAAATACAAAATTTTTATTGACTATGCAGGAAAATGTTTAGAATGCTCAAACAAATAGTTCAATGTGTACAGATTAGAAGCATAATAGAGCTTCAAATGAGTTACCATAGCTACAAAAAGATAATTAATTTTGAGGAAACAAAAAAAGAGATATTATTAGGAGAAGTTTTCAAAGAGCTGAAATAATAAATGTGGCATCTAAATTTAACTCACATTACTTTGTAACAGGAACTAGCAATGCTCCTTTCCATGTGACAGCTTCTGATGGCATCCCTGTCCCCTCCCTCCCCAATCTGATATGCCTGGCTTTTTCTCTGCTAGACTGAAACCTATTCAGATGCTGCGAGACTCAGTTTCCGCCTGTCCCATAAAGTCTCTCTCAACTCCAGTTGCACTTATAGCCTGAACAATATACAAGGACCATTATATGAAACAAATATTTATTAAGCACTGGCTGTGTATCAGGCACAGTGCAAGAGGTATGGAAGGGAGATGAGGGTTTAACAAAGAGGAGAGTTGTGTATATTACAGTACACGGGGACCAGCTAAAGTCTGAACAATGTTCTATAGAGACAGGGAAGGAAAAAGTCAGTGCAGAGATACCACCTGAGAGGTAACATCTAACCTGCATCTGGAAGCATAAGCATTCTTTTCCAGGCTCAGAAAAAAAAGAGGAGAAAGGAGGATTTCAAGTAGAAACGATAGTATTTTTTTGTTCTCTTTTTCCTGAAGCAGGAAGAAGGCAGGTTTGGAAACCAAAAGATATGAGCTATGACCTTACTTAACCTTTCCGAACGTCAGTACCCTAGTTTATAAAGTAGGAACAATAAAAGGGTGTGATGAAAATCAATTATATAATGTATATTCAAGGACTAGTACCTAGTAAGCATCCAAAAAATGTTTCCTCCCATCACTCCTTGAAAACTGTACACTCAATGAAGGCAGAAACAGAGTTTTGTTCTCCTTTCTCGTCACCCACAGTGTCTAAAACAACTGCCAAGCACAACTTCTTGTTGGTTGGTAATGTCCCAAAGAAATAAATATAATAATTTTAATCATTCCCTTTTGAATTTAATTACACATAAATCATCTACTATACCTACGTATTTGCTATAAATAAAAATAAAATTTTAAACTCTCTTATGGCTGGTGCTATATTACCCAACATGCATACCAAATACTTAAGGCACTGGCAAGGCAGGAGCACTAAGAGAGGGAGAGAGAAACATTTTTAAGGCTGATATCTGATATTTCAGAACAAAGATTAATGTAGTCCTCTTGAAGGAAAAAAACACAACTGTGTTGAACTTGCTTACCCTTATTTTATAGATTAGTGTCTCATTTTGAGTTCCACAGGAAGGGGCACCATAATCTTTCATGCTTAGGATTCTAAAGGTCTTTACAAGTTCTGCTCACAACCCATATAAATGTTTCCCAAATTCTTCTCATTAGGCCCTAGAATGGAGACAAAACCACTACAAAGCCAAGTAAGAGTTTCCAAGAGGAAATGCAATCCACTTACTGATTATCTGACACAGCATTAGGCACTTTATGTATTATCTTACTTAATCTTCCAAGCACTTAACTTGAGATACTGAAACTCATTCTATTCTACAAGCACAATCAATTTCCTCACTCGGAAAGAGGGCTAATACTCATCTATCTCACAGGTCTCTCTTAAGGATTAATAAGTAAACTCACATAAAACACCTAGACAATGCATGGCTCACAGTGGGCAACCAATGACAGTAGCTACGATCTCAAAGGAAATTTGACATCCTCCCATCACTGAAAACTTGCAAAACTAAAAGCAGAACTGTGTTGACAGAGAGGCATCCAACGTGGTGGCAAGAGCAGAACTGAAACTGATCAGAGCTGGCACTAAAGGCAGAGTGACTTGGCTTGCCACCCTTTGGCACATGAGCCCAGTGCCTATTCAACTGCAGTATACCAAGCTGTTTAACCACATTCAGTTCACTGTGGGCACCTCAGTATCAAAAAAAGAGCCTGCCAAATCCAAGTATTTAAAAAAAGCACTCCAAGCGATCAAGCAAATAAAGAAGCTTTTCTTGAAAGAAAAGATCATTTATTGAGATTCAGTAAACCACTGTAGTATGGTTCCTGCAATTGCTTACACATTTGCTGCCATGTTGGCACACCAGCTTAAGTTAAAAACTAGGACAGAGCTCGAGATTTGTGTGTGCATCTGGCCAGATGAGGACTCTAGATTCAGTGGGATTGGCCATGCATCTCAACCAGATGTTTTCAAGGGGAAAGCAATAAGTAAATTTACATTCCTTTGTTAATAAGCACATGCAAAGAAGTGGAGTCTATTTTTTCTCAAACTGATATTCCTACTGTTTCTCACCTTGCATCAACACACCCCAAAACCAGAGGGGTGGCAGGGGTTAGGAAGATAATTGCATTCAGTCAGATCTAGTCATCTAAGACTGATGTCATCATTTGAAGAGCCTCTTTAAGTAATCGTATAGATGTCTCTTTTGGATGGCTCAGATAAATGCTGTCTTTCTGACTTCTTTCCCCTGCTTTTCTTCAAGGGGTATCTGAATAAGTGAAGGAGAGAGTCCTCAAACTAGCCCAAAGCAGAGAGGAGAGGAGAGGAGGCCCTCATAACCACACAAAGTTCTCTGGCTCTATAGTTACCTCTGCCGGCTACACTCAGACTGGTAACCAGTAAGGTACAACTAGTCCTCTGTGAGGGTCTTCTTTCCAGTAATGGTGGTGGTGGTGTTGAGTGGGGAAATAGTGGTGGGTATGTGCCAGTTTCTATCTTTGTACAGTGGTCCTGACCATTCGTCTCTGATCTGGAAATTCCTGCACACACTGACTTCATTCTAACCTCAGACCTCTATCGGTGCCCTCACCAGGATACACAAACACTACCAGTTTCTTACACACTCAATGTAGGTCCTGAGGAACCAGGAGTATTGCCTCAGATTCTACCTGCTTTGTGCCAAAGTCTCCCTGCCATCACTCTGACACTTGTTGACAATGGCCAGCTACAGAACTTGCAGACCCCAAGAACCACACCACCTAGGGAAATTGCGTGGCTTGGTCAAAACAAGAATGAAATTTGAGCAGCAGACAACACTTAATTCATACCATTAATGTAACATTATATCATAATGAGCTGAATTATGTTTGTCTTTTAGACTAAAGCCTGAAGTCTTGAAGACTGGACCCTCACTTTTTCCATCTTTCTATCTCCTGATGCCTCAAACAAAACAAACCCTCTTTTTTTTTTGGGGGGGGAGGTATTTTTCCTTAAAAAGTGCTGAATATAGAAGAATCAAAGGTGTCTTGCCTCATCGGCTGGGATAAAGCCACTATCCGGCTGTATTTTCTTCCACCTGACACTTTAAATACTACATTATCTGCAACTTCTATTTCCTCACATGATTCTGACAACTGCTCCACAATTACTCCTTTTCTGATTTATATAAATCTCCAAGTTGTAACTGTACTTATAAGTATAGCTATAGTTACATGTGTATTAAGTTCCTTAAGACCAAGTGCCATATTAAATACTCTGTATAACCCACACTGCCTAGTACAGTAGTATGCAGAGTAGGTTTCTCAATGGTTTATTGGAAAATAAAAGAATATACTTCGAGAAGTTGAGTATATATATTCTCCTCAGAAGAAAAAAATATCAAATACATATGATATTTTCAATAAAATTTCTTTGACTTCTCTGAAAACTATTTATGGACCACAGGTTAAAATCCCTTGTACACACACACAGATCAATAGAACAGAGCATCTAGGAATAAACCCACGCATATATGGTTAATTAATTTACAACAAAAAAAGCCAAGAATGTATAATAGAGAAAAGGGAGTCTCTTCAATATAGTGTTCAGAAAACTGGACAGCTGTATTCAAAATAATTAAACTGGACACTATTTTATATCATACACAAAAATTAACTCAAAATGATTAAAGACTTAAATGTAAGACCTGAAACCATAAAAGTCCTAGAAGAAAATACAGGTGGTAAGCTCTTTGATATTAGTCTAACTGATGATTTTTTTTGATGTGGCACCAAAAGCAAAGGCAACAAAAGCAAAAATAAACAAGTGGAACTATATCAAACTAAAAAGCTTCTGCACAGCGACAGAAACCATCAACAAAATTAAAAGGCAACTAATGGAATGGGAGAAAATATTATATCATATAAGGGGTTAATATCTAAAATATACAAAGAATTCATATAAGTCAAGAACAAAAAAAAATAAAGAATCTGATTTAAAAAAAAAAAAAAACAGGCAGAGGCTCTGAATAGACATTTTTCCAAAGAGAACAACAGGTACATGAAAAGGTGCTCAATATCACTAACCATCAGGGAAATGCAAATCAAAACTACACTGAGGTGTCACCTCATACTTGTTAAAATGGCTATGGAGAAAGGGGAACCCTTGAGCACTGATGTTGGGAATATAAATTGGTGTGCCAACTGTGAAAAACAGTGTGTAGGTTCCCCTAAAAATTAGAACTAGAACTACTACATGATTCCACTTTTGAGTGTTGATCTGAAGAAAACAAAACAAACACCAACTCGAAAAGATATATGCACCCCCCATGTACACTGAAACATTATTTATAATAGCCAAGATATGGAAACATCCTAAGTGTCCATCAAAAATTAATAGATAAAGAGAATGTGGTCTGTACACATAATGAAATACAATTCAGCCATAAAAAAAAAAAAAGGAAGGAAATCTTACCATTTGAGACACATGGATGGACCTTGAGGGAACTATGCTAAATGAAATAAGTCAGAGAAAAACAAATATTGTATAATATCACTTACACATAAAATCTAAAAAACAAACAAAAAAAACACAAAAATACAAAAAACTAAGCTCACAGATACAGAGAGCAGATTGGTGGTTGTCAGAAGCAGGGTGTGGGGGTGGGCAAAATGGGTGAAGAGAATTTTGAAAAGGTAAAAAAATCCAGTTATAAAGTAAATAAGTCATGAAAACATAACGCACAGCATGGCAACTATAGTTAATAATACTGTATTGCATATTTGAAAGTTGCTAAGAGAGAAAAATCTTAAAAGTTCTCATTGCAAGTAAAAATTTGCAATATGTATGATGTTGGATGTTAACTAGACTTCTTGTGGTGGCCATTTCACAATATTTACAAATATCAAATCATTATGTTGAACATCTGAAACTTTAAAAAAAATGTTGCATGTAATTATAACTGAATAAAAATAAAATATTTCTTTTACAAAATGAATGTAAGGTGGTTATGATGCAAAGTACTCAACAATATGAAATGCTATTATACAATTAAAATTATTATTCTTAAAGAAAAAATACTATATAATAATAAAATTAAAATCATGAGATTTACAATTTATTCTCAGTTCCAGATAACGAAGATGATTATTAATGAAGAAAAAAGAGATGACGATGGTAAAGATGGCAGTGGCAACGGAAGAGGAAGAGGGAGATAACAAACCAAAAAAAAAAAAAGAGAGAGAGAGAGAAGAAAATCATGCTGAAAAGAAGAAATGAACACTACTTAAGAATAAAGTCAGATTTCATAGTATTCTGTTTGGGTCTCTACGTGTCTTTCAGGAAACGAATCTTTCTGGCCCAACCACTGCCAAGAAGCATCCCTTGATCACTTACCATGTGTAAGGCATTGTACCGGACCCTGAAAGTAAAATGAAGTGTAAAACCACATCAAAGAATGTATTTAACCAAAAAGACTGGACATAAATGTAAATAGGTAAACCATGTCAAAAAGTTTTAGTCCTTCACTTCAAACTCTCATCAGACACACAAAAAATCAAATCCAGGTGGGATGTAGAGTCAAAATAGAAAAGGTAAGCTGCATAGCTTCTAGACTATAACAGAGAATATCTTCATGACATTGGGATAGGCAAAGAATTCTTAACCAAGACACCAAAAGTGCTAGTTGAAAGGAAAAATCATTAAAACTGAATTTAAATTAAGAATTCTTCTTTAAAACGTACCAAAATACATGTGTGAAGCGAAGTCACAGAGTAAAAGATTCTACAACACTTATAACCAATAAAGTAGTAGTATTATAACAAACATTTTAAAATCATATTTTAAAACTTTATAAGTCAGGGGCAAAAATGACACACAGACTCTAATGTTAAAAACTGGTAAAAACCCAAGGGTTTATCAACAGATAAATGGATAAAAAATGTACAGTATACACATACAATGAAATATTATTCAGCCAAAGAAAAAGAATGAAGTTCTGAAATATGCTATAAATGAATGAGCCTTGAAAACACTATACTAAGTGAAATAACTAAGTGAAAAAGCCAGCCACAAAAGGACAAATATTGTATGATTCCACTATATAAGGTACCTAGAATAGACAAATTCATAGAGATAAAAATAGATGAAATGTTACCAGAAGCTGGGGATAGGGGAAAATGGGGAGTTATTGCTTAACGTTTACAGAGTTTCTGCTTGGGGTGATGAAAAAGTTTTGGAAATAGACAATAATGGTGGTTGCACAACAGTGTGAATGTGCTTAATGTCACTAAATTGTTCACTTAAAAATAGTCAAAATGGCGAATTTTGTTATATTTTACCTAAATTGTTTTTTATTTTTTTTAATTAATTAATTTATTTTATGGTGACATTGGTTAACGAAATCCAATAAGTTTCAGCTGTACACTTTAACAGTAAGGCATATATATATTTACACTGTGTGTTCACCTCCCATAGTTAGATTTCTTTCTGTCACCACATATTTGACCCCCTTTACCCACCTTCCTCCCTCCTCCCCTCACCCACTACCGTCTGGTAACCACTAGTCTATAGTCCATGTCCATGAGTCTGTTTGTCCTGTTCATTTGTTGCTTTTAGGTTTATATCCCACATATAACTGATATCATGTGATTTTTAACTTTTTTTGTCTGGCTTATTTCACTGAGCATGATTATCTCGAGGTCCATCCATGTTGTCTGTCGCAAAGGTTACAATTTTTAAAAATTAATGTATCAAAATCATTGAATTGTATACTTTAAATGGATAAATTATAAGGTATGTGACTTATATCTCAATAAAGTCATTATAAAAAACTGTCAAAAGACTTGAAAAGACAGTCTACAGCCATGCCACCCTGAACACCCCCGATCCTATCTGATCTTGGAAGCTAAGCAGGGTCGGGCCTGGTTAGTACTTGGATGGGAGACCACCTAGGAAGACCAGGTACTGTAGGTATAATAAATAAATAAATAAATAAATGGATGAATGAATAAATAAATAAATAAATAAGTAGATAGATAGATGAATGAATGAATGAATGAATAGACTGCTCTTTGACACCGTACACGAAAATTAAAAAAAAAAAAAAAAAGACTTGAAAGACAATTTACAAAAGAGAATACCTAAATAGCCAGTGAAAGGGAGAAGAGGTGAGTAACCTCATTAGTAATCTGGGAAGTACAAAATGCCTAAACACATGCACACACAATGATACTATTATTCACCCATCAGAATGGCTAAAGTAAAATAAATTGACGATACCTGGTGTTCACAGAATGTAAAGGAAAACAGAACTCTAATACACTGCTAATGGGCATAAAGATCAGCATGATGACTTTGGGAAAACGGCAGATCCTACTAAAGCTAAATATATGCACTTTGCTTCTTAAATCTATACCTAACAAAAATGCACTTTGATATCCATTGAAACATGTACAAGAATGTACGCATCAGCATTATTCATAACAGGCTAAAACTGGAAACAACCCAACTGGCTATCAGTAGTAGGATGGATAAATCAATTTACAGTGTGGTCATACCATGAAGCGCTATCATGCAAAAAGGTGAAGAAATTACAGCCACATGTAACGATGTGGATAAATTGCATAAACGATGTTCAATTTTAAAAGCCAGACACAAAAGAATGTATAATGAATATGGATAATTCTATTTATAGAAATTTCAAAAATAGGCAAACTAATATCTGATGCTGGATATCAAAAAGTGGTTATGTTTGGGGAACAGGGAATGGTAGAGAAATTGAGAGGCTCATTAGGGGACTATTGCGTGTTGGCAATGCTCTTCGGATCTGGATGATGGTTACACAAGTATCCACTTACAATAATTAAGTAGTACTCTTAATATTTCTATACTATTTCCATACTAAAAGTGTAGTGTTAGAAATATTTCTACACTAAAAGTGTCTAATAAACTTTTTTAAAAATTTAGTCCTGTCACTACTGTCTTTTCTAATAAATATAGCAGCTTTGAAATACATTACATTCAAAGAAAAACTGAGTATATGTAAGTTGATGCTTATCAGTGGAATGAACAAAGTATAGAGAAAGGCAGCAGGAATATGTTAGAAGACAGTGGGAAGCTATTGTAAACTTAGTTCACATAAAGGAAAAGACTGAGAAACTCGTAATCTGTTCAAAACTGGAGCGCAAATGAAATGTAAATTCAATCTGCAGCATAAAAGAATCTATTCTGTATCATTTTTTGAGAATGAGAAATGTCTATACTTTAGTAAAAACTTTGAAGTTCATATGCATATCTCAATTCCACATATAGAATTTCAACTTTTTGCCTGTAAAACTGAGAGAATAAGGTCTATTACCTTATACAAGATAAAAAGGCTGCTAAAAAGCAAAGATCTAAAATTCATCCATTCACTCAATAAATTAAGCACTTGCCATGTTCACAGCACAAAGTGCTCATCCTGTGGAGCTTGCAAGAAGGTAAAAGAGAACAAGACGTAGCAATTTGGAGGTGCCACCAAAGGAGCACAGAACTCACTATGTAGGAAACTATAAGAGGAAAAGTTCTCTTACAGAGAAGTTATCTCAGAATGTAAGGCAGTCAGTCTCAGAGGAAACAGGCTTGAGCTGAGTCTAGAAGAGTAGGTAGTATGTGTATCAAGAGGAGGTGGTGAGGTATTTCAGACTGACCAGAAGTGGACGGGAAATGTGAGCGACAACACTGAAGAGGTAGATAAGTCCAGAGTGTTAACAGAAGGCCCTGGATTGGGTGGGTAGAGTAGAGTAGGAAGCTGGAGAGGAGGACACTGATACTCTAAAACCTTTAGAATTTATCCTTTAAGATTTTTTCAAGTTTGCTGTGGTTTTTTGTAATTGAAGGAAGAGAGGGATATAATGACAGCAGTGTTTGACAGAAAAGGAACCTCTCAGGAAGGAAAGGATGGATCAAAGAGAAGAAAGGTAAAGGAGTTTAGAGCACTAAAAATAAATATTTTAAAGATTCCAAGGTTTTCAGATATTTAAAAAAAACAAAAGTATTTTGCTTAGGAACAAGCCATAGGATCATGTACTTGTACCGTGTGACGCTGCCACAATATACAGTCTGAGCAATATCAGAAGTCTGAGCAATATCAGAAGTTTGGGCCCGACACAAAATCCTGAGATTTATATAAATGTTACAATGCAAATCGCCATATATAAAATTAGATAAATATGTGTGTTTACCTAATCGGCCAGCATATATGAAGTAGAAGAGCAAGTAAAGCTTTTGTGAAGTTTAATTCTAATGAGGAAAAGCTGAATTAGTTCGCCTGCCACACATGCGATAAGCACAATAAAAGGAATGAGAAAAGGGTTCCTTCCACACCCTTTCTCTCAAGTCAAAGAGAAAGCTGGAATGCCAACTTCTCCTGTGTCAAGAGACTCTGAGCTGAAACTCGAAAAGGAAGTGCTCAAGACTGCAAATTATTTTCATGTTCTTGGTCTTCATCATTATCAGTTTATAGAATATTTGTGAGACATTGAAGGAGTAAGCAGATTTGATTTATTTTAATGCAGACAGATGGCTTGGTCATGGAAATTGTGAAGAGATTTACTGAGCGGCTTCATCAGATCAAGGACATTATGGAATTAAAGGGCTCTAAGAGACCTTACAGGTCCAGCTCCCCATGGCTCACAACATTACACTTTCATATTAATGAGAAAGACAACCCACTGAATTCAAAGTAACTGGGGAAGGGGGACAGGCACAATTAATTCATCCAAAAAGGCACAAATGTTCAGACAAACTGGAAATATAGACTGATCAAAGGGCAACTAAAACCTGTCTTGCTCTTAGGGCAATGAAATCACCAATTAGAAAGAATTAAAAGTCACAATTTCAGAAAATATTTTCATGAAAACAAATAATGTTTAAATTTCTACAAATACTTTGGAATACAAAACTCAAAAACCTTCTCTACTAGTGTGGTTTAGTTTCAGTAAATATTTAATGTTCTGAAAATAATCTATACTTATCAAAATAGCACAATAAGCATGAGTTTATGAATCTCAGAATTATTTTGAACGTTCTGCCAATATGACTAACTCTATCCATTCTGAAGACCACCTGGCTTTGTGTAAAAACATTCTCCTACATGAAAATGCAAAAAGAACAACCAGGAAACAGTATAGAAGTTATATAACCTAGAGTCAGAATTAAGACGTGTCATAACCACACCCTTTCAGAGTTTTTGGTTTAAATATCCCTACTTTCCTGACTAAAACTCACAGGTTTTTTTAAAAGCTCATAGGCTTTTCACTTTTAATCAATAATAGCAATACCAAAACATTTATATTCATCATGTTATCCAGTACAGATAAAATTTAGACACCCAATGCCTGGCTTAGCCAAAGAAAAGTCATTATGTTAGAAAAATAGAGAAAGGTTATAGAAATCAAGTTAAAGGACCAGAATACACTGATTATGGAAAAAAGAAAATTTCTGTCATATTTACAGCCTGCTTACAACTGACACATATAAGATTTGTCTGTGATATAAAGGATGTAAGAGAATAAAGACGTATGTACATAGCCTGAGCTAAAGTAAATAGAAATCAATTTTCAAAGAAAATTAAAAAATAGAATTCTTTATATTTGAAGTCACTTTTTACAATCTTTCTACAATAGATGAAAACGGTTTTAATTCATTGAATAGATATCACCATAAAGTCTCATTATATTGATGGAAGGAGAGGGAAAGTCAAGTAACTGCTTTTTAAGAAGTTGTATTATGTTAAAACCAGCCATATATTAGTTCCAGCTTATTTTCTCGACAATATTCTCAATACTTAGAAGCCAAATCAAAGAATCACGAGATTACAGAGTTGGAAAAGAAAAGATCACCTAATCTAACTCCTTCATTTTGCAAATGAAAGCAGGCCTGAAGATCTGTATGATGTCTCTCAGGCCACACCTCCATTGGCACCTCCTGGATAGAACACTTACTTCCTGACTCAAGTTGGAGTTGATCAACCCCTGTAACAATAACGGCCACAAGCAAAGAATTTTCTATATGCCAAGCACTATGCTAGACACTTTAAAGATGCGTCATTTCCTTTAGTTTAGTACTTCTTAATGCACTGAGAAGGCCATCTTCACTCTACAAGATAATCAAACTCAAACTCGGGGCATTAGAACATTCCCCAAATCAGAAAGCCAATAAATGACAAGTCAGGAATTCAAACCCAATATGTCTGACTATACAAATAATTCCACTTTGGGCCAGCTATACTGCAGAAATACCTACACAAATTTATAGGTTATATGTACAAAGGTGTTCACTATGATATTACCAATATCAAAAAATCAGAAACAACATAAATGTCCAACCATGGGGAAACAGCTAAATAAACTGTGGTATAGACTTGCTACAAAATAGTAAACTTAGGTCATTAAAAAAATGACAAAGATCCATATGTGGCAACATGCCCATACTAAATTTTATGCTTTAAAAATAAGTTTTAAAACAATTATCTATGGCATTCTTTTTTTAAAAAAAAATACATGTACTTCAGGCTTTGTTTGTAATTAGAAAAAGGTCTAGAACAATGCACAACAAACCAGAGAATTTGGTGGGTGGAGGTGGGATATGAGTCAATTCTTAAACACTTCTGCATTGTTTGAATTTTTATGCCTAGGATATGCCACTTTTGTAATTTAAAAATTATATATATTACAAAAAAATACAGAATTTTAAATGAGTTTATTGTTTATTTTTCAGTGATACATACATACTCTGTTTAATGCCATCCCACACAGCATGGAATTATTGCATGGCTATTTGTCTCTTAAACAATAAAGAAAAAAAAAAGAATTTAACATCCATTAAAGTACATTAGAGTTTCAATGTACTATATTCCATGGACCGTTTAAGGGTCTCCAACACCCTTTCAAAAAATCTGTGAGGTAAAAGCTGTTTTCTTAATGACGGTAAAATGTTATTTGCCTTTTTGCCTGTGTCGACATTTGCACTGATGGTGCAGAAGTGTGGGGGGAACTGCTGGCGCCTCCACACAAGTCAAGGCACTGGCACTAAACTGTGTCTGAAGTCACTGTAGTCTTCCTGTCATGCACTCTCAGTTACAAAAGAAAATCCAGTTTCACTAAAGAATGTCTTTGATGAAGGAATAACAGCAATTTTATTAAATCTTGACCTTTTATAATATTCTGTGACAAAATGAGTAGTCTGAAACATAAATCTCTTATGCTACACACCAAAGCAAAAATGGTTGTCCCGAGGAAAAGCCCTGGTGCAACTGCTGGATTTCAAAGCTGAATGAATTAGTCGCGTTTTCATAATCAGCACTTTTACTGGAAAGAAAAACTCACAGACAGACTACAGTTATTGAGACTTAGATATTTGGCAGACATTTTCCCAAAATTGAACAAAATAAGAGAAACCACTGACAGCTATTTGTTGCCAATTCTGAAAATATACATATTTTCGAAAACCTGTATCTGCCATTGTGAGCTTAACAGTTTCCCGGTACTTGAAGATTGTCATGATGAGATCAATGGTGATAGTTAACAAATGTGATTTTTTTAATCATAGAATTTAACATGTCAGCATTTGTAAGATCTGCATCAGTGAACCAATATTTTCTAAATTATCAATGTATAATGTTACCTAAAAATCATGCATGAAGAAAAGATTTAAGTATAAGATAAGCCCATGGATTTTAATACAGCAGAGTGAGAAATGTTTATTGATATGGTTTCTGATTCTGCATGGCAACCAATCTTTAAGAAACTACTATTTACTGAGTTTTAATAGAATATCAAAGAAGAATATACAAAATTATTTGAAAATGCTATCAAAATATTCCTTCTTCTTCCAACTACATATCTATGTGAGGCCATATATTCTTCATATATGTCAACCAAACTGAGACAACACCTCATAATAAACTGAATGCAGAAGCAGAGAGGGGAATCCAGCGGTCTTCTAATGAGCAAGACATTAAAGAGTCATTTCCAAAAATGTAAAACAGTGCCACTCTCTCCCTAATAAATTTTTGGTTTTGGAAAAAAATCTTACACTTGTCACAAAAATAGTATATTATTTATGTTAGCATACAATGGATTTGTAACCTGATTAATACATAAATTTTTTCTCACTTTTAATTTCTAATATGGTAAATATTGATAGACATAACCTACGCACACAAAAGCTCTTTATTGTCCTCAATAATCTTTAAGGCCCCAATAATCTTTAAGGCCTAAAGTTTGAGAATCTTTGCAGTACACTGTTAACACACTTTTCATACGTTCTGCACATTGTCTTAAGTCTTGGCCAACAAGTGCTAGTACAGCAATCTGTATTTACACATGGGCAATATGCATATGTGAACTGTACTACAGGCTTTTCATTACCAATGAAAGCCTAAAATGCTAACCTGATTTTACTATACTCCAATCTGTCATTTATTTTGTGTTCTGCTAAATGATCTTGACCTATAGGGACTGACTGAAGGTGTAAAACTGGTAGTGATGGACTTGGTCCAAAGAAACAAAGATTAAGTATTACGATCAATGTTTGATGTTACTTAAGGCATCTTTGAGTACATGGTCAACAGTGTGACTCTGATTAAAGACTTTTGACATTTTGAGAGCTATAAACATCACTGCAGACAGAGAATGGTCCATAAGGAAATTATTATCACTTATAGTAGTAACTACTCACTTAATTAATTTGCAAGTACCTACTGAGCACTTACTATGTGCCAGGTATGGTATTGTCCTTCAGGGAAAATATACATACATTCATACATTCATACATACATATATACACACACAGAATTGCATCATAAAGTTAACTTCATGGAACAAGGGGGAAATATTAACACAGAACTATGTCCACATTCTCACATACCCCCACCAGTGCCATGTCCAGCTTCTAAAGTGATTTCTGGGTCTGCCTGCTTGGCTCCAGGGTTTCTTTCATCAGTCTACAAAATAGGTACAGCTAATCATTGGAAGGGGTCATGAATGGCTAGATTTATTTACTTTAAAAGAACCTGATGCGACTAGCAGAACATAACATCCTCCAAAATGGAAGGAGAGGATGAAGAGGAAAGAGGACAGAAAAGAATCAACATTACTGAGAATACAGGAGTGAGAGAGAAGAGATTTTACATGAGCAACTGCTGTGAACAGGGAGACTTTGGGCAAAGGCAGGTAAAAGCGTTCTCTAAATTAGGACACTGTTAACATTTCCACTGGTGTGATATGCAACAAATTTTGGTAAAAATTTAAATTTCTTTTCAATTTTTAAAAATGTTGGATTAATGAGTGTTTTAAGATTGGCCTAGAAGTGGTCTCATTAGAGTTACATTCAAAATGCCACATCGTGCTATTACAAGTTCGAGTCTAGTAGAAAAACAGCTTTGCATTTCCAAACCTATTATACTTTAACCATCTATCCCAACCCTAAATCCTGACCCACTATCATTCAAAGCCACTGACAGTAACCTTAATTTCTGAAGATTCTTCCAAAGAATTCCATGTAGTATTAGAATTTCCTGAACTCAGTGCTTCTGGCATCTCAACTTCTTCACCAGCAATGCTTTTCTAAATAAAAGTATGCATCTAACCCTGTCATTTTGTTATCTCTCAAGATCAAAATACTAAACAAAGAGAAACCAATTAGTAGACTTCCTTTAAGGACTTTTTCACTGAACAGAGTTTTTGTTCACATTGGCAAATTTGTATTGTTTTAATCCTATCCTATAAACATAAACATTTTAGTGATATTAATTAAAATACATGAGTGAGGTATAGCCACACCATATAGCACCTGTGTAGTGTCCATCAACGGTAAAGGTAAACTAGTATCAGACCAATGGCTGAGTCTATCATTAGTGAAAATGGGAAACAGATTTTCTCTCTTTGACTTCAAATTTCTACAACTTTAAAATCATCACAAATGCAAACTACTACTATAGTCTCTTGGAAAATCAGGTATAAAGCTAATCAATTACCCAAACTTTAACAGAAAGGAAAAAATCCTTCCACAGTTCAGTAAAATCAGCTTAACTCGTAAGTAAATTAATTAACTTTCTACTTTTAAGACTAAATTCAGCTCGAATCAGATGGCATTCTAAATACCACCCAAGAACTGACAACCTCTCTGAAACCAATTACTCTCAAAGTATGATTAAGGGAGGACTTCAGAGGCTCCAGATGTTCTGAGAACCATCCTTAAAATGCAATGGTGTGATGCGTGAGTGCCAAATGGTCCTCATCAAACAAAGGACAGGACTTGAAGGGACTAGACTATCAGAAATCCAGCCATCCTACTTCAATCTGCCTAAAACATAGAAATAAATTGGCATCATTAGTGTAGATACAAATAGGTTCAGGATCCCTATGCTAAATAAACAAATTATAGATCAGAATTTAAGTGGGCCACAATTTTCCCAACATTCTCCCAACAGGGCTAGGACCTCCAGCCCTTTGTTCTAACTCACTGCAACTAAAGACTCTTGTGTACCAGCACATCACCTTGTTTGACACTAAATCACATGGCTTAAGTAAGAAGATTCAAATGAGACTTTTCATTATAAATGCTTCCACTATCAAAGTGCGAAAACACATTTGAAAATGTGCCACATACTGTTACTGGGGGGAAAATGTCTTTGCCCACTGCATCATTACCTTGGGTCTGACAACAGTCCTAAACACAACATTTTAGAAGCACTTGGTGATCTAATATCTAAATTGCTTCCTGAATAGTCCATGTTGAATATACAGTGTATTAAGCTTAATTTCTCTAAAATTTTCATCCAGTGGCTGTCACCTTTCATATTAGGTCAAACTACAAATTTTTTACTAAAAAGTGAATCCTTCCAAAACAGTTACATAATTAAAGTTAGAGCTAAGAAATTGAAGTTTTTAATAAATTTTTCATCATGCCAACACTTAAGCTCATAATTCATTTCTAATTCATTTTATATGGCCTTTTCTTTCTTTTTACATATTTTCTTATGTTCTTGAAAGTTATACACTATTTCAAGGAATCGAAAGTAATACAAGAAACACTTTCGATATATCTGACCCATGGGTAGAACTATATAGTAGTCAACTTTTAAATTTAAATTCCCTTTGAAGTTACTCCACAGAGATTTAAACAAATACAAAAACAAAAATTTCTTGACATCCATTTTATTTCAAAAATTTCAGACGCTCTCTTTTTCTATTTCTGGTGTGTTACGTCATTGTAGTGGCCACTGCTACAATGGTTATCTTTCTAGCATCCATTTCCCTTTTCCTCTTCATAATGGAAGCAACTTTCCTTCCATTCCTCCACCTCATTCCAACACTGGAAGTTCTATGGATGGGCTCTAATTCATTCAAACCAACTCTGCCACTGACTGATTCAAGAACTTAATGCAGTCAGGAAATGGCATTCTCCTGGAGACTCATGTTAGGCACTATATAGCTGTTCGCTCTCTTCCCCTCATCTTAAGGAAACTGTATATCAGTGGCCTTTCCATGGCCTACTGAATAAATCCCAAACTCAGCATTCAAGGCTCTCTACTAACTTTTACTACCTTTTCAGACTTTTTTCTTTTGTACAGTGTCCTGTTCTAGCAGCTAGGAGCTTGGCCTTTCCAGAATATGCCCCTGCACTTTCCATTCCATATCCTTTGTCCAGGCTGTTCCTTTGTCTAGGAAAGCCCAACTAATGCCATCTCAGTCAATTTAAATCCTACTCGAAGTCCAGATCAAAAGTAAGCGTTTCCATAATGTCTTTCTTGATATCACCATTAATAAATGGCACTAATCATATATTCCTTGTATCATAAATCATTTGTATATTCTTACAGCCTATACTACAAACCACTTAAGGGTTGTGGACAAACTTGTGCATCTTTGTCTTCCACCACCTTCCTTCCCCACCAGACACCCAAACCCTGAGTAACTCGATAACAATTTGTTGAACACATAAGCACTTTTTTCATTTCTGAGGGTAAAAAATGCCTCTACAGAACAGATTATTGTGAAGGCTGAAATGTCCTTGCTAGTCTTTTAAAACATCCTAGGATGGCTAAGGAATAGCTCTGCTGAAGGAAAAGAAACAAAGCAGATGACCTTGTAAGGCAGATTCGCGAATCACATCAACTCTTTAAAAGTACTGCCTAATAATTAAAAAACAAACTATATACAAATGCTACTTTAAAAAGAGAGTTACATTTATTATAACATACAACAGAACAGATTTTTTACCATAAATGTCAGCTATTCTGATAGTAATACCTATAATATTTTCAGTTATATCCAAGGGATTTGTATAAAAAGCCCACTAACTGAATCTTATTTCACACTTGAAGGAAGACAGAGAAACATGTTAGCTCTCTCAAACTAGCAACCAGACAAAATTAATTTAGAAGCACATACCACCGTCACTTTATTATGATCTACACATCATCACTAAAAATATACCTATTGAACTCCATGAAAGTTATCTGGAATTTTGATGATTTCCTTCACTGGATTCTATGAAAAAGATATACAAAGTTTTATATTCTTTTCTCTCCTACTAAGTGAATTTGTATAATTTAAGTCATCTAATATTAGGTTACTTCAAAATCTATGGGTACATTATCAGTTCAAATAAGACCGTAAAACTATGGGAAACATACTGATATCTCCAGAAAATAAACAGGGATAACCACCATATTCCAATCAGTGAACATGCTTTTTTAAATAAAACCCTAAAGAATAAATCTCAGTGAATCTCAACATATCAGAAAATGGGACAGAAAACTTGATTCCATAAGACAATGCACTCACAAAAGAAAAGGGCACTGTACAAGATGAAAATCAAGAGTTTAAATATGATGGCTAGTCATAGAAATAGAATATAAGAAAAGTTAGAGAGTAGAAAATTACATTTAAATAGATTTTTTTAAACCGTCAAGAAAATTAAACACATCTATTATTTGTGTTCTAATATTGTTATATTCTATATATTTTTGTAAGCCAATTTAAATCCTTTGGGGACGAAGCTAGCGTATAAAAAAATAAATTCTTGTTTTCAAATATAGTGTAGCATACTGTATAGTTATTTTTAAAATAAAGATCACATTTTCAGTGAAACCTGCATATGCCTGGTAAAGGTACAATTTAAAGTTTCTTAAATTATTTTAAAGGCATCTTGTTTTCCTGGAGCCGCCTGGTAACGGAAACTAATTCTAAATACTGTTTCTCACTGTACCCAATAAGTACGGGAGTTCGTTATCTAAAAAGGCATACAGCGGGGTCAGAGTCAAGTCGGCGTCGGATCCAGGCTGGGCCGTAACCGAGTAGCAGGTGTAGTTACCTCGGATCAGGGAACACCTGGGCTGTGCGGGAAGCCGAGAAGCGGGGCGCCGGCGGGAGGGCAGCCGCGGCGGGTGGGCGCGTGAGCCTCGGCCGACAGCTACGAATATGGCCCCTGAGTAAGTTAGGTTCCCAAGACCTGGCACAGGCGAGCAGGCTGCTTGCGGTCCCCAGACAGCTCCTGCCCGGGCCGCTGGCCCAGCCTGGCCCTTCGGGGCGGGGAGGGCTCCGGCTACTCACCGTGTAGAGAGAGGAGCAGCAAAGGCGCCAGACGGGAGCCCGGAGAAGTCATCCCGGGGCCGCGGGGAGCGCGCCCGCCGCCCGCCCGGCTCCTCGTCGCCGCAGCCGAGGCGCTGGCCGGGCCCTCGGCGCTCTGGGGTCCGCTGGGTGCTCCCCGACCCGCCGCCCGGCAGCAGTCCTCCCGACGGGGCTGGGACCCTCGGACGCCACACGAGACAAGTGCGGCTCCCGCGCCGCCCCGCTCCGCGGAGGCTGAGCTGCGACGAGGGTCGTCCCGGGCTCGCCGCCTCGCCCCACAGCGCCACGGCCACCACCTCGCGCTGCCCCAGGACCCGCCGGCCCTCAGCGCCGCCGGGGAGCCACTCCCCCCAACTCCCCGCCAGCTACTCGGGCTGCAGCGGGCACCGCCAGGCTCCGCACCGCCCACTGGCCCCGCTCGGTCTCCCGGGCAACCGCGGCTCCAGCGCGACGCCTGGCGGCCCACCCGCGGAGCGAGCGCCGCGCGCAGCTGGCGCGGCCCCCGCCACCTGTGCGCGGTGCCGCCTGCTGCCCCGCACGCCTCCGCGAGCGCGGGGAAGCCGGCGGCCCTTGCCCTCCTCGCCCAGGTCGGGCCCCTCTCCTGCTCGAAACCGCTCCTGGGACAAGTGGTGTCAGTCCTCACCCCCAGAGAGCCCTTGGAGAGACTCTTCCACCGCCTCCGTCTTAATCAGCAAAATTCCTTCCTGTAGCAGTTTTCAGATGATCTCTATTTGGCAATTTCACTTTCTCTCCATCCTCTCTTCTGTAACCCAAATAATCTGAAAGAACCTGACGCCTGACTACTGTTTCTTCCTTGAAACGAGCGAAGGAGCTGTACCATACTCCTCGCTCCCCATTGTCGGAGACTACCATCTTCTCTTTTCCCTTTAGTACAATTTATGTCAACTTCTAATATTTAAAAGTTTATGTTCTAAATGGTATAGCTTTATTAAACTAAACTGAAATATTTGTTAACTAGTGAGGAGGTTATTTTGGGGGGGGGGTTTGTTACTTTCATTGGGTTTTTATTTTTGTTCCTCGTTTGTTTTGAGTGGGAAGCGAGACCCTACTGGCATCTGAAATTATTTTACTTAACTGTCTACCTACATCTTCACCTAATCTTCGTTCCTTTTCCATTGAGGTCGCTGGCAGGTGTCCTACAGCCCCACAGCCACTTTCTGCTTCAGCCTCCAACCTGAGCCTTCTAAATTTGGGGACATACCTGCCCAGGGAATGTCAGACCATTCTGGTCAATTTCTGCAGCAGCATAGATTAGGATTCTTGGAGCCATTCAGAAATTCTGAGGCCTCATCTAGCAGATACAGTCCTCCCAGGGCAACTCAGGAGGGAAAATAGTTTGCCAAAGAAATAGGCAAATATGTAAAACATCTATACATTTGGACAAATATTAAAAGATATGTATAGAAATGAAAATAACCGTATCAAGATGGTAGAATTATGGCTGCATTCTTTTTTGAAAATGTTGCTGTTATAATTTCAAGTTTTTTAAAAAAAGAGAACACATTCAGAAATGCCATTCACCTTTAACAAGAATACCTTGAAAAAGTATAGTTTGATTATGAATTAGAAATACCTCAGCTTTGCTCACTACTTACAGTTTGCTATAATCCCTTACCAGATCTCTAATGGCAAGAAAAGAATGATATGACAGTAGAGAGTCTTCGATATTTATAACAAGTTTTAAATTTCAACTCTAATGTCATCACTGGGCTTAGTCTTATTTCTTTAAACTCCAGGGCAAGGACTAGACATTTCTCAAACCAATCCAATTTTTTACCTTGTCTTGCACATACTCCTACATTCTAACCCAGTCTCAACCAGCATAATAGTAACACAGAGACAAAATCAAGTAAGTTGTCATGTAAAAGGTACTACTCAGAGCAGGATTTTGCTCCACTATAATCCCAGATTTAAACATAGAATATTATTTAATTAAATAAATAGCCTAATACTCTAGGCTGAAAAGCCTTGATAAAAGCAAGTTACCTGGTATACTTATTAGCACATCAGTTCAGCAAATACTGAGTATCTATCTACATTATGTAAGGCACTGAGTTGAAGGTTAAACATATAGTGTAAGATATAATTCTCACCCTTAAATAACTTTTAATTGTATATGGCATATATCTGTACAGTCAAGAATCAGCAGAGAAAAAGAGCTCTCCTGCCTCTTTGTCACCATAGTGTACTTCTGCCTTGCCCAACAGGAGCTAGGGACTTATTAAGAAGACAGACTGCTCACAGTTTGGTGGAACAGCCTTTTTAATAGAAAAAGAAGTGTGGTTTCTGGAAGGAGAGTGAGGACGATCACATTTCAGGAGGCAATCTGGCTGCCCAGAAGCTCAGGGGGCAGATGGTAGATGGTAGACTCAAAGGAAGCAGATCGGGAGGACTGGAAACTCCGAGTACTGTACACAGAGACTTCCAAAGGGATACCCGTAGAGGAAACAAAGAAAAAGGTGCTTTTCAAATCAGAGATAATACCACTGGCATATATTTTTAAGAACATTTTTTATTAGTAATGTTGGTTTTCACCAGCTCTTTTATCTTTATCTGCCTATGACCACAGTAGAATTTCTGTGAATCTCTTTAAGTATTCTGAGTGCTAAAGCAACAGACGACATCTTATGTTTGTATACTACTTTATAAATTTCAAAGTACTTTCACATACATTATCTGATTTGATCTTCACAGTAACCACAGGGGGTATGTAAAGCAGGTAATATCACCCCCTCTTCACATAGTAAGTTACTGAATCTCTAGAAGATCAAGGGACACCTCAGGGATTGCAAATACCAATGGGCAGAACTGGAAACAAGTTCTTCTAACACTCACCCTATAGTTTTTCTACCACATCACAGTCTTTTTCTTTTATCTTTTTACAGACTAACATCTAAAGAAATGTATATAAACCATATTGTCTTAAAGCCATCCGTGGGGAACTGCAGTTGTCTCCCCAACATTTATGCCACCTCTATCCCACCACCACCCCCAGATGACTAGCTGTAAAATTTGAATGAGATTGCCACCCCCCAACTCTAGGGGAACTTTAGTTGGTCTATCTGACCAAAGAAGAAATGGAGAGGGGGAATAACTAGGACAAAGAACCCTGGGGTAAAAGACTTGTAACATAGTAACAATCTTGGCTCAAAAACACTGATGAACCACAATAAGATACCATCTCACACCTGTTAAAATAGCTGTAACAACAGGACATGTAATAACAAATGTTGGAGGCGATGCAGAGAAAAAGGAACCCTCTTACACTGCTCGGTGGGACTGCAAATTGGTACGGCCACTAAGGAAAACAGCATAGAGTTTCCACAGAAAACTAAGAATTGATCTACCAAATGATCCAGCAATCCCTCATGGTGGCCAGGACATGAAAGCAACCAAAGAGTCCTATGATAGATGATTGGCTAAAGAAGCTATGATACATATATACAATGGAATATTACTTAGCCATAAGAAGAGATGAAATACTGCCATTTGCAACAACATGGACGGACCTCTAGATAATGATGCTGAGCAAAATAAGCCAGACAGAACAAGTAGAACATCACAAGATATCACTTATGTGTGGGATATAAACCTAAAAACAACAAAGGAACAGGACAAACAAACAGAGACTCATGGACATGGACTATAGACTAGTAGTTACCAGAGAGTAATGGGTGTGGGGAGAGGAGAGATAGACGGGGTAAAGGGGGTCAAATATATGGTGACAGAAAGAAATCTAACTATGGGAGGTGAACACGGTGTAAATATATATATGCCTTACTGTTAAAGTGTACAGCTAAAACTTATTGGATTTTGTCACCCAATGTCACCATAAAAATAAATAAATAAATAAACAAATAAGGAAAAAAAAACACTGATGACATGAGAATACAGTCAACTTTTAAATATCTAAATATGAATTATCCAAATTCAAATTTTAATCCTATACCTGCTTTTCTCCTCCACCCATCAAAATGCTGGATCATCTCTCCTCAATCAGTCACTCTGCATCCAAGAATGGAAAATTAATTTTATTATTATTTTAGGTGAAAAATCATTAAGAAAGAAAAATTATGGAGGAAAATATAAGGCTTTCCAAAGCTAAATATAAATTATTTTTATAATATTATCTATTTTGTTAATACCACCTGTTCTTCATTTCCAGGCAAAGTTACTCTGAGCAGAGTCTCTGTGACAAAGTGCTATTGAATTCATTCTAATAGCAAATTTAAAATGGCATCACTATGTTTTGTTAGGACTTTCAAAAGGCAATAGCATAAGAAACATTTCATGTGACCTGAAAACGTTTTGTATTCTCTTTCTCGTAAGATAATTTTCAAAAATTTTTTCCAAGTCTTTTTACCACTATTCACTAGTCTAAACTAATCTGCTTGAAACTCTGTCACTTGACTTTATATATTGGGGTACTGGCAATGAGTCATCTCAGGTTTTTTCAAATTCTGGTGAATTTTCCATAGCAGTTTAAAGTGCATTTAAGACTTTCATTACTGGCAACAAAACAGATTAGAGACCTTGACTTACAAAAAATGTAAAATCATATTTTTAAAAATCTTAAATGAATTGATGATCACTCAGTAAATATGGAAAAGTCAAGCCAAAAGCTAGATGAAGGAAGGAATCCTTCAACAGTCTATTCTCAGCACAGAATCAGTGTGATCCTATTAGGTCAGATTAGATCTCTCCTCTGCCCAAATCATTCCAATGGGTTCCAATCTCAGAATGAAATTAAAAGTCCTTACTATAAATTACAGGGCTTGTGTTAGATTTCTATTGCTGTTATAACAAGTACTGCAAACTTAATGGTATAAAACAACACAAATTTATTATCTTATCTTAAATGAGTCTCACTGGGCTAAAGTCAAAATGACCACAGTGCTGTGTTTCTTTCTGTAGAATCTCTTTATCTTCTTCATCTTCTAGAGTCTACCTACTTTTCCTTGGCTAATGACCTTCTTCCATCTTCAAAGTCTTCAATATCGGGCCAAGTCCTTCTTACATTGCCATCTCTCTGACTCTCTCTCTCCTGCCTCTTCTTCTAAATTTAAGGATTAAAATGGGCTTACTTGGATAATCCAGGATGATCTCATCTCCAGGCCAGCTGAAGGGTGACTGTACTTCCATCTACAACCTCTGCCATGTAAGATAACATTCACACATTAAGGGAATAGGAAGTGGGCATCTCTGGGGGTTGGGGAGCATTATTCTTCTTACTGCAAGACCTAACTTGATCTAGTTCTCATTATCTCTCTAATCACTTTGATTTCCCCCTCACTGTGCTCTCACTAACTTACTATGCCATGCACCATGCTATGTCCTTTAACATACATAGTTTCATTTAAATCCTCATTTAAAGCAACACACAGAGATAGGTAGTTTTACCCCATTTTTCCAGATGAAGTAAAGTGAGATTCAGAGAAACTTTAAACTGCTTGGTCAAGAGCACACAGCTCTTAAGGAGTAAAACCCAGCTTTTCTGACTCTAAGGCCAGCATTCTTTCCACTATACCCTGACACACCTATTTGAATTAGCAACGTGATTGACAATTTGGAACTGATAAACTTTCTACTACTTTTTAATACTAAATAATTGTTCAGATTTTAGCCTGTCTTCTGAATTTGTTAATGAACACTCTTCCTTAAAAGATATAGACTTAAACAATTAAATGAATACTACCCCTCTTAAAAATTAATCTAAATCGAGTATTCTTAATTTAGTCTTGAAAGATGTTATGTGCTATTAATAATAAAATCAGTAGTAATCCATAAAAATTGGAACTCAAAAACAGCGAACGATGCTGTTTCTATGGTAAACAATGACGAAAAATATTAGATGGCCAAAAGATATTTTAATTCCAATAAATTGGTTCATAGCTTTAAGATCATTTTAGAAAAATCCATATATATATATATAATTATTATCATTACCAAAATCCATAGATTAATACCATGTACTCCCAAAGGAAGAGAACCACAGTATTAGGACCTTCTTGTGCAGTATTTCAGATCCCAGCCCTACTTCTTATTCCAGCTTTTGCCGCAAGCCTAGGTATAACCTGATAGTAACTTGCTTCACTGTGACCTACACCAAATACCTCTCTCTGCTCAGGAGCTTCTCTGACATTGCTGCCTGAGACATTGGCAGGAATCTGCTGGTACTGACGTGTGCAACCTATAACACAAGGATGCCAACACTTACGGAGCCACTCTTGATTAATGTGGGATGGGAGCCAATGGATAATCCTCCTTCTTTGCATTCTCCAAGTGGGCAATTCTTAGTTCATCAAACTCCTGAAAAGGTTCTGGCATAATCAACAGTAACCAACAGACAACATCCAACAACAAAAGATACATCTTTGACTGGCTTTTCCTCCCTCCCTTTTTCATTCTCCCATCAACTAACCCTGCTTCCTGAAATTACTTCTTAAATAACAGTTCTCCATAAGCCTTTGATTCAGGATTAACTTTCAGGAGAACCCAGGGTAAGAGACCTTCCCTTAAGTAGATTCTATATATCTGTGTATATGATTCTTACTAAAATTCAGCTACAGTTTTTTAATAGCCAGCTCTCTCAGAGTTATACAACAAAACTACTTATCCTAGAGATTTTTGCCAGTCTCTGTAATGTATCTTTCTTGATAACCAGAATCAAATAAGACAAATACAAAATATAGCTCTTGCATTTGAACTTCTAAATCATAAAAGGCTTGCTCAGTTTCAACTCTGCTATATTTTCAAAATAACCTTTGAAAAGTCACTTACCCTCTCTATGCCTGAACTAACACCTTTATAAAAATGGAATATAATTTTTACCTCACAGGTTGTTATAAGGAATCAATGAGGTAAAATGTATAAGAATGCCCATCACAGGGCCTACTGGATAATCAACCTGGTGAGCAGTTAGCTGCTGTTATTATTACCATTATCAGTAGATTATTGATTTTATTATTTATATATTATTGATTTTATTATTTATTTTATTTGAAAGCCTGACATCATGGTTACAAAATATCCATTTTGTGGACTTGATATTTCACCAAAAACTTTTTATTACATTGTATTTCGTAGCCATAAGAAAATATTTGAATTCGTTCAATGCTCAGAACCACAATAACTCCATAGAATAAACTGAGAAGACCCCTGTGTGGATCTTTGAAGCAGGGACTTCAAGGCATTATTGCTTTATCAAAATACCTTTGCCCCATAACCAACCCTATCCTGTCTTTCTACTGTTGCTGAATGTATGCAGGTCTCGCGTCGACGTTAATCAACTCAACAAATACGGAAAAATCCCACTACGATGTGTTAAGTGTCAACTAAACAATTACATCATGTAAAATGCATGTTCACATTATTATGAAGTTAATAAAATCACTGGATTAACGAATTGGCTAACTGCCCAGGAGTTCCAGAGGTTCTGTTGCTAGATTCATACCTATTCTTGTCCTAGCTGTGGTTTAGCGCCACCTGGTGGCATTACCAACTAAAGTTTAGCTGTTTATCGGACTGTTGCTGAGTCTTGCATTGATGGATACTCCAGGGCAGGAACGGTTATTTCAGGAAATATGAGGAGGCATGTGTTTCATCATATTGGTGCAAGAATACTTGGCCATAGCGTACAGGGGTATGTCCTAAGATAGAACTGCCTCCTATCTAACCTTCTAATCTCATTCACCCTACCACATCCTCCCTTAGAAAGAAAGTACTTTACTCTCTACCCCTTTCCCCAACCTCCACACCCACCGCCATATGGAAAAGGGCTGAACAGAGGACAGGAATTAACTGCCAACTTCATTATATGTCAATTCTCATTATTTATGAGACATATAAAGAGTTTTACAGTTTTTGTTGACAGTATACCATATCCCAAGGCACTGGTGATACATGAAGTAACAAAAGTTGAAAGATCTCTGCTCTTATGAAACCTTCAGCTTAGTGGAAAATTTATCACATAATCCTACAAACAAATGTGACAGTGGTATGAGAGAGAGAGAGAGGTTGGGTGCTAAGCAAGCCTGTAACAGAATTTTTAACAGAAGTAAAGAGATCTGGGAACAGTTCCCTGAAGAAAACAATTCATCTACCAGAACTGAAGGTTGACTAGGCAATGGAGAAGTAGATCATTTCTGGCACAGGCAACAGATTGTGTAATGGAGATATTTTAAAACAATTATAAGTATGCATTTTTAATACCCCTTTGTAAGTCATGTTTTCCTCCTTTTAGATCAAACTGTGAGTATTGTACACAGAAAATGACAGAACAGACACTTAGAAAACAAAACAGAACAAAACCAAAACAAGCAAACAAACAAACAGAAAACATTATTCTGGTTCAAGAATGATAGTTACTTCTTCGAGTCCATGGGGAGGCCACTTTCTTGTAGCCAGGCTTCAAGAGAGGAAACAGTTCTACCTACCTTTTTTGTTCTTGTCATTATTGTTTGTAGTTTTGTTTGTTTTTAATTCTAAGTATCAAGAGACGAGTCAGATGGATTCAAACAAAAGGATTCTATTGTTAAGTCATCCTGAAGATAAGTCAGAGGACATGTGAACGAGTTTCCAACCCTAGCAAGAAGGATACAGAAAATTTTCAAGGAGGAACAAAGGCATAGAAAGAGAGAGAAGGCCAGAAGTCAAATCTCAGTGTCCTCACTTTCCCTGTAGTGTGTAGTAGTTCAAGGTGGCACTGCTGCAATTTAGAAAATGAGTGGTGGAAGAGCAGCAGCTGGGGGAAAAGTCTTGGTGGGTAGGCCAGAGACGATCTGCCAGAACTACACATACTCCATTATGGTGGTGAAGAAAGGACGGGTGAGAGTTATGTTCTTGATTGAGAACAAGGAAGTACTCTGGGATGCCAAGAAAACTGGTCTGCCAGAGGAACACTAAAGCTGAAATAAAATAACCACAGATGAAGCACCACAACAAGGTCAGAAAGATGTTCTCCTACGTTTTCTTCTAAAAGCTTTTCTGTTCTACCTTTCACATTTATATCTGAAATCCACAGGGATTTCATTTTTTGTGGATGATGTGAGGTAGAGCTAGCCAGTTAACACAGTATCATTTACAGAAAAGGCTAGCTTTCCTTACTGAACTGCAACGTAGCACTTGTAAATAAGATGACGGAATATGTGTGATGTTTTTTCCTCTATTTTGTTCTCATTAATCAATTTTTCTATACAAGCCCCAATATTTCACTGTCTTAATTACTATAGATATATAATAGTCTTGATATCTGGTAGTATAAGTCCTCCAGCTCGTTCTCTTTTTTAAGATTACCTTCGGTACTCAATACTTTGTGTTTCCATGTGAATTCTAGAATCAGCACTTCAATTTCCACAATAAAATATCTTGGGGTATTTATTGTAATTGTGTTGAAACTATAGATTAATCTAGGAAAAATAATATCTTTATAATAGGTCTTACAAACTAAGAACATGCTATATGAAGAACTCTGTTTGGGGTTCTTTAATTTCTCACATAATGTTCAATAGTTTCTTGTCTGTTTTTAGTAAAATTTGTTCCTAGTTAAATTTATTCCTAAATTTAGCTAAATTTAATTTTCTAACACTATTATAAATGGTATCTTTTTTAAAATTTTATTTGATGGCATATGGAAAAAAATTAACTCTTGTATATTTAATTGTTGCCAACGATCTTACTAAATTCATGTATTGATTCTAACAGTTTGTAGATTCTTTTGAATAGTCCACATACACAATCATACCTCCAAGAGCTCAAAGTGTCAGTGAGTGCTTCTGAAACTCTGTTCCCCAGTACCCGCAGATGACCGAACATCGCATACAGAGCCCCAAGGCGCTGGGAGGGCTGTGCATTTGCCACAAGTGAGCCCTTACTCATAAGTCTGCAAATTTGGCTCAAAATGCACATCAGTAGAGTGCTTTATGCCAGAGCTCCGAAATATATATATCTATATCTGTATCTATAGATATATCTATATTTATATCTATCTGTCTATCTATCTATCTATCTATTTATCTATTCTCTCTATCTTTCTATATATATATTTATATATATATGGTGATTTTTATAACAAAAGGCTGTGTATTCCTCAGACATTTGAGACAAGACAGGCCGCTCCTAGCACCTCCACCTCCCCAGAGTGTGGACACCGGGCGTTCCCGAACCACAATTCAGCATGATCTCTTTTCATCCCAGAGGCCCCGGGGCTCCTTCCTAAGGCCTCCGCTCCTTCCTGCTTTCTGCATTTGAAATCAAACTTCAAGACGGAAGCACACACCTCCCTCTCCCTCACCTTTCTGCCTGGGATGGTCGTAATGCTCCCCGAATACGCATTCAAAATGAAGAAATGAAAGGCTCAAAGAGGTGATCGCAAAGCTCATAAGGCATGGAGTCAGAATTCAGACCCACAGCGGTCTGCAGTGTCCCCAAACTGACCTCTTTCCAGCGGGTGAAAGCCGCCGTTATGGCTGCTTTTGCGACAAGGATGGCACGCCGGAGGGGACGATGGAAGGAGGGGCCAAAGCATCCCTGGGTACGCTGTCTGTGGGTGGCCCTGAATTCTGCACGAGGATACAGAGAGGAATGAGACGTAGTTTGTACCTCTGGGAGCTCAAAGTGTCAGTGAGTTCTTCTCGAACTTCTGTACCCCAGTACCCGCAGATGACCGAATATCGCCCACAGAGCCCCAAGGCTCTGGGAGGGCTGTGCATTTGCCGCAAGTGAGCCATATCTCGGAAGTCTGCCATTTTGGCTCAAAATGCATGTCAGCAGAGTGCTTTTTGCCAGAGCTCCCATTTATATATATCTATATCTGTATCTGTAACTATAGTTAAATCCCTATCTATATCTATCTATCTATCTATCTATCTATCTATCTATCTATCTATCTATCTATCTATCTATTTCTCTCTATCTTTCTATATATATTTATATATATATGGTGATTTTTATAACAACAGGCTGTGTTTTCTTCAGACATTTGAGACAAGACAGGTCGCTCCTAGTACCTTCACCTACCTCCCCCCTCCATCAAGCTCCCCCCTTCTCTATCACCGTGAACTCTCTGGTAACTACTAGTCCATTGTCCATGTCCGTGAGCCTCTGTTAATTTGTCTTGTTCCTTTGTTGCTTTTAGGTTTGTATCTCACATATAAGTGATATCCTGTGTTTTCAACTTGTTCTGTCTGGCTTATTTTGCTTAGCATGGGTATCTTGAGGTCCGTCCATGTTGTTGTAAATTGCAGTATTTCATCTCTTCTTATGGCTGACTAATATTCTATTGTATATATATATATATACCATAGCTTCTTTAGCCAATCATCTATCATAGGACTCTTTGGTTGCTTTCATGTCCTGGCCACTGTGAATAATGCTGCTATGAACATCGGTGTGCAAATATCTTTTTGAATATGGGTTTTTCAATTCTCGGGGGTAAATACCCAGTAGAGCGATTGCTGGATCATATGGTAGATCAATTCTTAGTTTTCTGTGGAAACTCCATACTGTTTTCCTTAGTGGCTATACCAATTTGCAGTCCCATCAAGCAGTGTATGAGGGTTCCTTTTTCTCCACATCCTCTCCAGCATTTGTTATTACTTGTCCTGTTGATTATAGCCATTCTAACAGGTGTGGGATCTCATTGCGATTCTGATTTGCATTTCTCTAATAGCTAGTGATGTTGAGCATCTTTTCATGTTTGTTGGCCATTTGTATGTCCTCTAGGGAGAAGTGTCTGTTCAGATCTTCTGCCCATTTTGTGGTTGGATTGTTGTTTTTTGTTGTTGTTGTTATTGAGTTGTATGAGTTCTTCATATATTTTGGATATTAGGCTCTTATTGGAGGCATTGCTTGCAAATATATTTTCCCATTCTGATGGTTGTCTCTTTACCTTGTCGACAGTTCCTTTTGCTGAGCAGAAGCTTTTTAGCTTGATGTAGTCCCATTCATTTATTTCAACTTTTATCTCCCTTGCCTTTGAAGTCAAATTCATAAAATCCTCTTTAAGTCCAAGGTCCTTGAGTTTTGTTCCTATGTTTTCTTCTATGCATTTTATTGTTTCAGGTCTTATATTCAGGTCTTTAATTTATTTTGAGTTAATTTTGGTATGTGGTGATAGACAACAGTCTAGTTTCATACTTTTACATGTGACTTTCCAGTTTTCCCAGCACCGTTTATTGAAGAGGCTTTCTTTTTCATTTCTCTACTGTATGTTTTTGGCTTTTTTGTCGGAAATTATTTGCCCATATAAATATGGGTTTACTTCTGGACTCTCGATTCTGTTCTACTGGTCCATGTATCTGTTTTGCTGCCAATACCATGCGATTTTGATTACTGTCGCTTTGTAGTATAATTTGAAGTCAGGCAGAGTGATGCCTCCAGCCTTGTTCTTTTTTCTTGGGATGGCTTTGGCAATTTGGGGTCTTTTGTGCTTCCATACAAATCCGATGATTTTTTGTTCTATTTCTTTAAAAAGTACTGATGGAATTTTGATGGGGATTGCATTAAATCTGTATAATGCTTTAGGTAATATGGTCATTTTAACTATGTTGATTCTTCCAATCCAAGAATGCGGAATATCTTTCTGTTTCTTTGTATCTTCTTTGATTTCTTTTAATAAGGTCTTGTAGTTTTCATTATAGAGGTCCTTCACATGTTTCGTTAAATTTACTCCTAGGTATTTTATTCTTTTTGTTGCAATTGTGAAATAAATTATTTTTTCCACTTCTTTTTCTGAGACTTCATTGTTAGAGTATAGAAATGCTATGGATTTTTGAACGTTGATTTTGTAACCAGAAACTTTACTGTATTTGCTTATTGTTTCTAGTAGTGTTCTTGTGGAGTCTTTAAGGTTTTCTATATAGAGAATCACATCATCCACAAATAGTGACAGTTTGTATTCTTTGTTTCCTATTTAGATACCTTTTATGTCTTTCTCTTGTCTGATTGCACTCACTAGGACCTCCAGTGTTATACTGAATAACAGTGGCGATAGTGGACAGCCTTGCCTTGTTTTTGATCTTAGAGGGGAGGTTTTTAATTTTTCACCATTAAGTATAATGTTGGCTGAGGGTTTGTCATATATGGCCTTTATTATGTTAAGGTACTTTCCTTCTATACCGTTTTTGTGAAGTGTTTTGATCATAAATGGATGCCGTATCTTGTTGAAGGCTTTTTTTGCATCTATTAATATAATCATATGATTCTTATTTTTTAATTTTTTTGTGTGGTGTATCACATTAATTGATTTGCATATGTTGAACTATCCCTGTGCCCTGGGGTATGAAGCCCACTTGATCGTGGTGTATAATCTTTTACTATGTTGCTGTATTCAGTTTGCTAGTATCTTATTTAGGATTTTTGCATCTGTGTTCATGAGAGATATTGGTCTATAGTTTTCTTTTTCTCTCTCTCTCTGTGTGTGTGTGTGTGTGTGTGTGTGTGTGTGTGTGTGTGTGTGTGTGTGTGTTAGCCTTATAGTACTTTCTAAGACCTCCAGAGACTGTTGAATGGAAGTGTTGGTAGCAAGCTTCCTTATCTCATATCCAATATCAGAGGAAAAGTTTTAAGTACTTCATTATTTAATATGATATCTCCCATAGGTTTTTAACATATATTTATCAAATTAAAAAATTCTATTTTATTCCAAGTTTGCAAAGATTTTTTTAAATGTCTTAGATTTTCTCAAATACTTTTTCTGTATTTATTGCAAAGATCATGCATTTCTCTTTTCTTAATAATGTGTAAATTACTTTAGTTGAGTTTTGAATACTAATTTCACTGTGTCTGTGGAATGAATTCTGCTAGTCATGATTTAGTATCTTGTTTACATATAACTGGTTTTTTTAATGCTTTATTAAGAATTTTTGCATCTACTTTCATGAGATAGGTTTGTCTATAATTTTCTTTTCTTGTAATTTCCTTTTCAAGTTTTAGAATCAAGGTTACACTGGCCTCATAAAAAGTAAGGAAATATTCCTTTTTATCTGTTTTATAAATGAATTGTGAAATTTTCATTTTGTTTCTTCCATAAATGTTTGCAATAATTGAATTGTGTATTCATCAAATTGGGTTTTTCTATGGACAATCTTTTTAGTAAACACAACACTATTTAGGTGTTCTGTTTCCTCTTCTGTCAGCTTTGATTCATTGTATTTTTCAAAAAATCTATCCATTTCATCCAAATTTATTGGTGTAAAATTGTTCATAGTAGTCTATTAGTATATTTCTGATGTAAATTTTATAACAATATCTCCTTTTCTATAAATAATGCAGGTAATTTGTATTTCTCTTTTTTTTTATGATAGTGGAACAAGAATAGGATAAGAGTTAAGGTCCATCTGCATTAAATAATCCAGGATGACCTCCTCATTTCAAAATCCTAATTTCATTATATCTATAAAAGCCCTTTTTTCCAAACAAGGTAATAGTCACAGGTTCCGGGGATTAGAGCATAACATATCATTTTGGGTATTACCATCCAGCCCATTACACCTTGATTTGCAACAGTTTTACAATGATATTTACTAAGTCCATGTTTGGCTGTGTCCAACCTCATAAAACCCATCTATTGAGTTCTTAATTTCAGATGTTGTATTTTTTAGTTGTATATTTCCATTTTATTTTTTTGTAGATTCCAATTCTCTGGTGAGATTTTCCATAATTTCATCTATTTGGCCATGGTTTTTATTAATTTTCTTAAACATATTAGTCATAGTTATTTTAAATTCTTTGCCTGTAAACTTCCAAATCTGCCCTACTCATTGTCTCTTTTTCTCTCAATTACAGATTCTATTTTGCTTGCCTTATTGTATGTCTAATAGTTTTTATTGTATGCCAAACTCTGTTTATTAAAAAAAAATCTCCAAATAATGTTATATTTTATCAAAGAGAGTTTTCCTGTCCTCTACTAACATATAAAATGAGAAGCCGATAACCTCAGTACAATTAAGTACTAATGGGGTTGGAGCCAGGTTTCAGTTTTAATAAGACCCAAGTCTGCCTCTGGTTTATCCGTTTTCCTCAGGCTCTCTCAAATATTTATTGGGAGCCTGGTGAGTTTCTGTCTCTTCAGTTTTGATAAACTGTGGAAGATCCAGCTCTACCCTTCCAAAGTTCTCATCCCAGTTCTTCAGTCTCCTGCCCCTACATTTTAACACCTACCAAATGTCTTGAAGGGGAAACCAGCTGTGTGTTTGAGGCACATTCCCTCATTTGGCAAGTCTTTGTTTCCTAACTATCATGAGACTGCAGAGGATTTCACTATGCCTTTTAGACACCTGCAGCTTACTCCTCAGCCACCTGTCCAATACCAAAACTTGACAAATGTCCTGTAGGTGAAACCAGACATGCATTTGAAGTGTGTTAAGATTCCTTTTTTCATTCCAGGCCTGGGCATGACCACTAAGAACTTTATATATTTCTCTTTCTCTTAGTAGAGTCCTTTCACTTAGGCCACCTCCGATATCCAGCCCATGCGCATAATTGGCAAATGACCCCAGGGAGAGAAGTGGCTGTTTTTCATCCACCAACCTGACAACAGTTCTCTCTCTGGAATTTTGGTATCATAAATTGCTTTTACAGTTTTCTGATACCTTTAGAATCATATTTATAATTTGTCTGTATTTTGCAACAGGAACATTAGCCTGCCACTATCTACGACATCCTACCTATTAGAAGTCCCAACATTTAGTTTTTTATAATATCCTCAGGTGATTCTAATAAGCAGCCAATCTTAAACAACACTGACCTCATCAAAGAAACTATTTCAAGACTGAGGTCTGCATTGAGGTACCTGTGATTCTTGTGGCTTTCCCTCACCTCTACAAGATAAATGAACCCCCATCTATTATGGAAAAAGTCCATAGAGCAGAAAAGGTATATAAGCCATGGATCACTCATTTTTAAGGAGTATTCCCAGAAGTGTTAACCTCAAACTTACATTTATACATCATTGACCCAAACTGTATCACCTGTCCCTCTATATATAAGAAGGCTGGGAAATAACCCAAATGCAATATTTTCCTCAAGAAAATGGGGCTTCCTTTGGTAAGGAAAAATGAGAGCATGGATATTACGTAGGCAGCTAGCAATCTCTGCGACAGTTCCATTCTTAGCACTTTTAGCTTCTTATCTAACGAATAAATTCCTCTCTATAATTGCATAAGAGAAAAATGATTTTCTGCTCCAAATACTTTATCAAAAGCTCAGAGAGTTTTGCCCTTTCATATTTGCATGCAAGAATCATGATTTCCATATATGTAGTGATTCTTTATCAATGAGAAAGAAATGATTTTACTGGCAACATGTTCCTGTGTCACTCATTTCTTCTCTCAAATAAGAAATTTTCAGTAAATGACTTCTTTACTGAGCTCTCAACACTGACTTTGGTTACTCCGCCAAACTGCTTTTGAAAACTCAGGCCCTCAGAGCATATAAAAAACTATGTTTCAAGTGGAACATATTATTTTAAAATAGCTTCGTATTCTACTATGTGATAAAAAGACAGCAGTTTATTTATCATAAAGAAGAGAGCATAACTTAGAATCTTTCTTAATCAGAACATATAAAGATATATTAATGATAATGATTAACTATTTTTTATATCTTTTGTAAGAGAGAGAAGAGGCTTAAGTTTTAGTAGATTGGGTTGGTAATTAAGACCACAAAAGCTATAAAGGAATGATATATATTACCATGGAAATTAAATGAGTCAACTTAAGACATGTTAAAACAAAGAGGAGAAAAATTTCTTTTGGAAATGACCCTATTTAGAGGGTGAAAGAAACACTAGAGAACCATTGTAACTCTTTGAGATTTTATGAATAAAATATAACTTAAAGACATCTGAAAATGCAGATATTGATTATGAAAACGTCTAATTTCAGATAATAATAACATCCCAGGTACCTTCTATGATATTCTGCTGGCAGCAATTAGAAGGTAGGTGATATAAAAGTACTAGATATCATTGTTAACATTTTCTCAGTAGGCAGAAAATCAATTACCAGCTTCTCCTTTTGGTCCTTTCAGAGTACTTTAATAAGATTAAAGAAACTAGTTGAAGCAAAAGGAGTAAGAGAAGGAAGGAAATCCGGTACTTGCCACCAATTAAAAAGGTGATACTTTGTTAACAGTTGCTCACTGTTTCAAAAGGAAATTTGTCTCTTCTCTGAATCTGTTGTCATGGCAATGAAAATTGAGATCTCTTTCTTTCCAGCTCTGAAATTCCATATAGCAATGATTTGCTGAAGTATGAGACAACTCTGTAAGAAAAGGCGTTGAGTAGGAGGAAGTAATAGTCGTTGAGCCCCTACTAAAGTGCAAGGCACTTTGCATTATCTCATTTAACCCGGACATGAATACTAAGAAGTGTCTTCAATTTACAAAGTGGGAAATTGAGATCTATAAAGCACTTTGACCAAAAACAAACAAACAAACCACCAAAAAAACAACCAACCAAACAAACAAAAAAACCCCCACAAAAACCGCCTTGACCAAGAATATGTAAGTCGTGAAGTTAGAATTCAAAATGTTCCCAATTTTAGGACTCCTGCTACATTCGCTTTAATATCACAGTTCTTCCAGACCAAAAAAGCAGATAGGATAACTATGACCCTACGCCCTCAGCAAGAATTTCAAACCTGTTTTTCTAATTCTTTTGAAAATGGAAAGCAAAAATAAACTGATCTCCAACAGAAAGAGCTTATCTCTTTTCCTGGGATTCAGCATACAGGATTGCTGGTATTTATATCTGTGCCTGAAATAATATATTACAGTATTGTTCTAGGTATTAAACTAATAAATATTTGGAATGCTTATGGGAAAAAATATGAAGTGATAGCAGTTGAACTGATAAAGCAAGCATACCCAACAACTAATTGATGCTATTTTAGCAGACTCAAATTTAACTACTTTAATATGATTTAAAATTTTTGTAATTTTTAAAATTGTACCAGGGTGTCCTACCTTGACATCTAAGAATCATATCTCAGATATTCTAAAGTGTAGGTAGCATCCAAGTATCTATCTTTAGAGTACGTATACACTTTGAGGTGTGAGTGTTGTGGTTTGGGTTTGGGTTTGGGGTTTTGGATTTTTGCACTGTATACAAGAGGTTAGGCCTCAGTCACAAGGAAAATGGCTAATACTCATAGTCTTCTGCTAATGCTTTTAAGCCATGAGAAAATTGCTACTACAGAGGTCTAAAGCAACTAAGGAAACACAGAAGACCAATTACAATACAGTGTCAAGAACATGGAGAGAGTCAAGTAAGTCATGGAGAGGAGGTAACAATGTGAGCTGGGCCTTAAGGAATAAGTTCCCCAGACGGGTGAATTCAGATTCAAATTACTATTCAGGGAGTCTTCCTTCTTTGTGCCAGACATTGTGCTATGTGGTTTTATTCACATGATTTTCTCCTTACCACATCTTAGTAAGAAGAATTACATTCATTGTACAAAGGTTAAATGATATATACAAGGGATGCAATTGATGTTTGTAGAAATAATGGGGAATTGATGCCAGTCTCTCTGAAGACAAATTCAGTGCTCTCTTCACTCTCCCATATTACCTATTATAATGTGAAGTGGTTATAACATGTAGTCTGAAAGCAGCCTACTAAAAATAAACCATGTATACAACAGATGCAGAAGCATCAGTAGTATTGCCCTATATTTATCTACTGCAAAAGTGCTTAATATCTTCTGGAGCCTGACTGGCAAAGCTACTAAGCACCTTTATATTCCGAGAAATTATGTAGGATTCAGAGATACCTGCATATTCGGCTCGGTTGAAGCAATTGGTGCCTATGTGTTCTGTCCGCCATCACCAACGGAGCCACACAAAACTGCATAGCTAAATAAGATCTGACCTACTTTAACCTAGTGTGCACTATCCAGTGATATAACTTCATACTTTTGAGAAAGGCTTATTTTTTGTAACCAGAAGTCTTTGAGGTGATCATATGAGAGCTTCTACCTGCTGATAGCTACTGTCTCAAAGGAAACATACAAGAAAACATGACTGATGTTCATGATCAGCACAAGGCCATAGTTTAACGAGAAATCTTGCTAAGACTGAGGCCATGGACCAAACTTTATCTGAAAAATCACATTCACATGGCAAAAGTTTAATTGCAAATCCAGAATATCAAATTCAACTACATAAACTGAGAAGTTTGCCCCCTATCAAAAGTTCAAAACTTAGAATACAGAATTTACAAACCACTTACCATAGGCTAACTTGTCACTTGCCATAGATTTGATTTGCCTGCATTAAAGAGTAAAGATAACTGTAAGCATTTCCCTATTTTAGAGCCGCACACGTTCCCCAAGAAAACCTTGTGGTATGAATTTGAACTGAGGTGGCTGGAGAGACTTGTTCTGGTTTGCAGGAAAACCCATAGTACGGGCCTCAACCACACCAGCCTTCTGGGACACTCTCGGAACTACTGAGAGTCACTCAGGAGTTTGGGTTCATCACCATGTCCTTTCAGGGTCCTCTGGAGAGGAAACTTTCCCAGGCCCAGAAGTTGTGGGAAAAAGTGAACCTAATACTTTGTCAAGCCCCAAATATACTAGAGGATTCTTAAGAGCCCGTAGTACACAGATTTATCAGGATGGATCCTCAACCTCAGTAACATAGATTATTGCCAGGCTGCACACAGTACCCCACTTCCCTGGCCTTTCTGGGTAACCATGCCACAACGATTTGCAACAGGTGGTATATCTAATAATGGTTGTTTCACTCTGACAAGAAGTAAAAGCAGAATCAAAATGGTAATGGAGAACCTAGTCGGGAACATTTCTTGGTGCCTCACTGAAACTTTCAAATTTTGAGGTATATAATATGTTTGTATTAGAGATAACCATCAGTTCCTCTCATACTCCATTTTAAAAAGCTACAGCCCAGTTGGGAGATTTAGGTTTCACATTAAATCCCTCCCTGCCTTCCCCAATGAGCAAATCAGAAAATATGAATCTTTTATTTTAAAAAGCATCTTTTTTGAGATGTAATTCATCTATCATACGATTCATCCTTTTGAAGTGCACAATTCAATGGTTTCTAGTATAGTCACAGAGTTACACAACCATCACCACAATACATTTTAAAACATTTTCATCACCCCAGATGAAATCCTATACAGTTACTTCCCATTTCCCACCTCCCCCACCCTCTATTACCCCTAATCTATTTTCTGTTTTTATACATTTTCCTCTTCTGGACATTTCATATATATTGAATCGTATAATCTGTGATCTTTTGTGACTGTTTTCTTTTACTTAATATAATTTTTTTCACGGTTCATTTATGTTATATATATCAGAACTTTATTCCTTTATGGCTATATAGTATTCCATCAGATGGCTGTACTATATTTTGTTTATCCATTCATTAGTTGTTGAACATGTGAGCTGTTTCCACTTTTGGCTGTTGTGAATAATGCACGGGAACATTCTCGTGCAAGTTTTTATGTGGACATACATTTTCATTTTTTTGTTATACGGCTGGTAATAGAATTGCTGGCTCAAAGAGTAACTCTATATTTAACCCTTTGAGGAACTGCCAGACTGTTTCTAAAGTGGCTATACCATTTACTTTACCCTTAGCAGTGTCTGAAGTTCCAATGTCTCCACACCCTAACCAACACCTGTTATTATCTCTCTTTGATTATAGCTATCCTAGTAGGTACGAAGTGGTATTTCACTATAGTTTTGACCTTCATTTCTCTAATTCCTAATAAAATTGAGCATCTTTTCATATGCTTATTGGCTATTTATATATCTTTGGAGATATATAATTCATTCAACTTGAAATATTCATTCAAGTTGTTTGCCTATTTTTAAATTAGACTGTTTATCTTTTTGAGTTGTAGGAGTCATTTATATATTCTGGCTATTAGACCCTTGTCAGATAAATTATTTGCAAATATTTTCTCCCATTCTGTGGGTTGTCTTTCACTCTTTTGATTGTGTCTTTTGTTGTACAACTATTTTTAGTTGTGATGTAGTCCAATTTATCTGCTTTTTCTTTTGTTGCCTGTGCTTTTGTTGTCATATTTAACCACTTCCTAATCCGACATCATGAAGACTTAGATTTATTTTTCTTTCTGAGCGTTTTATAGTTTTAGCTTTCATATTTATGTCTTTCATTCATTTCACATATGGTGTGAGGTAAGGGTTCAACTTCATTCTTTTGCATATGGATATCCAGCTGTTCAGCACCACTTGTTGAAAAAGACTATTCTTTTCCCATTGAATATTCTGGTATCTTTGTCAAAAATAATTTGACCGTATACATATATGAATTTATTTCTGGACTCAGTTATATTCCATTGGATATATAGGTCTGTTCTCATGCCAGAACCACACTGTCTAGATTCCTGTAGCTTTGAAGTAAATTTTTAAATCAGGAAGTATAAGTCTTTCAACTTTGCTTGTCAAGTTTTATTTTGTTTTTAGTTTGTTTTGTTTTAGCTATCCTGGGTCTCTGGGATTGCTATATGAATTTTAGGATCAGCTTGGCAATTTCCACACACACACAAAAAAAAAATGCTGGAATTTTGACAGAGACTGTGTTGAATCTCTAGATCAACTTGGGGAGTCTGGCCATGTCAACAGTATAAACTTTTTAATCCACAAATATAGGATGTCCATCCATTTATTTAAGTCCTCTTTAATTTCTCCAAGAAATACGGCTCTTTCACAGGAATCATAAATAAGAGACTCTAAGAAAACACTCAGAGAAAGGAAAAGCTTCCTGAAAACTTTTCGATTTCCATTAAGCTTGGCTATATTTAGTGTACATGTATTCCATGAGATTCCTTTGTTTCTTTATAGTAAACCTGCTATACTTAATCCAGATTGAGTGGGTTTCTGCTCCTTGTAATCAAATAATCCTAGGCTAAGACAATATCTATCAAAATTATTAAGACTGTGAAAGTTTGGAAAGTGTCTAAAAATCAGAGCACTTGTAAATGGCAGAGTTGAGATTTGAACTCAGATCCAGCTGACTCCAAAGTCTCTGTTTTCCCCACTACCATATTTTATAAGTCTTTGGATTTAATTATTTGCCAATGCACCCCTAAGAGTTAGGTCAAACTGCAGACCTATTAAGTAACTACTAATCAAATCACATCTGCCTCCTTGAGTAATTTTTCTTTTTTTTTTTATAACAAACTTTTACTGGTGAGAATTCAAAAGATGTCAACATTTCTAGTTGCTAGACAAACGCTAGAAACCATAATTTCAATATCTGTGAAAAAATAGTTTGTAATGAACTGCTTAGAAAATATAGAAATTTTATTGTCAAAACTCTTTGAAATCTTTTCATTTTCTTTTTCTTCCTGTCTCCAAGTTACACTCACTGATATCCGAAGAGGAGGAGAATGCAGAACTGTGAAAGGAATTTGAGCAATTTTTCTTAAACGGCATTTCTAATTTTATACTTGGCTTTCTAACTTTGTTTATTCTTGTCTTTCAGCTGTAACCCCCAGAAGTTTCCCTTTTTATGATTTTTTTTCTGTGTTTAGTGATTGAAACTTTGATTTTTTACACTCTGAGGATTATGGGAGAAATTGCTGCTTTATTCTTCTTGAATATTATGCTTCTATTAATATATCCCAAAATCACGTTGGCTTTTTTTAATAATAGCACAAGTCTATGATATATCTTACTCCATAAAAATTATGGACATTTGCAATATGGAAAAAAGTAAACACTAGCCACACAATTTCAGCAGACAGCTTTTCTTCTTTTCTTTCTTAATAGCAGTGGGATGTCTTCTCCAGTAAGAAACAACATTGAAGAGACAAAGCCCAGAGAGGAGGGGCAGAAGCTGGAGATGGTGTATTTTTAGTCATTTGATTAAATTATGTAGATGAGAAGTTGATAATTTATTGAAGAGGAACAGGGAAGTCTATGTAAATGTTTGCAGATTAATAATTAATGTGACTTTCCCACATCACTAGGCCTTTAATTAAAGCTACTGTGAAACAAAGCAAGAACCAAAGAGCACATTATTATAGCAGCTAATTGTAACTTTCTCATCCCAAGTAACATTCAAGAATCCGTGCTTAGTTTGCATCTTTAAAGGAAGATAGACCATACCTAAGGTAGTAGTTGTTTCTTCATTCCAGTTTAACTAATTCCCTCCAGACCAAAAATCTATTACTGTATTAATGAATTTCCTATTACTAAAATTTCACTCAGGAAGTTTTGGGTTTTATTTGTTGGTTTTGCTTTTGTTAATGTCATATTAATTTTTATTTTAGGGTAACATATTGGTATCTCTCAACAATTTAGAAAGTGAAATGAATACTCCATTTTTAAAAATGATAATCACTTAATGTGTGTATCTACCTGCTACTTCCAACATCCGACTGAGCATTTGACTACCCAATGGGGCGTTCCTCATCTCTCTCATGTCATTCTTTACTATTTCTTTCTTACTCACTTTTCATCTTCATACTCCCGTTTTTCGTCTGTTTTTATTTTGCTCATTTCTGTTCTTTTTTTTCCCCGTTTCTATCACTTCTATTTTTGTTTCTTTCTTTCCCATCTGCTTCTGCTTCTCCTCACAATCTTACCTTGTACCTCTTTTCACTTTTTATTATTACTTGTTCTCATGCATTCCTTCTCCCAGGCTATCTCTTCATACTCTGTTCCATCTCTATTCTCATTATCATGACCATAATACCTGGGTCAATACTGAATCCACAACAGCTGGATGCTTCTCTGCCAGCTCCAAAGATGACACTTATCTGGTAGAGGATTTAAATACACTAAGTATGTACTAAATATATACAAAGAACTGTACCAAGTTCTTTTAAAAACCTATTTTCTGACTTATATTGGGTTTGGAGTCAGGAGTTCTAGTTTGGGTTTTTAACATTTATAAACTGTATGCTTTGGGAAAATCACTGCTTCAGAGAGCTTCAATCTCTTCATTTATAAAAGGAAAGTTCTTTGGGCTCTCTAAAGTCCCTTTCAGTTTTACATTGCTGTTATTTATCTATACCTACTTATGGAAAGGAGTAGGAGGATCCAGTTCTTAGTCCTTCCACAGGCATTTGCTTTTTGGTCCAAATAAATATGGGTCTTGCGGAATTTTAGGCAGCAAGGAAAGATGTTTGGGGGCGAGCAGCCTTCCTTTATAATACACTTTTTGTCTGTGCTGCTAAGGCAAGCACTGAAAATGGAGGATGGGGGGAAAAGGAGAGTTTGAGGTCACAGTCCCCAGAACACCTCATACACCCATATGCCCAAGGAGAGAAATTGTAAAGCCTGACCTTCCACTTCCTCCTACATTATGCATCCTGTGATTGTCACATAGTTCGGAGCACTTCCTGCTTCATCCAGTTTGCCCACAATCGGCACCAACCCAGGACAACTGAGTCTGACTATGTAAATGCCTACCACCTGTAATTATTTATATAAACTACTCATTTTATTCAAACCTCTTAATTAAAATCTAGAGACTTACCAAAAAAAAATAAGAAGAACAATTAATAAGCTATAAAAAGTAATAGGTAAGATATAATAGCAAAGTAAAAGTAAGATGAAGTGTGAGGTTAGGACAGCTAATGTATACCATAATAACCTCCAAACCTACAATGTGTAATGCAAAGAGGAATATAATCAGTTATAAGATACAGGGCCTTTAAAAGGTAAACAAAACAACAGTTTAGGAGCAACAAAACTATTCCAGGTACCAAGAGCAGAGAGAAATTTCTTTCGTGAGTACTTATATAGAAAGTAATATATAATGTATTAAATCATATCCTTAATAGTATCCTTACAGTTAATATAATATGTTTTATGGGATTATGTCTAGACTATCTTTCAATATATAAATACTGTAATGCCAAAGATCAATGCTTACCATTTATCTTTAAATTTCATAAAGCACAATTGTAATCATGCTCTCATTAAATATTGCAGATCAATTGATATCACTATAAGTTGCATTGATTACAACATGAAATTCTGCTCATCGATGTTTAGTCCTCAGAGTTTGTATGTACAAATATTTGTAACAGTAAAAAAAACAAATTCTATTGAAATCCTAAGAGAAGGGTCTGGGAAGCACGATAAACTTTCTCTGAAAATGTCAACTTAGCATGCTCTTGGGATGAAAATAGCAAAGAAAAGCAAGGTTTTCAGAGATAAAACAAACATAACTGTCCTGTCTCAAGGGGACATAAAAAGAATACTACCATGTAAGCATTATACAGCTTCAAAATCAATTGTTAGGGTTATGTTTTAAGACAAAACTATAGTCAAACAGCCTAAATTGACAATTTAAATACAAATATAGCATTATAAGCTGTGAACTCTTTCATTGATTGCCCCTAATTAGTTTCGTGGACTGTTTCTGTATAGCGTATTCCCAATTCTTTCCTAGCCCTCCTGAGAATAACTTTTCTAACTGATCTCTATGACCAGCACTCTCACCACAAGATTTGTGTGTGTGTGTGTGTGTGTGTGTGTGTGTGTGTGTAGAGAGAGAGTCTATTCAGGCTGCTGTAACAAAATACCATAGGTTGGATAGCTTATAAACAACAGAAATTTATTTCTCACAGTCTGAAGGCTGGGAAGTTCAAGATCAACATGTCGGCAGATTCGGTGTCTGATGAGAGCCCGCTTCCTCACAGGCTTCCATCTTCTCACTGTGCCCTCATGGGAGTCCTCTTTGGGGGCCTCTTATAAGGCCAATAATCCCATTCTTGAGGGCTTCACCCTCATGACCTAATTACTTCCCCAAAGCCCCACCTCTAACAGCTTCACCTTAGGAGTTAGGATTTTAACTATGAAATTTGGGAGGACATAAACATTCATTCAATCCATTGCATATACATATATACATATATAATATCACAAAGATATATTTAAATGTAAGTAATAAAAAAGGTCATATCATATAATTCACACATTAAATATCTTAATATTATACAAGAAACTGAAGATTGCTATGCTACCTCTGCCTGCAAAGCTCATCTATCCTACCTTCCGTCATTAGCACTGTTCTTTTGGGTACACTTCTTCCCAGCAATTTCACTGCATCAGCTCCGTGTCAATGGAGTGAGCTCAGACAGGCCTAAACATTGTCTAGCTCTGTGGACAGCTCCCTGCAAAAGCTATTGGCCACTCATATATTGGAGATTCTGAGGCCTTTTATCACCAGACTGTTAAAATTACTCTGGCTGACCCTAACTCTCAGGAAAAATTTGGGTCATTAAATGACTCTACCCAACTATATTTTGAAATGACAAATCATAACACCTATCAGGAAACTTCTAAATCAACCCCAATTAATTTGGGGCTCAAGAGCAGTTTCTGTTTCTTTCTACCTCCCAGAAATCCTACTAGTTTTTCATAAGGCTTTGATAGAGAGTCCAGATTCTCTCTCTTCATCAGAAATTGTTTTTAGGGTTCTTTATTCTGAGATAAGGATAGATCACAAATACCAGCAAACAAATTTATTTCACTATGAGCTCCTTCACTGTAGGTCCATGGCTTATTCAACTCCATGTCTCTCGTCCCTAACTCACAGTGCCTGGCACAAATAGTAGGCCCAAAATAAAGGTTAACCTTAAATAAGTATATAAATAATTTATCATAAGAAATAGAACAACCAAGAGTATTTTATCATCTCAACTAATTAACATAATTACTTCTAAGGGAGAAATCAAATTAAGGTCAGAAGATAGCCCAGATATAATAAGGGGAGTCGTCTTAAGACATTAAGAGATACTCTCATAAGACTGGAGAATCTTTGTAAGTCACCACATCAGGTATATCATGTGGCAGGAATACACTGGCCAAACTAATGATATTAATAGTTATAGTTGATAAGAATATTAATAGGGATCCCAGGAAGATGGGGGCAGTGGCATAGTAATTTTTCCATTTTTCCGAATCCTCACATAAAAACAGAACAAGATAGAAACATCAAAGGCCATGAATAATATTTATTTAAAAACCAGATGACAAGGTGTGCTTGCAAACCACCAAATCAAATGGGTACAGGTGAACCACTAACAGCCACGAAACTTATATGGGATTGATGTCCATTTAGTTGAAAAAGTAAAGTAGCAATTAGCCAGTTTCTGATGCATTTGAGAACAAATCCTTTTATTGGTTTATCAGGTCCTCCAGGAAGGAGTTGCTGATTAGAGTCAGGAGTGCTAGGAGAGGGCAAAACAATGAAGAGAAAGTGCTGGGAACACACCAAAATTGAATAGAATAGGGGGAAAATATAAGAATATGTAGACCAAAGTAGTGTAGGCAAACAAAGCTAGAAAACCCTAGAAAGCAAGTCACAATATGTTTAACACCACATTTAAAAAAAAAAAAAACTTACTTGAAATATACTTTGTTACTAAAAGTTTAGAAAATTTTCACCTAATAATGAGCTAAGGAAAAGTATCAAAGTAAAAACCCAAAGTTATTATTTAAAACTGACAGTAATAAACTGAATCTCACACACACAGAGACTTCAGATTATAGTTCATGCTCATATCTGAGAGTGTGTAATCTTTCTTTTTGCTGATACCGACTGGTTCCTTCACACTAAGAACCATGAACTATTAAAGTTCTACTGCATAGAGAATACACATAATTAATTTTTTCGAGAAATGAACCCATGAACCAAGTAGATCTGTAAGGGTCAGAATCAAGAAGATTGCTAAATCTTCACAGGATAGCCTTGCCCAACTTTGGTTACCTGACATGGTACATATGTGACCTTGCTGTCAGCCTGGAAAATCTATTTTCATTCTTCAAGTCTTCATTCACTTTCCCAAAGCATATCCAGCAAGAGCATACAGGGATGCTCAGATCCCTTGGAAGACTGCCTCTTATAATCATCTTTATTTGTACTACTTTGCATTTAATTCTCTACCTCATGCTGTACAAATGCATCTTTGCTTTATGTCCAACAGCATGGCTGGGAAAGACTAGACATCATGCCTTTATTAAATGCCAAAGCATATGAAAAGGGAAACAAAGAGCATAACACAGACTTCGATTGGCTTCTACAAGATAAAACTTTCTGTTTCACAGGCCCCATTTCATCTCTTGGGGCCTTAGGCAAGGAAGGTGGCCATAGAGGTTCTCTTTTTAATTAACTGAGCTTTACTCTTTCTTACCCATACAAATCCTCTTCTGGACCAGGAGTCACACATTTATCAGACACCATTTTGTCACATGGTCTTGTTTTTCACACTTTTGGAGCCAAGTCTTTGTCACACGGCCATTTCTGTGACTCTTCTACATCCCTCTTCTTTTTTTAAGGGCGATTATACTGTCCCTACCTTGTCTCAGCCAACTCGGGATGCTATGGCAGGATACCACAGATTGAGTGGCTTACACAACAGACATTTATTTTCTCACAGTTCTAAATGCTGGAAGCCCAAGATCAGAGAGCCAGCATGATTAAGTTGATCGAATTCTCAAAAGAGCTTTCTTCCCGGCTTACAGGTGGCTGCCTACTCACCTGGTGCTCATGTGGCCTTTCCTCTGTGCATGTTTATGGAGAAAGAGGTATTTCTCTTTCTTCTTCTTATAAGAGCTCTAATCCTATCATGAGGGCTTTGCTCTCATGACCTAATCCAAACCCAATTAATTACCTCCTAAAGTTCCCACCTTCAAATACCATCACACTAGGGGTTAAGGTTTCTGCATATGAGTTTCGGAGGGACATAAACATTCAGTCCATAACACATATGACTAATCCAGGATAATCTCCCATTTTAAAGTCACCTGAATAGCAAAATTATTCCAGCTGCAACTTTAATTCCCCTTTGACATGTAACCTAATGTTCAAAGGTTCTGGGATTGGGATATAGACATGTTTGGGGGACCATTATTCTATCTACCAGAATAGATTTCTCAAAAGAATTATTAGTAAATAGCTGTTGGGAGCCAGAAAATATTAGGGGGGGTGGGTATGTACCTCCACTACTTCTGATATTTCTTTCCGAGAAAGAACTCACTAAGTGTCATTATTGGCTTCTCTCTGCTCAGAAGAAATGGAGTGATTTATCTGAGTAGTAAATTTGAGAAGAACAAATTGGGCAAGCTTGGCTCAGAATCCCCCTTTCTTCTTTTTGGGAGTGAGGTACTTAGAGGGAGCATTCCTATCACTCTCCCTCTAGGGACTCCAACCCTGGAGGGAGGTTGGGTGGTAAGGTTTATCCTAAGCCTGGGCTTCCCTTTGTAGGGGTGAGTGGGGTAACCTATCTGGCTAACAGAACTAGGGCAAAATCAGAAGATTTGGTGATATCAAAATTAGGGTGATATTTTGGCCACATCTCCCAACTCTTATTTCTCAAAATCTTCAGAATCCAGGTGAGAAAGAGAAGTACCTTTCTTGAGATTCCATCATAGATCTCAAGAAGAAGCACTTAATTCATATGATGTTATTCATTTTCCCAGGATGTCTCATTTCTCCACAAGTGACTGTTTTTTGAGGACAGAGTTTATATGTGGGAAACCATACAGCATAGTGACGAAGAGCGTGGGTGTTGATTAACACTGCCTGGGTTCAAATGGTGGCTCCACCACTTAACATTGAGTGATGCTTGGCAGGGTACTTTACCTCTATGTGCCTCCATTTCCCGCCTGTAAAATAGGAATATTAATGCCTCCTTCTTAGAGTTATTGTGAGTAGTAAGTGAGATCACAGAAATGAAGCACTTAGAACAGTGCCTTTGCAGTAGTGAACATTGTAAACATTCGGGCATGCTATATATTATTATGTCTTATACATGTCTGTGCTCCCGATTGTATTTAGTACAGTTGATCCTTAAACAACTCGAGGGTTAAGAGCACCAGCCCCCACCCTATGCAGTTGGAAATCCATGCATAACACTCGATTTCCCAAAAACTTAACTACTAATAGCCTACTGTTAACCAATAAGTAGTCAATTAACATATATTTTGTATGTTATGTGTATTATACATTATGGTCTTACAATAAAGTAAGCTAGAGAAAAGAAAATGTTATTAAGACCATAAGAAAGAAAAAATAAATTTTCAGTATTTATTGGAAAAGTACACATATAAGTGGATCTCTGCAGTTCAAATCTGGATCCCTGCAGTTCAAAAGTACATATATAAGTGGATCCCTGTTGTTCAAGGGTCAACCTTATAGGAATACTAAAAATGAAAAAAAATTTTTTTTAAATATTTTTTAATGAAACAGTAGGAACTATGCTTTATTCACCTTTGTAGTCCTGGAAAAGTACAGTGTCTAACACAGAAGAGAACTTAATGCATGTTTGCATTTTTTAAATTAATGGCAAATGCATTTTGTCTTATTTTGCATTGGAAACTATAGTCCAAGGATAATCTCAAAGCATTTTGCTATTGCCTGATGTAATCATGAGGCGTTGCTGCTTTCTAGTGGAAGAAATTATGTAGAGCACATAAAGATGGTATCCTTAGTAGGTTGACTTCTTAAAAAATAAAACAATTTTTCTGCACAAATATTTTTTCCAAATATTCATACATTTTAAAACATGTTTCAAAATTTGCATTAACATGTAACAAATTTATTTGCATTCATAATCTAGTCCCTTTGGGAAGTCAGTCATATTAAGACAATGTTTCACTTTCTAAATTTTGAATTGTGTAATAAACTACAAAATAAAAGACGTGAAAATTATAATTAAAAAAGTCATTAGTGAAGAATGATATTTAGAAGTATAATAAATTTCAAGGGTAGTTCAGTTCCATTATTAATTAAATATTTATGGTTAATCCCTCTGATTTCTAACTTGTTTTCAATTCAGTTTTAGACTGCTGACTACAATGTTGCAGACTACAACATTGATAAACCTTCAAAACATTATACTACATGAAAGAATCCAGACATAGGCTATATTATATGATTCCACTTATGTAAAATGTCCAGAATAAGCAAATCCATAGATATAGAAAATAGATAAGTGATTGCCTGGGGTTGGAGTAAAGATGGGAAGGCGTGTGGGTAGAAATAGGGATGACTGCTGATATGTATAGAGTTTCTGTTTGGAGTGTTTAAAATATTCTAAAATTAGATTGTGGTGATGGTTGTAAAACTCTGTGACTATATGAAAACTACTAAACTGCACACATTAAATGAGTGAATTTTATGGTATGTGAAATAAATATTAATAAAACTATTTTTTAAAATACATAATTAAGTATGTAAAACACTTAGCCTCATTCTTAAGTAACAAGAAATTCCCAGACACCAACCAAACAGAACAAAGCAAAGCAAAAACAGGAGAAAACTATTCTTCCTAGTGCAAATTACAGATTCTTAACTGGATTTAAGGATAGACAAATATGGCACCTTGAATCAGTCAAAGATGCGTTCGCTTTGGTTTACTCACAACACAATAAGTAAACAGGGTAAATAATATGAACATGAAAAGATGAAAGAGAGTCGACTTCATCTCCGCTGACCCCTTTAAATATCATGAATGTACACCCCAAATTTAATGGTCTTGGCAGTCCTTACAGAGTTAGATGTTATAGGTCTGAGGGTCACAAAACTATAAACTCACTAATGCCAAAAACTCATAAGAGAATTGATAAATAAAAAGATGTTTCTTTAAGAAAGCTGCTTAAAGAAACTTTGGAAAAAAAATACTAGAACGTATAACCAAGTGTAACCAAGAAAGAGAATCCAATATTAAAAATTAAAAAGGAAATATAGCATGTATAAAGATTAAAATGTGTAAGAAAATATTTTATGCTCAATAAATTTTAAATTTGAGAGAAAAAATATTTTTCTAAGTAAAATTAAATTATCAAAAAATTTCCAAGTAGACGGAGAAAATCTAAATTTACCAATATCATACAACAAATTGGAAAAACTATAAAAGATCTGTCTGTACACACCACAACCATAACCACCACCACCCTCAACAAAGGAACAAAGCTTTGTGATTTTATAGGTGAGTTTTAATGAAGCTTGAAAAACAGATAGTTCATATATAAACTGTTCCAGGACACAGAAAACAACAGTAAATTTCTTAAATCACTTTATAAAGCTATCGAAATCCTAATACTAAAACCTGACAAATATAAAACAAGAAAAAGTAGCAACAGATCAATCTCACTAATTAACAAAATATAAACATCTTAAATAAAATATTAGCAACTGATTCCAGAATTGTATTATGAGAAAAATATTGAATGACCAAGTAGCTTTATTTCAGAAATGGATAACTGATTTAACATTTAAAAATCTATTGATGTAACTACATGAATAGATTAATAAAGACAATCATATGATTATTCCAATAAGTGCTACAAATTATTTGATAAAATTCAAAAGCCAATTAAAATTCTTTGTAAAATAGTAATAGAAAGAAATTTTTTATATTTTTTTCTTATGTGTATTGCAAACACTAAAATTGACCATTATACTTAGTGGGACATTCCTATTATATTCAAGAATAAAATGAAGACATCTGTAATTTTCATAATTGTTAAACTTTGTTTGGCAGTGCTATCCAATATTAGTAAAGAAAAAAGAACAAGGGGTATAAATATTCTAAAGGAATAGGAAAAATTATCATTACCATTGTCTATTAAGAAAAATGAAACTAATCTGAGAACCTAATTTAATAAGAAAGTTAAAAATGGCAGGATAAAAGAGAAACAAATTATTATCTTTCCTACATATTAGCATTAGTTATCTAGAAAATATATTAGAAAAAAGATCCAATTCAAAAAAAATAAAACTCATAAGTTACATAAGAATAATTTTTTTAACAAATATACTCAACATTAAAAAATTCCAAACATGAAAGATGGCTCTAATAAATTTATATGAACATTCCTAACAACTACTATTTACTTGCTGAATGTTAGGTACAGGACTAAATTCTTTATAGATTTTATATCATTTACCCATTTCAACAGCTTAGTTCAGTAACTATATTTATCTTCATTTACAAGTCAAGACAATAAAGATCACAGAGGACAGGTCACTTGCCTAAGGACACAGCCTTTAAATGGTGAGGACAGTATTCAAATCCAGTTTCTTCTGGCTCAAGACCTGAGCTCTTAGTCACTATGTAATACTAAAGAGACTGAAAATTAAGATAGGTGGAAGAACCAATCAAGTAACTTAAATGATGAAAGGGCAGGAGGCAGAATGTAGGGAAATTGAAGAATGCATGTCCTGCCTGAACTGGGCAACTGCTCCTCACTAGGTAATTGTTGATATGTGGAACTGCACTGACAGATTTTTCAGTTCTTCAAAAGAAGCTAGATATCCAATGTAGATGTATGATGTTAAAAATGTACAATTTTAAAACCTTAAGCAGAGGTAGGGGATGGCTAGGGAGTGACATCAGTGAAAATAGCAGAATAGGTAGCTCCAGGGGCCCATTCTTTCACAGAAACAATTTTAAAACTGAGCAAAAATTGTCAGTCTACTTTGTCAGAACTCTGGAAAAGAGACAAGGTTTACAGCACCAAGTGAATGCTGAATCAAAAAAAAGAGCAACTTACAAACAGTAGAAAAACATTGCAACTTGTACTTGCCCCTTACTTCTCAACTCAGTAGCAGCTTTAAAGATCAAGCCCATGCTCACGGTCCATAGACGCTGCTTCCAGAGAGAGCAGAGCATACCTGATTCTCAACGAATTGTGTTTGTCTGTTTTAACTTATCTGTGAAAGACTGATACGGGGTGTCCAATGGATAGAATATCTAAATCGGATCAATAAGAAAATACAGGCCTTGAAAAACCTAACAGACATATAAAGAACATTTCACCCAATAATAGCAGATACACATTCTTCTTATAGAACATTATCTAAAATAGACCATATATTAGGCCATAAAACAAATCCTAATGAATTTTAGAAGATTGAAATCATATAAAGATCTTCTCCAAGCATAGTGAAATGAAGTTAGAAATCAGTAACAGAAGAAAAACTGTAAAATTCACGAATATTTGGAAATTAAATAGCACACTTTTAAATAAGTAAAGAAGTATTACGAGGGAAATGTAATACTTTAAAATGGATGAAATACCTTGAGATGAATGAAATACAACATACCAAAACTTATGGGATGCAGTAAATGTAATGCTTAGATGGAAATTTATAGATGTAAATGTTTACATTAAAAAAGAAGATCGCAAATCATTTAACTTTACACCTTAAAGCACTACAAAGAAAAGAGAAAACTAAACCCCAATCTAAAAGACGGAAGGAAATTCTATTCTAATGAATAGAGCAGAGATAAGTGAAATATAGTACACAAAAGCAGCAGAATCGACAAAACAAAAGATTGGTTCCTTGGAAAGATCAATAAAATTGACAAACTTTAGCTAGACTGACAAAAAGAGAAGTAGTAAATAACTAAAACGAGAGATCAAAGTGAGGACATTACTATCAACATTATGGAAGTAAAAAGGATTAAAAGAGAATACTGTAGAGCAGAAATTTAAATAACCTGGACGAAATGGACAAATTCTAGAAATACACGTACTACCAAAATTGACTCAAGGAGAAAGTCTCAATAGACCTATAATACATAAAGAGATAGAATGAATTAATAATCAAAAACCTCCCAACAACAACAATTTTTTTAAAAAAGACCTAGGAACAGACGACTTCACCAATGAATTCTACAAATCATTTACAGAAAAATTAACACTAATCCTTCTTAAACTCTTCCAAAGAATAAGAAAGGAGCTTTCTAACTCATTCTGTAAGCTAGCACTACTCTGATAACAAAGCCAAAGACATTACAAGAAAACTACAGACTAATATCTCTTATAAATATAGATGCAAAAGTCCTCAACAAAATACTGGCTAACTGAATCAAAAGCATATTAAAAGCCAATTAGGATTTATCCCAGGAATGTATGCATGGTTCACCACACAAAAGTCAATCAATGTAATACACCACATTAATCAAGGAATAAACATGACATAATCATATCAATTGCTGCATAAAAAGCAATTTTTAAAAATCCAACACCTTTTTATGATAAAACATACTCAGAAAACAAGAAATTGAAAGGCACTTCCTCAATCTGATAAAGGGCTTTGATGAAAAAGAATATCGTACTCAATAATGAAAGCCTTCCCCTTACAATCAGAAACAAAACAAGAATACCCACTTTTACCGCTTTTATTCACCATTGTCCTAGAAGTTCTAGTAAGAGTAATTATGCAAGAAAAAGAAATAATAGACATCCAAATTAGAAAAGATTAAAACCATCTTTATTCACAGAAGACATAACCTTATGTATAAAAATCCTTTAAAAACCATGAAAAACAATTACAAATAAGCAAATTCAGCAAAGTTACAGGATACAAGATCAACTCACACAAATCATCAGTATTTCTATATACCATCAATGAACAATCCAAAATGAAATTAAGAAAACAATTTCATTTACAATAGCATCCCTCCAAAAATAAAATACCAGAAATAAACCAAGAGGCAGGGTAGGAAGGTGTGAAAGACTTGTACATTTAGAACCATAAAAGATTGCTGAAGGAAATTAAAGAAAACATAAAGGAACAAATATTTCACGTTCATAAATTGTAAGACTTAGTATTCTTAAAATGGCAATACTAACCCAAATCAATCGACACATTCAATGAAATCCCTATCAAAATTCTAACAGGCATTTTGCAGAAACAGATAAACCAATCCTAGAATTCATATGTGACTTCAAGAGGTTGTAAATATTTAAAACAATATTGAAAAATAAAAACAGAATTGAAGAACTCACCCTTCCAGATTTCAAAACTTACTATAAAACAACAGAGATCAAAACAATGTGGTACTGGCATAAGGATAGACATAGAATTGGAATAGAAGTGGAATAGAATTGAGAGTTTAGCAATAAATCTGTACATCTATGGCCACAACGAGCTGAATAAATTGTGTACCCTTCAGATTAATATGTTGAGGATCTAACCCCTAGTACCTAAGAATATGACAGTACTTGGAGATAGGGCCAAGAGGTAATTAAGTAAAAATGAGGCTGTTAGAATGAGCTCTAATTCAATCTGACTGGGGTCCTTTTAAGAAGAGGAGAATAGGACCTACAGACAGACATGAGGGATGCATGTGCACAAAGGAAAGGCCATGTAAGGACAAAACCAGAAGACAGTCACCTACAAGCCAAAGAGACAAGCCTCAGGATAAACTAAACCTGCTGACACTTTGATTTTGGACTTCTAGCTTTCAGAACTGTAAGAAAACTAATTTATGCTGTTTTAAGCCAAGTTCACTTGGAAGAACAAATATGTGAAATAGTCACAAATTATTTTTAAAGAAAACTAATGAAAGGGAATTTGCTCGCTAAGATAGTAATGTGTATTATAAAAGTACAACAGTAAAAAAACAGTATGGTAGAAACACCAGAACAGATTTTTTCTTGATGAAACAGGAGTGAAATGTCTATAAATAGAATCAAGTATATATTAGAGAGTGATATATGGAAAACCCAGTATTTTAAGTCAGGAAAGAAATAATAATTTTTTAAAAAATGTCATTGGAATATCTAGCTAACCTTTTAAAAATAAGATTGGGTTAGGTTCCTATCTCACACGATATACTAAAATAAAATGAAGAAAGATTAAAGGTTTAAATGTTTAAAACACACATACACACAAATCATGCTACATAAAGAGTTTCTACAAATCAATAAGAAAAAAAAAACATAAAAATGGTCAAAAGATGTGAACAGGCACTTTATAAAACAAGGATATCCAAGTGGCTAATAAGTATCGGTAAAGGTGTTCCAAATCATTAGTCATAAAGGAAATACGAATGAAACTCCCAGCATACCAATACAACCAACAGTGAAAGGCAAGCATGTGGAACTCTTTTATACACTGCTGGTGAGAGTATAAATTGGTACTACCATTTTGGAAAACTATCTGGCAGCATTTACTAAAGCCAAACATAAGCCTGTCCTATGATCCAGGACTCCCACAATCTGGTGTGTCCCCAGAGAAATGAGCACTTATGTCCACCAAAAGACATATACCAGAAGGTTCTTAACAGTTCCAAGCTATAAACAAACCAATGTTAATCAACATCAGAATTGATAAATAGTTTGTGATATGATACAACAGAATACTGCACAGCAATGAAAAATAATTACCTACTGCTACATGTAACAGTATGAATGAATTTCACAGGCATAGTGTTAAATAAAAGAGGCTGGAGCCAGAGTCATATTGTGTGATATTCAAAAGCCAGAAAAACTAAGCAGTGGAAACAGTGATCAGAACAGTACTTAACTATGAGAAGGATATTCACTGGGTTGGGACATGTAGGAACTTGCTAAAGTATTGGAAATATTCTACATCATGATCTGGGTAGTATATACATAGATGTATAAACATGGAAAAATCCATCAAGCCGTGTGCTTAAGTTTTAACTCTAAGAGAAAAAGAAATACCCACATACTGAAAAGTACTAAAAAAAATGTGAAGAACGTTTATATAATCTTAAGATATAGGGAAGATATTCTTAAGCATTACTTCAAAGAAAAACTACAGAGAAAAATTAATTTAATGTCATAAAAATAAAACATATAAAACTTCTATATGGCAAAAAAGCCAAGAAAATTTATTTGCAATTTATATAACAAAGAATTAAAAAGCTTAATATATTAGAAGCTCTTACAAATCAATAAGGAAAAGACAAGAATAGTACTAGGATATCCACAAAAAAAAAAAAAAAAAAAAAAAAAAAAAAATAAAAAAAAAAATACAAATTAAAACAAGATATATTTTTCATTTATCAGATAGGCAAAATTATTGTAGATATAGGCTATAGGGAAATAACAGAATTATTGTAGATATAGGCTATAGGGAAATATCATTCTCATATATTACTACTGGAGCTATAGATTGGCTCAACTTTTCTGGAAGGCTTTTTAAATACAGTAGTTTCAAAAGACCAAAATTATCCAAAGAAAACAAAAATTACAATTTGTAAAGATCTATGTACCCCCTATGTTCATGGCAGTACAGTTTACAATAACCAAGATATGGAAGCCCATCAATAGATAATTGGATAAAGAAGTTATGGTTGATATATACAATGGAATATTACTCAGCCATTAAAAATTCACAATGACATGGATGGACCTAGAAGTTATGCTGAGTGAAATAAATCAGAGAAAGATAAGTACCATATGATTTCACTTATATGTGGAATCTAAGGAACGAAAAGAACAAATTAATCAAAAACAGACTCACAAATATAGAGGACAATCTGGTGGCGGCCAGAGGGGAGGAGGGTTGGGGGCTGGGAGAAAGTGGTGAAGGGTTAAAGAAGTACAAATTAGTAGTTGATAGACGGTCAAGGGGATGGGGAGCATGAATAGGGAATGCAGTCAGCATTAATGTAATGGCTAGGTAAAGAGCCAGAGGAGAGAAAAAGTAATTAAGGGGATCATTTTATAAACTATATAAATGTCTAACCAATGTACTATATACTTAAAACAAACAAAAAAGACCAAAATTAGTGCATTTCCTGAACCAATCAATTCCACAACTAAAAATTTATCTTAAGGCCTGAAATTAATATAAAATAATATTGAATGTCAACTCTAATTGAAAAATAAAAATTAAAACAAATTTTATCTTAAGGAAAAAAATGTGACAAGATTGTAAAATGTTAGTATAATGATGGTCAATAAATCTGTTGAAAGCAACAAAATAAATTCATAAAATAGATTATATGTAAATTTTTATTTTTATTATTTTCATTTATTATTATTTTTTTATTATGGTGACATTGGTTAATGAAATCTAGTAAGTTTTAGGTGTACAATTCAATAGAAAGGCATATGTATGTTACATTGTGTGTTCACTGCCCATAGTTAATTTCTTTCTGTCATATGTAAATTTTTAAATAGCTACTATTTATAAAGCACATACCAGCTAATTATATATATTATTTCATTTAGTTGTCGCAAGAACTCTGAGAACTATTATATTATTCCCATTTTCATCTGCAGATGAGAAACTGAAGTTCAGAGAAATTATGAGATTTGCCCAAGCTCAACAATCTAGAAGTGGCAGATACAGAATTAGCATAAACTTGGGCTTACTCGGAAAGCCAGTGATCTTTAATTCAAATTACTCTTATTGATAAGGAAAAACATTTATACCATAATGAGAAATAAAAATGCAGTTTATATTTTGGTCACCAGATGGGAGGGGGTTTTGGGAGTGATGAGTGAAAAAAGTGAAAAGGATTAAGTACAAATTGTCAGTTATAATAATAGTCATGGGGATGTAAAGTACAGCATATGGAATATAGCCAATAATGTTATAGTAACTACATATGGTGTCAGATGGGTACTAGGTGTATCGGGGTGATTACTTCATAAGGTATATAAATGTCTAATCACTAAGTTGTATACCAGAAACTAATATAATATTGTATGTCACCTGTAACTGAAAATTAAATTTTAAAAAATTTTTAAAAGAAAATGCAGTTTATAGAACAATTAAACAGTTTGACTCTTTCGTAAAATATGCACATACCTATAGATATTAGACATAGATCCACATAGGGAAATTTTAGAAGGATACACATCAAAATGCTAATGAAGGGTGTAACTCAGGGGAATTTTTTCTTTATCCTTGTTTTTCTTACTTTTTTATAATGATTACATTTAACTTATAAATGAAAAAAAAAATCAACAAAACCATCGCCCCTTTGAAGTCATAAACAATAGCCTTCACCTATTTTACTCCAAACGCATTGTCCACTTGCTCCACACATTTTTTAAAAAGTAAATAAGGCAGATTATTGATATATTTATATTCAACAAACATGTCTATGTTTTAGGTACTGTTGAATGAATGATTTTACTTCAGTGTGCCTAGATTCTCCTCTGTGCTCCCAAGTGTGACACCAAGGGTACCTACTCTCTCTCAAATCTTAATCACAACTATCTGTATTTGGATTTTAAGTCTTATCTCTAATTACTGAATGCAATTAAACCCATATTAAATGGATATCTGGCATCACACTGCCAATCCTTGGCCCGCCTCAGTAATTTTAGGCTTTCCAAAGTCAATCTAACATCTTGATCAATCACATCTGTACTGCTCTACTTCTGAAAGTAGAGGGTGTGCTGGTCTGAAGTGGATTCTTAGTTTCTTTCAACCAGGGAGAGACAAATTTCAAAACCTGGGCCCCAGGGGCCACCATCATCAAATTCCCCCATTTGTAAAACATCTTTCCTATCTTTCTCCCACCTCCTTACTCCCTTGCTTTCTGGAGCTCTATTCCTAACCCCAGCCCTCCTTTCTGCTATAAGGTTGATTTTAGAACCCATTCTCACTGTACCTCCTCTCCTCTCTCTAGCCCTTTAGCCATATATGTCTAAATCTTGGGGCTTGGGTTTCCACAGCCAGGACCTGTCTTCCCAGAAGGAATGGGAACAGCTGCTCACCCATCCCTTGAGATAGAGAAGAGACTGCTTTTGCAGTAATGAACTGCCAAAGGGTGTGTGGGAGGTGAGGGATGGAGGGGGCTGGGGAGCAAAACTCTCCTCTTCGCACTCTTTTATTGTGAGGAAAGAGCCCTATGACTTTGGTAACATGAGTGTTAAGAGGGCTAAACTCTGCCTGGTACCACTAAAAACAGCCCCAGCACCATTTGTAACGACAGGATTTAAAAATGGCTTTAAAAAATTAAAAGTAAAAACACATAATTTGGTCGGGTCACCACAATACCAATTAAAGTCTAAAGAAGAATAACATTTAGCAGGTTCATTTACTAGCACAGTGCCCAGCACTAATACACTGTGCAAGACAATTGTCATTAGGCATTAGATGGACAAAGCGCAGATTTGATAGGATGGCAATAGCAACCTCTGCTCTGGTGTGCAGCCCTCCTGTGGTTGGACGCCCGTTCAACAGACAATATTTTGTTGATTAGAGGAGTGATACCGGAAAGTTCAGATTTCACAGACATCGCTGTCAACTTCCTCAAGGAAGAGAGAGGAAGGTACCGCTCTAAGGCAGCAATTCACAGAGCCCTGAGACCTAGCCACTGAACGGTGGCGACACTAGCATGTGGTCATCTCAAGAAGAGTGTCCACCTCTGCGCTCGCGTCCACACTGCGCATCGGTGGAAGCCCTCTCCAGACTGTGCCCAGAGCCAGAGGTACCCTTCCCCCGGCAGCAGCTGGCACCCAGCAGATCCCCAGGTGACTGCCGGAGAGCGGGGAAGAACCAGTGTGCCGAGGCCGCACAAAGCCCACAGGCGGCGTTGTCATGCTTTCCCCGAAGGTCGCCTAGACAACCCAGCCCAGCCCCACCCACAGTGTCTGGCAGCCTAGACCAGTCAGGGGCAGGCAGAAGATGGAAGAGCCTCCAGAAGAGGCTCTGGCAGAACCCTTGGGACCTGAAAACACAGCCAAGTCCCCAGATAACAACCACACAGATCGCCAGGAAGACAACTGGCAGAACCTGGACAAAGAGGAGGCAGATAACCAGACTGATGACAGAGCAGCTAACCAGGCTGACCCCGATGTATTTGGCCAACCCAACCACAAAGTACCTGAACAGATTGAGCACAGAACATCTGATGCGGCTGACCCCAGAGCATCGAACCATGATAATGTTGCTGATGACAGAGCAGCTGATCAGGTTGACCAAAGAAAATCTGAACAGATGGACGGCAAAGCATCTGACCAAACTGATCATGTAGACTCTGAACAGTCTGATAGCCAGATGACTGTACTGCATGAACAAAGAACTTCTGAGCATACTGAACGCAGATTGTCCAGCCAGGCTGGAAGAAGAGCTTCTATACAGACCAATGGTAAATTGTCTATCCCATATGAACAAAGAGCCTCTGAACAGATGAACCACAGACTGCCTGGTGAGGCTGACCGAAGAATTCCTCAACATATTGACAGCAGATTGTCCGGCCTGGTTCAACAAAAAGCTTTTAAGCATGTTGACCGTAGATCGTCTGACCCAGTTGGGTACAAAACATCTGTAAAGACTTACCACAAAGTGCATGACCAAGTTACTGACCAAGTTACTGACCAAGTTACTGACCAAGTTACTGAACAAGCTGAAAACCAGGCTGATGACCAAGCTGAGAGCAGTTCTCATCACCTTGTAGTTGACAAAACTGACTATAGTGAATCTGACCAGGCTGACCACTTAATGAACAAAGAAGGTGATGACACAGAAAAGAACCAGTTTGACTATGAAGAAAGTGACCAGTATGATGATAAACTATTTACCAGCAAGAAAGACGAAGATGTTGACTTCAGAATACAACCCTGCAAATTTGAGGTTAGCCAAACAGACCTCAATAATTCCAAAGTTTCATCTGAATCTGACGCTGACAGTGGAAACTTTCCTCCAGCATCGAACTCATTTGCTACCGTATACATCAGTAATTTCCAAGGAAACGACCAAATCTTTTCCCAAAGATTCCCCTCCATATCAACCAAATTGGACTATCTCATCAGTCAAGAAAAAAGTCAAGTCACAGAAACCAAGCCTGTAGGTTAAAAGGGCATTTGATACCTACATGGGAGGTTGGAGGTCAAGCCGGGGCCTATGGTATTGGTTTGGTGGTGGGAGTGGGAAGTAAGCACTGGTTGGATCAAGGATGAGGAATATACCCACATGTTGTGATATGTGTGACCCATAAAATTTAGGAAGGGCAGAAGAAAGGTGAGAAATAAAGAGATATGTTGCTTTCTCTACTACTCTACGGCCACTCAGGAAGAATCAATGAACCAGCATTCAGGAGGCCAGGGTTTCAAGCCCTGATCTGGCTGCTAACTCTAGGCCCCGAGTCATTTACCCTCTCTGGGCTTCTACCAAGGAAAAGGAATTTGAAGTCAACTGGAGATCCCTGTGAAAGGAAAAGTATTTTAAGTAGATGAAAGAAGCCTAAGTTACCTCCCAGAACTTGAGGTGCATTATATTACCTGGAGGATCAACCAGTTCTCTCATAATTGTCTTTTCTCCAACTCGTGGTGGTCAGATCCCATCAACACCAGATTCTACTGATAATAGCAAAACTAAGAACAAAACTTTCTGAGGCTTTATTATTTATTAAAGACTCTTTGGGGGCATATTTCCATTTCAGGACATTTCAGAATACCGGGAAAGGAGTAGTTCCTATTTACACAACAAAACTCAGAGGAGGCGATTCCCTTCTATTATATATCAAGATCCTTATCAAATTTCACTACAATACATGGAGAAACACCGTATTCTGCAAATATTCCAGGTAAACATCTCTTCCCTTTGTTTAATTTAGAGTTTTTTGGTAATTATAATGTAAAAGACAAACTTTGATGTGGCTTTCAAGAGGTACAACGAAGGGCCTTTACTATAAGAGATATAATCTCATTGAGAAGTCAGTAAGTGCATTAAGATGTATTAACCAAAAGTAGTAAATGATAAACACCAAATAAGTGATAGTTACCATGATATGAAGCCACTTAGAAGGATCAGGTAGGTTGATTGACAGGGAAAAACTTGGCCAAGGGTTAAAGTTTGAGCCAGACTAAGAAGGGCAAAAAATTGGCAATTGAAAAAGAGAGAAAAATGCTTTCCAGTCAGAATATAATACTTTCTAAAGATAATCAAACTTTGACCATTTAAGAAACTACATTCTTTGTGGGGAAAGAGTAGTAAAGTGTTGCTTCTAATTCTTGAAATTCCAAATCTTATTGACCTCAGGATATGGGGCTGGAAACTTCTTTAAAGTATAATATCCTTGGCCAATATAGAATTATAAGAAATTACTACATTTATAAAATGTTTGTTGTTTGGTGTTCCTGACATGTTTATTTTTATGTTAATATTATTATCCAGTAAGGTACATATGTGTATATAATACATGAGTACATAAAGTAACTTTGTAGTTAGAATGGTGTGAAATAAGAATGGCCCACCTCAAATGAAAACATTCAAAATGGAAAAGTGTAAATTTAAAGAAGTAGGGTATAGTAGAAAGAGTACAAACTTTGCAAATTTAGCCCAAAGCTCCAACCTAACTTTGTCACTTTTCATCTTCATTATTTGGGGAAAATTACATAACTTCTGTGAATCTCAGTTTCTTCATATAAAATAGGGATAAGTGATATTTACTTCATTAACTCTGCTCTATGACTTTTCTTTCTTAAAATGTCCCATTGTGGGAGAGCACTAATGGCTGGGTTTTCTGGCTTGCATCAAAGAGCAACTTATTAAATTGAAGGATGAAAGCTGTTGAAAAAAGTAGAATTCTAATCATTCTATAAATAAATGTTTTCATCTGTCAAGGAAAAACAATGCTTATGCATTCAATGTTGTTATAAGAAAAATTAATTATCAAATAATGTATTCAGTAGAAACATATATGAAATACTAATTGGTCGGGGACATTAAACAGACCTTGAATATTTTACAACTAAAATTTGCCCTATTGCTATTCTTTGTAAGTGAGAATTCTACTTCTCTTGTTATAATTTTGGAGGTTATTCAACAACAAAAAGATATATTAGTAAATCTCTGAAGTTTTATATATGCTTTCTCATTTATTATGACAAACAATAAATATCACAATAATTTTCACCTTTCAGAATCAAGTGCCTCAGAAAGAAATTCTATATAAAATCATATAGCCTTTTAAAATTTTCACTCAAAATTCTTTTCTCTGACTGTTCTTCAAAGCATATAACATTAATTTCTCAGTATAGTAAAATGACAATTCTCAAAATAGAAATGTCCCCCAAATTTTCTCACTACTTCTTTGATCTTAGAAACTAAAAGAGTTCCATTGCTACTTATTACTAAATTTTTATTCCTCCAAATTTTACCTTACTTTGCCTAATTTTATCAGTAGTTAGAAAGTTATTTGACATTTTGTAGAGGTAAATGAATCTTTTTAAAATGCTGTGGTACATGGTAGGTTAGTGCAAAAGATTGCTTCGGATATAACTCCAGATAAAACTGACCTCATAACTTCAGCTCAGAACCGTAACGCGATACCTTATGATCTTTCTCAGCAGATCACTGAAAACTTAGTCTATGAAAGGCCAGAGGACCCCCTGAGTTTTATGCTGTACCAGGTATGGGCTAGGAGAAAAAGAACAACCTTTTTATTGTTTATTGTAAATATAGCACACATACAACTGTATAAAACAAAACACATACAACTCAGTGAATTATCATGAAGTGAGCAAACCCGTACCTACCATTTAGGTTTAAGAAACTAAAACATTGGCAGCAACCCAGAAGGCCCCCTTCCTTTCCCTCAGCTGTTACTCCCCACAAAGGGAGTATTATTCTGACACTTATGATAATGACTTTCTCACTTCTCTTTATCATTTTACACTAAACATGAATCATGAAACACTTTTGTTTAGAGTTGTCAGCTTTTACAACTTCATATAGAGGGAGCCATGTAGTAATTATTCATTTGTATCTGGTTTCTTTTGCTCAAAAGTATGACTGTGAAATTAATCCATGCTGTTGTTGTGTGGCTGTAGTTTGTTTTCAGTGCTGTATGGCATCCATTATATGAAATGCCACAATTTACCCATTCTGGGTGGATATGGATATTCAAGTTGTTTCTGGCTTGTAACTATTGCAAAAAATTTTCCTATGAGACTCCGTGCATGTCTCTTGTGCACGTATACACATATTTCTCTTGAGACATACCCAGATGGAAATTACTGGATCACAAAGTGTGTGTTTGCTCAGCTCTAGTAGATTATTTCAAACAATTTTCCAAAGTGATTGTACAAATATACACTCCCGACAGCAGTGTGTATCAGAGTTCCAGCTGTTTCACATCTTTACCACTTATATCCAGCACTTAGTATTGTCAGTCTTATTAGCATCAGCCATTTTGATAAGTGGTCAGTAATAAATCATTGCAGTTTCAATTTGCTTTTTCTGATTACTAAAGCAGTTGCATATCTTTTCTATTTATTTATTGGTCATTTGGAAATGCTTCTTTTTCTATTGTATTACTTGTCTTATTTTTTTCCATTCACTTGTGACAATTTTCTATATATGCGGATTGTGAGCTCTTTGTTGATTGTGTTTGTTACAGGTATCTTATCCTACTTTGTGCTTTCCCTTTTTATCCCTTAAAGTTATCCATTTTTTTAATCTTTAAAAAAATTATTTATTTGTTTGTTTATTTTACGGTTACATTGGTTAACGAAATCCAAGTTTCAGCTATACACTTTAACGGTCACGCATATATGTATTTACACTGTGTATTCACCTCCCATAGTTAGATTTCTTTCTGTTACACATATTTGACACCCTTTACCCCGTCTACCTCTACCCTTCCCCCACCCCTTACCCTCTGGTAACCACTAGTCTACAGTTTATGCCCATGAGTCTGTTTGTTTGTCCCATTCATTTGTTGCTTTTAGGTTTATATCCCACATATAAGTGATTTTCAACTTGTTCTGTCTGGCTTATTTCACTTAGCATGATTATCTTGAGGTCCATCCATGTTGTTAAAAATGGCAGTATTTCATCTCTTCTTATGGCTGAATAATATTCCATTGTATATATGTACCACTGCTTCTTTAGCCAATCATCTATTGTAGGACACTTTGGTTGCTTCCATGTCCTGGCCACCATGAATAATGTTGCTATGAACATTGATGTGCAAATATCTTTTTGGATATGGGTTTTCAAGTCTTTGGAGTAAATACCCAGTAGAGCGATTGCTGGATCATATGGTAGATCAATTCTTAGTTTTCTGAGGAACCTCTATGCTGTTTTCCATAGTGGCTGTACCAATATGCAGTCCCACCAGCAGTATATTAGGGTTCTTTTTTTCTCCGCATCCTCTCTAGCATTTGCTATTACTTGTTCTGTTGAGTATAGCTATTCTAACAGGTGTGAGATGGTATCTTATTGTGGTTTTGATTTGCATTTCTCTAATAGCTAGCAATGTTGAGCATTTTTTTCAAATATTTTTTGGTCATTTGTATATCCTCTATGGAGAAGTATCTGTTCAGGTCCTCTGCCCATGTTTTGATTGGATAATTTGGCTTTTTGTTATTATTGAGTTGTATGAGTTCTTTGTATATTTTGGATATTGGGCCCTTATCGGAGGCATTGCTTGCAAATATATTTTCCCATTCTGATGGTTGTCTCTTTGCCTTGTTGACGGTTTCTTTTGCTGAGCAGAAGCTTTTTAGTTTGATATAGTCCCATTCATTTATTTTAGCTTCTACTTCCCTTGCTTTTGAGATCAAATTCTTAAATCCTCTTTAAGCCCAAAGTCCTGGAGTTTAGTTCTTATGTTTTCTTCTATGCATTTTATTGTTTCAGGTCTTACATTTAAATCCTTAAATTCGAGTTATCTTTTGATAAACAGAAATTCTTAATTTTGATATACTCAAATTTAACAATCTTTTTATTTATGATTAGTACTTCTGGTGTCCTGTTTTAGAAGTCTCTCTTTAGCCCAAGCTCATGACCATAGTCCTCTATATTATCTTGTAGTTTGCTTTTGGGTTTCTTTTTGTGGGGTAGGGTGTTAAGTTTTGTTTGTTGTTTGCCTTTTACATTTATATCCAATCAATCTGGAATTGATTTTGTGTAGGGTGCAAGGTAGTGTAAAGTTTCATTTTTTTTTTCAAGTGGACATTCAACTGATCAAGCACCTTTTATTTAGAAAAAGAGAGACGATGCTTTCCACACTGCTCTTTATTTGACTCCTATGGTATATTTGTCTATCTTTGCTCTGGTACGAGACTGTCTTAATTGTTGGTATGCCTTACAATAAGAATAAATCTTCTCATATCCTATTCTTCTTTAAAAAAATATCTTTGATGTTCTTAGGCCTGTACATTTTCATGTTCATATTTAGAATAATTTGTGAAGTTATAGAAATGAAAGAACAGGAAAAACTCCAGAAAAATAATTAAACAATATGGAGACAAGAAATCTACCAGATAAGAGTTAAAAACAATAGTTGTAAGGATGCTCAATGAATTTGGTATAAGAATACATGAACTCAGTGAGAACTTCAACAAGGACAGGTAAAACATTATAAGGTGATAGGAAACAGAAAAAAGAACCAGTTAGAACTGAAGAATACAATAACTAAAATGAAGAATATGCTAGAAGGAATCAATAGCAGATTAGATGAAGCAGAGAATCGAATCGGCAATCTGGAAGACAAGATAGCAGAAAACACCCAATCAGAACAGCAAAAAGTACAGAGAATTTTAAAAATGAGTATAGTTTAAGGGGCCTTTTGGACAATAGCAAGCATACCAACATTCTCATCATAGGGTTCCCAGAAGAAGAGACAAAAAGGGATTTGAAACCTATTTGAAAAACTAATGACTGAAAACTTCCCTAATCTGGCAAAGGAAATAAACATACTCGTACTGGAAGCACAGAAAGTCCTAAACAAGATGAACCTGAAGACACCCACACCATTTAACTTTTAAATGCCAAAAGTTAAAGACAAAGAGAAAATCTGAAAAGAAGCAAGAGAAAAGCAGTTACTTTCACACAAGAGAGCTCCCATAAGACTATCAGCAGATTTTCAGTAGAAACTTTGCAGGACAGAAGGGATTGGCAAGCAATATTTAAAGTGATGAAAAGTAAAGACCTACAATCAAGACTACTCTACCCATCAAGATTATCATTTAGAATTGAAGGAGAGATTGAGTTTCCCAGATAAGCAAAAGCTAAAGGAGTTCATCACCACTAAACCCATATTACAAGAAATATTAAAGGGACATCTTTAAGAAGAAAGAAAAGATCAAAAATAAAAATAAGAAAATATAGAGGAAAAAAATTTTACTGACAAAGGTAAACAATAAAAGCAGCAGATAAACCAATTATAAAGTTAGTACAAAGATTAAAAGATGAAAGTAGGAAGACCATATGTAAATGCAAGAAATTAAGGGATACATACAAATGTATACAGAAAAGAGATAAAAATAATGACAAAACAAAAATGTTGGAGGATGAGGGAAAAAATGTAGTAATTTTAGAATGTGTTAGAACTTAAGCAACTGTTAAGTTAAAATAGACTGCTATAAACATAGCTTGATATATATGAAGCACATGGCAATAACAAAAAAACTTGTAAGAAATATACAAGAAATAAAGAGAAATTTAAACATAACACTATAGAAAGTCATCAACATACAAAGAAGAGAGCAAGAGAATAAGAGCATGAAACACAAAAATAGTCAGAAAACAACAAATAAAATGGCAATAACCACACACCTATCAATAATTACTTTAAATGTAAATGGACTAAATGCTTCAATCAAAAAAATAGGGTACCTGAATGGATACAAAACAAAGACCCAACATATACTGTCTACAAGAGACCCACTTTAGATCAAAAGACACAATTATACTGAAAATAAAGGATGGAAAAAAATATTTCATGCAAATGGAAACAAACCCAAAAATGCTGGGGTAGTACTTATATCAGACAAAATAAACTTTAAAACAAAGACTGTAACAAGGAAGAAAGAAGGGCATTAAAAAATAATAAAGTGATTAACCCAACAAGATATAACTCTTATAAACATCTAAGCACCCAACATAGGAGAATCTAAGTATATAAAACAAATATTGACAGACATAAGGGAGAGATCAACGGTAATACAATAATAATTGGAGACTTTAACGCCCTACTAACATCAATGGATAAATCATCCAAACAGAAAATCAACAAGGAAACAGTGGCCTTAAATAACACATTAGACCAGGTGAGCTTAATAGATATTTTTAGAGCATTCCACCCCAAAACAGAAGAATATACATTCTTTTCAAATGCACATGGAACATTTTCCAGGAGAGACCACATGTTAGGCCACAAAATAAGTCTCAATAAATTTAAGAAGACTGAAATCATATCGAGCATCTTCTCTGATAATAATGGTATGAAATTAGAAATTAATTACAAGAAGAAAACTGAAAAACAGACAGACACATGGAGACTAAACAACATGCTACTAAACAATAAAGGATTAACAATAAGATCAAGGAAGAAATCAAAATATACTTTGAGACAAATGAAAATAAAAATACAACAACCCAATATGGGATACAGGCCAAAGAAGTTCTAAGATGGAAATGTATAGCAATATAGACCTACCTCAAAAAATAGCAACAACAACAACAACAAAAACACCTCAAATAAACAATCTAAAGGAACTAGTGAAAGAATAACAAATTCCAAAGTGAGTAGAAGGAAAGGAATAATCAAAATCAGGGTGGAAATAAAGGATGTAGAGATTTTTCTAAAAAATAGGAAAGATGAAATCAAGAGCTAGTTCTTTGGAAAGATAAACAAAATTGATAGACCTTTAGCCAGACTCATCAAGAAAAAAGAGAGAGGACCAAATAAAATCAGAAATGAAAGAGAAGCGACAACTGACACCACAGAAATAGAAAGGATTTTAAGAAAATACCACAATTATATGCCAACAAATTAGAAAACCTGGAAGAAATGGACACATTCCTAGAGACATACAATCTTCCAAGACTGAATCAGGAAGAAACAGAAAATCTAAACAGACCAATAATTAGTCACAAAATTGAATCAGTAATCACATTGTGTTTCCTTAATTGGTCTAGCTAGAAATTAATCAATTTTGTTGGTGTTTTTTTTTTTTTTTTCCCAAAAACAGCTTTTGGCTTTGTTGATATTTCCTATTATTTACCTTTTCAATTTTATTTCTTTTTGCACTTATCCTTATTGTCTCCTTTCCTCTTTCTAATTTTGGTTTACTTTACTCTTTCTTTCTACTTCTTAAGGTAAACCTTAGATAATTGATTTTAGATCTTCTTTTCTAATATAGACACTTTTAAATGTTTCTCTCTAGGCACTGCTTTAGTTGCATCTCATAAATTTTGATATATTTTCATTATCTTTTCTAACAATCTCTGCTTTATTTAATTGAACTATGTAGAAAAGGGTTGGAAAACTATAGACCATCTGATTTTAAATGGCCCACAGGCTAAGGAAAAATTAACATTTTTCAAGTCATTGAAGAAGGAGAAGGAAGAGAGGGAAGGAGAGGAAGGAGAAAAAGAAGGCGGAGGAGAAGGAAGTGAGCAAGAAGGAGATGGGGAAAAACTAAAAGAAGAGGAAAGGGAAGGGAGGTTCGAGAGTAGCAACAGAGATAGTATGTGTCCTGCAATGCCTAAAATATGTATTATCCAGCCCTTTACAGAAAAAAAAATATTTTTACTTTAAATAACCATATGTATTTTAAAGAACTTAAGGGGACAAAAATAATCTTTTACATTTATACAGACAAATGCTATTTCTAATGTTCTTTACTCATCTGTGAATTTCCAGATTTCTCTCTGAAATTACTTCCCTTCAACCTGAAAAAACTTCTTTTAGCATTTCTTGTATTGCGGAACTGCTGGCAATGAATACTCTTAGTTCTTTATCTGAAAATCTTTTACATTTTCATTTTTTGTAAGACATCTTTGCTGGATATGAAATTCTGAATTGACTCTTTCCCCAGCTCCTAAAGAACATGGTTTCACCATTTTCTGGCCTTCATGGTTTCTGATAAGAAGTCCACAATTGTTCCCTGTATATAGTATGTTATGTTTCCAAATTGTTCCCTGTATGTAGTATGTTATGTTTCTCTGGATGCCCTCACGATCTTCTCTTTCTTAGTTTCTAAGGGTTTTATCATGATGCTCATTTGGAATTGACCTTTTTTGGGGGCGAAGGGGGATGTAGCTGAGCTTCTCAAATCTATAAATCCATGTTTTTCACCAAGTTTTGGAAGTCGACAGCCGTAATTTCTTTTTAAATTAAAGTTTTGGGGTGACCTTTGTTAATAAAATTATATAAGTTTCAAGCATACAATATATCATATGTATATTGCATTGTGTGTTCACCATCCAAAGTTAAATTTCCTTTTGTCACCGTATATTTGACAAATATACACCGTATATTTGTCACTCTTTATTCTTCTCTACCCACCCGCCAATTTGGTAACCACTAAATCGTTGTCCATATCCATGAGTTTCTGTTTGTCTTGTTCATTAGTTGCCTTCAGTTTTATATCCCACATATGAGTGAAATCATATGATTCTCAACTTTTCCTTTCTAATTTTGTTTTGCACGATAACCTCAAGATCCATCATGTTGTCGCAAATGGCAGTATTTCATCTTTTCTTATGGCTGAGTACTATTCCGTTGTATATATATATACCGCATCTTCTTTATCCAATTTTCTATCCAAGGGCACTGTGGTTGTTTCCATGTCTTGGCCACCCTGAATAATGCTGCAGTGAACATCAGGGTGAATATAGCTTTACAGATAAATGTTTTCAAATTTGGGGGGTAGATACCCAGAAAAGGAATTGCTGGATCATATGGTAATTCTATTCTTAATTTTTTGAGGAATGTTCATACTGTTTTCTTTAGGTATTTTCCTGTCCCATTCTGTCTGTCTGTCTGTCTGTCTCTCTCTCTCTCCTTTTTTTGAGACTAAAATTAGACCTCTAACCTACATTAGACCTTTTGATATTATCTCACAAATCCGTGAAGTTTTCTTCATTTTTTCAAGTTTTCCTTGGCTCTATTTTCAAGGGACAATTTTACTTCTTCCTTTCTAATTTTGAACAACCATTGGGTCAAAGAAGAAATCAAAAAAAGAATTAAAAGATACCACAAGACAACTGAAAATGAAAACACAACATACTAAAATTTACTAAATGCAGTAAAAAGAGTTTTAAGAGGGAAGTTCAAGTGACAAACACATCAAAAAAGAAGAAAGATCTCAACTTAATTTTATACCTAAAGGAGCTATAAAAAGAATAAACAGCCCAAAGTTAGAAGAAAAGAAATCACAAAAATAGGAGCATAGGTAAATAAAATAAAACAAAATAAAATAAAATAAAATAAAAATAATTGGAAAATGAAACCAAAAGTTGTGTTTTTTGAAAAGATTAAAAAAATTGACAGGCCCTTATCTAGATTAAGACAAAAAGAGAGAAGACCTAAATAAAATCTGAAATAAAAGAAGAGATATTACAACTGATGACACAGAAATAAAAAGGATCATATGATACTACTATGAACAATCTATTAAAAGTCAACAAATTGGATAACCTAGAGGAAAAGTATAAATTGCTAGAAGTGAGATTGGCATAAATTGCAACCTACCGAGACTAAATCATGAAGAAACAAAGACTGAACAGACCTACAATTAGCATGGTGATTGAATCAGTAATCAAAAACCTTCCAACAAAGAAAAGCCCAGGACCAGATGGCTCTGTTGTGAGCTCTATCAAACATTCAAAGAATTTACATCAATTCCTCTCAAACTCTTCCAAAAAATTGAAGAGGCGAGAATACTTCTAAACTCATTTTGTGAGGCCAGTATTACCCTGATACCTAAGCCAGACAAAAACTACAGGCCAATATTCCTGATGAATATAGATAGAAAAATAATTTTAGATTGTATCCTGGACATTGTAAGTATTATGTTGTGTAGTCTGAGTTCCATCATATTCCTCTGACAAATGTTTTTGTTTTAGCTGGCAGTTAACATGGTTAGATTAGATTTGTAAGCGCTCTCTTATCTTCTGTGGATGATGGATGATAGCTAAGGTCAATTCTCTAAGCCTTTGCCATACTATTTTGAGTCTGTCATGAAAGTGCATGATTCAGTGTCAGCCTGAGTCTTGTGCAAGATTCATACACAGAACTGGAGAATCTCCTTCCCTCTTCTAGATTTTCCCCTCACTCTTCATCATCTGGCCATATTTAACCAGGCTACTTCCCCTGATTCGTCATCCAGAATGACAGTGGGCTTTCTATCAGAGTTTTAGGCATTTCTGTGAGTTTTAGACATTTCTGTGAGTTTTAGGCACAGCTGTGGCTGTGACCATCATTGAGTCAGTTATGAAAAATGAATTCATTCCATGTCAGTCAGTTGCTCCAAGTTTAGACTCCCTTCCAAAATCTGCCTGTCTTTGCTTAGTCGCAGAATTTTCTGGTTGTTGAGGAATTTTTTTTTGTCTCGATTTGGTTTGGGGGTTGATTTGGCAGAGGGGGTGTATTTTGAACATATTACACAGTTGTTATTTTCAGTAATTTAAAAATGCTTACTTTTGCATATAGAAAGCAGATCTTTTTTATATATATAATATATGCATTTAAGGTTTTATCACAAATTTAAGTATGTGGTATTTCATTAAAAAGTTTCTAATTTTCATTATGATTTCTTCAACTTATGGGTTTTTAAACATTAGATTGTTTATAGAGATCATTAAATATCATTTTCTAGTTGCCCTTTAGTTAATGATTTCTGTCAGTTTCTCCTATTATTAATATCTTGCATTAGCGTGGAACATTTGTTACAATTGATGAGACAATATTGATACACTATTAACTAAAGTCCATGGTTTACATAGGGTTCTTTCTTTGTGTTGTACATTCCGTAGGTTTTGAAAAAATGTATATGATATCTACACTTACTATGTCTATAATTACAGTATCATTCAGAATAGGGTCACTGTCCTCTTATATTTTTACTGGTTTCCCTAGAGATTAAAATATGTATTCCTGAATTATCAAAGTCTAAATTATTTGTATCAGTTTAGTACAAGGACTTCTGTATTTTAAATTTCTACATATCTTAACCCTATAAGACATGGTGATTCCAAAGTAGACCAAAACCATAAGTGAAAAAAAATTCTTTTTTATTCTCCTCAGGTACAGGAAATGATAAAAAACAGAGACAAAAGAGCAAACTACAAAGAATGAATCTCTCTTCAACATGGTTTACAACCATCAATGTCAACACCGTGTTCTGATTCCCACTCAAAAAAATGGTTTTTGAATGGTTATTAGTAGTGACTCCGCCTAAATGTGTTCTTAATTTTTAAATAAAAATCTACACAGTATCTTTGGAAAATTCACATAACAGTTACCAATACCTCTGGCTAATCATACAAAAATATACAACTGTTATACTTATCCATGCAACAGTATTTCCATAGTCACTCCTCCAAAGTACTGAGCGATAATAAGTTCACAAATCCCAAAGAAGATCAAGAAAAGAATATTAGCAATTTATATGCAATTCTCTTAAAGCATACAAATCTAATGTCTCCAAGCTCATAACATTTTCAGGCAGAAAATGTATGAAAAATAATTTGCAATAGCACTTTTTTTCTCTCTTAATGGAAGATGATTGTCGTAATATCTCTTCTTGTTTCCTAATACTTCCAATATATTTTTACTATTTTCTTCTTGACTTTGTCTCTTATATTCTGCCATTAGTGGACATAATTTAATCTATTCCTAGGGACAGTACCCTTTTGATTTTTAACCTAAAGCAACATTCAAACATGTTATACTACTCTGTACCCACCTATGGGAGAGGCAGAATGTCGCTTCCTCATTACCTTTATTCCTTGAAGAGTATGTACACCATGTGGAATGTGTAACCAGTCAAACTAGTATTTAAAAACAAAAAGTCTTAATGAGGTCTGTCTGGTATGAGGGTATCTGCCCAGCAATCATAACTGAGATGATCATCTGATACTACTTTTGTGAGTTGAAGCTTTCATTTAATTTCTATTTGGAAATGAAAGCAGACTTGATTCTTCATATTGTTTAACTGGTGGTTTGGTGTAATTATGCAGTCACATTACAATGGATTAAGCCTCTGCTTGAACAATTATGTACAAATCTTATTTTTTTATACCTGAGTTTTATTTCTAGTAATTATACCAAAAATCTTCTGCTTGTGACTTCAAAGTTTATTTAGTATTTCTTTCAATTATCCACAAAATGTGCATGTGCTCAGACTTGATAAATGTTCTCCACTCAGATGGAGACAGCTCATCTGTTGACTGCGGGCTGGCAAATTTATCAGATGAAAGCTGATAAATTTGTGGTGAACCTCTGAGAAAAGTTTAAGTGACATGACTAACCAGACCACACCAGCTATTTCAGTCCTTGGCTTTCTACGATACATTTTGCAGCTATCATTTTGACCTTTCACAGTGAGGCAGTCGACCAAAGGGATGGGCTTGGTATGGTTCAGTGACCTTGTCTAAACGTGTGTGAGTGAAAGGAGAAGGGAGAAAATGGAGATCGAGCCTCACTTTTAATGAGTCAGGCTCTCTACTAAAAGAATTGTCTAGTGTAGAAGCTCAATCAGCTAACGGTACTTGTATTCAGGTCTTAGTCCTTAAGTGGTAGGATGTAATCTCAGGCCAGGAATAAAGACTAAAGGTGAGAACCTGGTTTCAGATGACTGTGTACTTATGCTTGAATCTTCGTGTCTATTATTTACTTGGGAACATTTTAAGGCTAAAACTCAGAAAGAGATAACTGTATCTCCCAGTGCTTTATTAAGTTCTCAAAGGCAATTTTTTTTTTCTTGTAGTGTTAGCAGAATTTGCAACAAGCTAACACTAGAGAGTGGTAGTGTGGACTATTATTATGAACAGATGGGATTCCAATGGGCAGAGTTGAGTTGTTTGCCTAATTCTCTGTGCAATGTTGTTGTTGTTGTCGTTGTTGTTGTTTAAAGAAAAAAGCAGTCCTGGACATGGTTCCACAGTGTAGTGGTGCTTTACACTCAGAAGGTCCTGGATTCACACCCCAGTGGAGCTACAGTCCATGGTCTATGGCCATGCCACCCTGACCAAGCCTGATGTCTGATCTTGGAAGCTAAGCAGGGTTGGGCCTGGTTAGTACTTGAATGGGAGACCACCAGATATAAATAAAAATAAATAATTTTTTAAAAAGAAGAAAAAGCAGTCCTTCTCAAATTCCATTAAAAATATAGTAAAGATTTTCAAAAAGAACTAAATCCATTTCAATACTCAAAGCAGGAAGAAGAAAGACTAGAGATTTTTATGATTTCTGAAAACAGAAAGCAGATAGAATAGCAATGACAAATACACTAGGGGAGAAGTCCTACCTCAGAACCCACAAAGGTGGCTTAGTGAAGGGAGAAGATGTTTATCCAGGCAGAGTCTCAGAGATCTCCATGCTCAGTGTGGGCAGGTACAGAGTAAAGGAGTGAGCTGTGAGTAACAAAGGACTTCTCCTTTTAAACAACTTTTATAGACTCTATTTTAGTCACCTACTACCAGAGCCACGCCTCGTCATCATCATAGTACCCTATAGTGAATCACTCATATAGACAAATTACACTTCCAGAAATGACATTGAACCTGGAGAATTTTATAGAGAAGATTTGTGTCGAATTTGTAATAAAAAAAAAAGTGGAATAATTGTCCAACCACAAAATTGTTCCACAGATTGATCAAGTAAATTGTGACATATCCATGCAATAAAATTGTATGCATCCAATTAATGTTACTATACTTATTGCTTAATTATTTGGATGCATATAGTTGGATATACCCTATATCATATAACAACATACATATACATACGTAACAATGTACATATACATAAAAAGAGTTAAATAGAGAAAAAGAAAGACTAAAAGAAATAAAAGAATAGAAAAATATGAAATCTTGGAAAGCCCTTTTTAGGCATAATGCCAAAGGCAGAAGTCATTAAGTAAAATATTTATATAATAAACATGAAATATTTTAATAAATGTACGGAAAAAAGTTAGCAAAAAGGCAAATCATTAACTAAGAGTAAAAGTTGCAATGAATATGGCAGGTCAATATCCTAAATCTGTAACAAGTTCCCACAAATCATAAATACTCCCAATCAAAGAAGAGGGCCAAGAACATGAATGGGGAACTTATTGAGGAGAGTATGTAAATAGACAAAAAAAAAGTATAAATTAAAACAAAAATCAGATACCAATTAAATATCTTTTACCTTTAAAAAATTTTAAAGGTAACTAATCTGGCTGAAAGTGCAGAGAAATGGGCACTCTTTTACACTGTCATCAGAGGTATAAATTTTACAATCTCTCTGGAATGCAATTTGACTGCATGAATACAAAAACTTTAAAACAAACATGCCCTTTAGTCAGAAATTCTAATTTAAGACTTTCTACTAAGGAAATAATAAAATGTGGTTAAAATTTTATTACAAGAATATTTTCCATGGCATTATTTATAATATTGAAAAACTGAAAATACGAATTTTCAACTTGAGGAATTCCATTAAATACCCAGTGGCATAGTCATACAGTAGCATATAACACATTCATTAAAATTATGTTGTAGAATAATCCCAAAGGGAAATGTATGCATCATATTGTAAGTAAAAATAACTGGCTTAAAAAACTGTCAATAAGTATGATCCCAATTATGTAGGGGGGAAATGCCAAAAGAAAGATAGAAAGTACCACGAGTGTAAGGATTTTGTCTGTTTTATTCCCGTTAGAACTGAATCTGACATATAGTACCTCAAATAGTTCCTGAATGGGTGATTCTATACCAAAATGTTCATTGTGTTTGTCACTGGTTGATATATAATTATTCCAGAGATCATGTTTTCCCTTGGGACCTCTCATGCCCAAAATGTAAAATTGTGCACAACGTCCTTAGCAATATCTCTGCGATAAACACAGCAAGTGTCATAGACTTGTCCCTTAATATTGGACATCAGAGATATGTAGTCACTAGAGAATTGAGTGGACCTGGGCACTTCAGGAACATCGTTTTGGGGTTTGCTCATTTTTTTTTTAAATATGTAAGCTGTGCTTTAATACCATTTAGAAAGTTATGCTAATTGTCTAACTACACGCAAACACTACAGCCTAGTAGTTAAGAGTACAGGCTGAGAGGACAGACTGACCAGAGTCTTTAGCTCTAAACAGCTCTGTGACCATGAGCAAGTTACCTCTTCAACCTCCAGCTCCCTCATCTGTAAAATGAGAAGTAATAATAGTATATACTTCACACGGCTATTGTGAAGAGTAAACTTGACAATGTTTGGGACTTTTAGTAGGAACTGAAAATATGGTAGACAACATTACAATTTGAGAAGTTTTCTTTCCTGCAACTGGTGACTAGAGAAAAAGGCATTTTGTAACTCACATTCCTAATTCAGAGAACTTCCAGGTATTGGACTAGTCTCTTTTCGACCCATTTGACACTACGACTCCATCCCACCCCCATAAAAATGGATTTTGAGTGAAGGGTATGTTTAGCTGGGGTAGTGCTTGTGAATAGAAACATTCCAGTGGTTTCTTGTCCCAGAGAAAAGTCTCCTGAGGGTTAAAAAGTTTGAGGGTGTGTATAGCACCAACATTTTGTAGCCTGGTTAGAAATCACATTAGTCACCAGCTTCGTTAAATTGCTTTGCAATAACCACAAAGAAGCAAAAGCAGTGGAGGGCGATGGTGCACTGACTGGTATGGCCAGGCAGGAAGGGGATAGGTATACACCTCCCTTTAGTTCCAAGTTCCTGAAAAATACAGAAGATGGGTCTATCTTGAAAACAAGGGTCTTGGAGTGTAGATGATTGTGGAGGATGCAAACTGACGTGTTGGGTGAAAACTCTCTATCAGCCAGAACTGTACGCCACCCACAGTCTACACTGAGGCTGCTGGCAGCGAGCCAGATGGTGGATGGTGATGATGACCAAGAGGAAAGGACAGCAGCCTCTCCAGGGCCAGCCACATAAGACAATGTTGTTTCACTCTCAGAAGTGTATACAGGGAATGGGGAGGGGGCATTATTAAAGAGAAGACCCTCTACCTTCTCCCCGAAACTCTCAAACCACTGTAGTCTCAATTGCACTGATAGGAAGAAAATATCTAAGTCTTTCTAACTGAACTGACACTCTTAGTAATGAGAATTCTCTGATAAGCTTTGGAACTGGGTTAAAATGTGGTTAAGAAAAAGGAGAAATTAGCAGAACATATAAAACAATTATTGGAAAAATAAACCAATACTTGTACATTAAGGACTTGAAATTCCTCATCTAATAAGTTGCAGTTATTGTCTGAAAATTAATCTTTTTTCTACCTAGTCACTTGTTTCTTTTCGTGAATTTCATATTCATGTTATCTGTTCTCAAAAGATTCACGTTTATTTTGTCCCTACATAATCCTAGTAATAGAACTTAAAATGTCTACGATATGGAAACATATGTCCTTGTTTGCTTCTTTGCTACTTTATCACAAATGTTTCCAAAAGAGCACATGTTTTTAATAACTTGCATGTTTCTCTTTGTATAATTGTAATATAGATCCTTTGTAAACATGTGAATTACAAAATAAAATAAAATTAAATTAAAGTCATCCATATTGCATTATCCAGATATAACCCTGTTAATATTTACTTTATAGTCTTCCGAACTTTTTAAGTCATGCATACATATGCGCATTTTAAAAATATAAAAGTGTGTCAAATTCTACAAACTATTTTGTAACCTGCTTTTTTCACTTTTAGCACTTAGCAGACCTAGTGTAGAGTGCTTGGTACATCAAAAGTTTTCAATGAATATTTGTCGAACAAATGAATGAACACATTTTTATGTCAAACATTTTTCTGTGGCATCCTTTTTTGTCACAATTGCATAGAATTCCACTGTGTGAATCATCATTCACACTGTAGCTGTATCTACCCAGGCCCTGGAGAGCTGAGGAGGAACAGGAGTGTGATGGACACGCAATCTCCCGTGCAGGCCCCATCAAGGGGGAACTGCTGCCCACCTGCTGGGAGTGCTGGCAGTTCTCAGCCCCATTGTCATCCCCCTTCAGGGATTGCCTCCACTACAGAAAGCCACCTTTCCAGGGAGACCCACAGCTAAGGACTGATTACAGAGGGGCCCAGTGCAGAACAATGGCGGCAGGCCATCGTCTGGCGTTCCCTGGGGCTGTGGGAAAGGGGTGCTGCCTGAGGCTGTCCTATCTACATGGTAACTTGACTTCTTTCTGCCCAATCCTATTTCTTCTCTCTTCCATGGGTGTTTAATCTCTAATAAACATTCTGCACACGAAACTCTGTCTCAGAGTCAGATTCCTGAAAATCCTCGCCTGTTACAGAGCTGGCCCTGACTCACAAGAACTCCTGAGTCTATTAATTAAAGCATCCAGCAAATTCTAACATTACTGCCATTGTGCATTGCTAACACCGGGTGAAAAAACTATGGTGCATGTCTACCATGAGATGTTATGCAGTTATTAAAAAAAAATGTTTTTTTTGTTCAAATATTCTTGGTGCTGTGTATGACACATGGTGGCTCCAGAGGAAGGCAGGAAAGGGAAAAGAAGGGAAGGAAAAGAGAAAAGAAGGGAGGGGAGGGGAGCATAGGGGTGGGAGGGGAGAGTGAGGGCGGAGGAAAAGAAGGAATTGGACATCATCAGAATTACCTGAGCCCCTTCTCTATACCTGAATTTCTTCCAATCTGTCTATTTCCAGATCTCTGGCCCCTTACCAGTCTTTGGATCACCTCAGTGTGAGCATTGATTGGACAATTACCATGCTCATTAATGTAGCATATGCAAGTTATAAAAACTGAAACCAGATAAACATGAACCAGCATGACTATGAGCAGTCAAAACAATAGATAGGTCTTTTAATGCACAAAAGCAGAATAAAAGATCGAATCAGACCAAAATGAAAACAAAAGCTCTGAGAGTATGTTCGAGGGAAGCTCAGACGTAGGAGGAACCATTCCAGAGGCGTGATGAGCTGAGCCCTGTCGATTTGCTTCCATCTGTCAGAATCACACATTCCAAAGCTGCAGAAACCTATTGAACAAAAACTTCCTGTTACTTCTGACTTTGGGAGATAGGCTCAGGCAGCAGGAGGCTCAGCCCCTGTGAGAAGCCTCCTCCCAATCACAGGTCACCTTTCCCTTGTCCTGAAGGTTCAAAGAATTGCTGCAGGTTAGAAAAGCATCTCAGGCTAGCTTGGCTTGCACAGTGGGCCAGCACAGCACCAGGAGGAGGAGGACAGGACACCGTGAGTAGACTTGATTTCACTCTGCAACTAGGCTCTCAGTGTTTGGATTGCTTTCTGGGGAGGGGAGCTAGCAATCTGGAAGGAAAAAGGAGAGAAGTTAAGTTCCTGATGAATTTCATTTCTTTCTTTTTTTTTTTTTTTTTTTTTTTTTTTTTTATAATTTAGGACATTGTGACTGTACTTTAAACTATACATATTGATTTTTGAAACACTTTGATATTGTCCAGTTCTCAGAACTGAGATTAACCTTCTTCTGGGGTATTATTCAACTATCTTGATTTCAACCTCAAATTTTCTTCTCACAGAAAGACCAAGAAAAATGTAAGAATCCTGAGAAAAACTCTATCTCCTGATAAATCTCAGAGACACATTTGTGGATCCCCAGTTTTCTTGTGAAGTCAGAAAAGCAAAAGAAATTTTAAGGAAACCAATCATATTCTTTCTTAATAATCTGTATCTTAGCCTAGCAGAAAGGAAGTTTTCTGGTCTCCTGATAAGAAATCATTTGGTCCTGTCAACTCGTAAAGGGATTTGTGAGGCAATTTACACAGGTTACTTTTCTGCAAACAGTTCTGCTTAATAAATGTGTCATTTGAAATAAGTCAACAAATTAGCTTTATCTATACAATGTCATTTTTACATAGTTTATTTTTACTCTTCACCAATTAGTTGATCCACCAGGATCTGCAGGTCCTAAGTGTATTTTTTGTTCTGATAACATTTTTGCACATAACACAAATTAAGTTTTGAATAATGCTAACATTATTTTATGTTTATGTTTTTAAGTTAAAAACCCCAATTATAACCAGCATTAAAGATTTTTCTGACTTTTGAGTTTTCATTAATTGTAATGTCTTTTTTATATCAAAGACAATGTTTATTGACCATTTCTTGCCTGAAAAGAGTTGCTAAGCAGAAGAAGGAACCTAGAGTTTTATATATATACATATTTCAGTTATATATATAACTTGGGTTATACAGTTTTCAAACTTGGTGAAGAAATATTTTTTCTTTTGATTATCTCTTCTCAATGAGGAGAAAATTTTCTTTTTTTTTCTTTTTTTCTGCTATAATAGGCTTAAATTTTTTCTTTAACGACCTGGAAAGAATTATAAACTTTTAGGTCCAAAGGGGACCTTGGATATCATCTTAGTCAAGAAAAACAGAAATGAAATCTCAGAATTTCTTTTTTGATCTCTCCTCTTATATACGTACCCAGAGCAAACACTAATTAGCCCTAGAATATGCTGTACCCTTCTGCTGGAATCTGGGCCTCTTGGCCATGCAGGCTTCCCACATCCCTGAAGGGCTACTGTTTCCTAACTGGGACAGAGACAAAATGCATGAGGACATACTCTAATCTCACATCCTCCAAGGATTCTCCATGGGATTCCTGCCCTGGGGCTGGACATCCCACTGGCAAGGCCCATCCCTGTGATCCTCACTTGGCTGAGAGTACCTGAGCCCTTGCTCATCTTAGCCTGTGATTTCAGGTGGGTGGATGACTCTGAGATCATCTCAGCAAGCATCAGTAGTCTAGAGCAGTGCTGCCCCTTAGAATTTTCTGCAAGGATGGAAATGTTCCATGCAACAGCCACTAACCACATGCGGCTATTGAGCACTTGGTATGTGCCTAGCACAACTAAAGGATTGAATTCTTATTTAATTGGACTAATTTGAATTAAATAGCTACTTGCAGCTACTAGCTACCATTTTCATCAGAGCAGGTTTGGAGCTTTAAAGCAAGGAAAGCTAATGGGCACTGTGATCTATGGGTAACATCTCCATGGAAACAAGTTCTTCTTTTCATCATTTCTAGGACTTATCCTACCCTAAATCTAAGTAGACCAGTAATTGTCCTCATGGGGAAAACTTCTACACCCATCTTTATTCTCACCTCTAACTCTACAACTGTCTACTTTTGTTCTAGGTTTCAGAGTCAGGGCTAAGGCAACAGTATATTGTATTTCTTCTTTCTTCCTTTCACTTTCTTTTGTTATTCCAAATTTCTCTAACATGAGCTAGAGCTTGTGGTGTGGTTTGTGTTACTTAGTATAACAAACTTGGATGCGGAAAAGAGGTAATGAACTTGAAAAATAAATGATCTCATGCTTGTTGGGTGAATCTCACTTCTTTTTTTCTTCTTTGAAAATTGGTTTGTTTAGTGAGCACTCAATGGTTTTTAGGTCTATTCAATTTGCCTGGAAACATCAATACTCTGAATATGAATAATATTTATAAGAAAACAAAGTGAATGAAGCATAAGTAAAAAAAGAAAAAGAAAGAAAACTCTAGTCTTTTAAAAAATCGGCACTCCTCAGCCAAAGAACTCCCAGTATGTAGAACAATATGAGTAAATCATCATGGTGCCAGGCCTCTGGGCAGTTTTCCACAGGGCGGGGCTCACAGAGTCTGTTTCTTACATGGAAACATTTTGAGGGAAGCTGTGCAGTTTCGGTCAGAGGCAATAGTGTTTCTGAAGTGGACAGCTGAAATTCTGCCCTCTACCAATCCTACTTTTTAATCCCATCCCATTTGCATCCTTTTTAGCCCCACAAGGTTAAGAAAAAATCTAGTACATGTGAGGAAAGCATGACTTAAATAACACAAGAAAGTTTCAGTAGACTCCATACTAAAGTAGCTCATACATACTGGGAGCTAAAAGGAAAAGGAAGAGGGCACGACATATCATATTATCAGGAGTCAGTCTCTATCCCCACATCATGAGTTAAAAGGTTTGTATTTTTAGGGTCTCTTTTCTTCTCCCTTTGGAAATATGGGAATGAGATCTGAGCCCATCATTCTCAATGAGGCATTGACATAGATGGCTCATGAGACTCAATGCACCCCTTTTACATGTAGCATTTGTATTCTAATCTGGAGCAGTAAAAGAGTAATTCCCTAGTGTGGGATTTTGGAAATTAAGGTAAAGAGTAAGGAAAACTTTGAATGGAGGGCGAGAGTGAAAGGCTCTCTCCTTGCCAGTTTTGTTATGTGACTTCCCTTGTGGCTTAACTTGTAAGAGAAAAGGGCAGGTTCAATGGCAGGGTGTTGGGAGTTTCTCTTAATTTTAAAGAAATATAAAGGGAGGAGGTATCTCCCTACCTTAAAAGGAAGGATTAACAACAAATTTAATATAAGTCTTAAAGGTCAGGAGATCAGGACTCAAATCTTGACTCTGCAATGACAAATCGATGGTCTTTGAGCAAGTCAGTGCCCCTCTAGGAGCCTTAATTTCCTCATCTGCACAGTGAGGGGGCTGACTACCAAGCTTCTAAGTTTGTAGTCAGAGCTGATATTCTATCATGATATGAATGAGCACATGACCAATAATGGACCTAGGATAAATAGACGCCTTACTTTCTCCCTAATCACGTACCTTCTCAGTAAGACAAAAACTATCCAAAGTGTAGACATCAACTTCTAGGTATTTCACTCGTCAAATAATTTGCTAGTTTAAAATTTTGTTTCTTTACTGCAATTGTTTGTCAAATTGACTTTTTTTAATGTACAGCAACCTATTCCTTCGTGGTTTCAGAATGACTCATTAGACAAACTTGGGCGAAGAAAAGAGGTAACAAAGTATGAGGCTGGATTGCCATGGCAAAGGCTAGTAGGGGAAAAAAGCTATACACACATATCCACCAAACAGGATATGATTTGAGCTGCCCTGAAGAGCTGTTTGCTTAGCGCAAAAAGAGGAAGGTAGGAAAGAAAGGATAATTCCGAGCAAGATTAGTTGGAAAACACAAGGAGTTTTTCAGCTGAAATTCAGAGGATGGTAAAGAATTCAATAAGCAGAAATGAGAGAAGGGATTCCAAAAGAAAAGACAACATAAGCACAACCTGGACGCATAATCAGGACACTCAGGGGAACAGAGGAAGATGAGGAGCAGGGCATTTGAAACCTTGATAGTACTGTCTTGAATACAAGCTAAGGAGCTTGTGCTTTATCTCTCAGATTGTCCAACCCATCTGCTGTGGGCTAAAAGGAGAATGGAATGGTTGGGTCTGGACAAACATTATAGATACAGGCAAAGAGAAGACATTGGTCTGTCACCAAGAGATGAAAAGTCAAAAAGTTTTCAAATTCAAGTGCAATGGAGTTGAACTAGAGAAATCTAGATTTGAAGAGATCAGTCAACAAGAGAGAATGGGTAGACAAGTGGACTCATCTGGCAATAGGAAGTGAGAAGGCGTCAGTGGCAGAGCTTGTGGGTGGAGCATGAGCTATATAGGGCTCTCCTTTGAATGGAGGCTACAGGGAGCTTTTGTGGGTGTTTAAGCAGGGAAGTGATACAAAATTAGAGCTGTGTTTAAGGACAGTGGATCTCAAGACTGATTAAGTGGCTGGCACTTAGAAGTCTTGTTTACCTTGTAAAACACCACAAAGTAGTGACATATTAAATGTAAAATAATTAAGTAGATCATTTTGGCCTAAATTTATACTATAAATTAGATTCTAGCTGGAGAGGTGGTAGCAAGCACTCAAGGTCTAAGAAAAATTTGTGAGAGAAAAATGCTTAAAATTATAAATTTTGACCATTAATTTTTCTTCAAATTAGGAAACGACTGCAATTATTCAATTTTGGCATCAAAACATGTTTCCCCAGTATGTGGAATATCTGTGCTCTGTAGGATCATTTGAGAACCTCTGCTTTAGAAGTTCACTCTGGAAGCACTGTGTGGAATGGAAACAGAAACTGCTGAATTCATCTGAGCTAGAAATTAAGGAATGGCAGTAGGAATTGGAAGGAAAGGCTAAAATGGCCTCAGGAAACAGAAAATAATCGTTTATATCAAAAAATATAAATCAATCCCAAATGAAGAGTGTTGTATTCAGGGTTCTCTACAGAAACGGAATCAATAGGACACATATATATATAGAGAGAAAGAGATTTGTTTTAAGGATTGGCTCACGTGGTTGTTGGGAACTGGCAAAATATGTAAAGCAAGCCAGCAGCCTGAAAATTCAGGTAGGAAGTTGATGTTGCAGTCTCGAGTCTGAAATCTGCAGACTGGAGACTCAGACGGGGTTTCTGTGTTGTAGTCTTAAAGGCAGAATTGTTTCTTTTTCAGGAAGCCTCAGTCTTTGCTCTTAGGCCTTTTGACTGATTAGATGAGGCCCACCGACATTGTAGAGGATAATCTGCTTTACTCAGTCTCCTAATTTAAACGTTAATCACATTAAAAATATGTATTTTCACAGCAATATCCAAACTGGTATTTGACCAACAACTAGGTACCATATCCTAGTCAAGCTGAGACATAAAATTAACTATTGCAGAGTGTTTATTTTGATACTTCCTTATTAGCCAGGCAGAGACAAAACTGAAGAAGTTATTAACTTCTTAAGGCACAACTATTGCAAGCTCCAGAGGTCACCACAGTTTATATTCCGTATGTAGAGAAAGGCCCATTTGTCCATCTCTTTTGTCCTCTCGCCATGCCTGTCTTCTCTGGAAAAGTCAATAAATTCATAATGTGTGTTGTTATTGTTTTTGTTTTTTTAAATAGTCATCGGTGTAGAACTTTGTCAAAGTTTTTCTTTTCTTAATCAATATAAGTTCATTAGTCTGCCCTTATGCACAAGCATATGTAATAGTCCTCAAAGAACTCTAAAAGAAGCCAGATCTGATCATTTTCTTTCATAGGAATCATGTTGCCTTTCCTCTAAGTGTACCAGGAATGCAGGAGATTCCTCCAGCTTGTCTATTATGGAAGTAAACTCATTTGCTTCAGTTTTCCAGGAGACTTTCGTAGACGTTTTCCTCTGAATGAGGGTCTCATTGACTCAGAGACTACATAATATCAATTTACACATTTTAACCAGGGTTTTCCAACTTCGCTCTTAAGTGTCTTCTAACTTCCTAGGCAACTGCCCTCTGAGCTCAGTAATTTGCCTACGTTTCTTTACTGTTAATTCCAGATTAGTAGTTTTCAACTACTTTGGGGCTAGCCATGTGATTAAGAAGTTTAGAGCTGATAAAGGGAAGCTTTGTGAGGCCCAGAATCCCTATTCTCGTTTCAGCCAGATTTGATCTGTTTTTATAAGAGTTCTATATTGAAAGCACATTTCCGTATTTCCTTTGAAAACGTGACTTTTAAAACACTAGTTTTACGTGCCTTCACCATTCATTAGTCTATTAGATCTGGTCTATCCGCTTCAAAAAAATTAGGCAAAAGTAAGGAAAATTAATATTGGTTGGGTTTTCACAGTAATCCTTTAAGTATTACAATCCTATTTAGAGGTAGAGCTCAACAGGATTAAGTAACTTACTCGAGGTCACAAAACTGCTAAACGGTAGAGCTAAGATGCAAACTCAGGTCTGTCCAAAGCGCATGTTCTTTCTACTTCACCATACTCTCTGACAGGCTCTACAATAAAAGTCTAGGCAAATAATTCACTAATATATTCATTCATTTATTAAAATATACACTTTCTAAAATTTACTTTATCTGCTCTTTTATTCAGCAAAATAATTTATTGAGTGCCTATTATGTGCCAAGCACTGTGCCACCTTGGACCTAGAAAGGCAAATAAAAAAGGGTCCCAGTTCCTTCTTCTTTTGAGACTCTTGCAGTAAAGTGAGGAAGTCCTTTATAGGTCGATAGAGGAAAGAAGGCACAAGGGGAGCAGAAGAGGGTCCTCCCTGAGTAATTTCTGCGTCAGGGAGAAAGCAGCCCCAGTACAGAGGAGAACCTCAAGAGTCATCTCTACATCACCTTGTAGTCTGGAGCAGACTCAATGGTAGGTGTTAACTATTCAGGAATGCTGATGGCATGCACAGAGGGCCCTCCCTTATGGCTGTGCTGCCTGGTACCTGACTCTGACCACACCCCAAGCACAACTGGGAAGCTTTTTGTCCTCTCCCTTGCCAAAAAAAATTTTCTCCCATGAATCCTTCCATAGAAAATAAAAAGTATACATGGGTAAGTCCTCCAGGCCTCTCTAGCAGAGCAGCCTCTGGGCAAGAACAGAGGGAAGCTGGAAGGGGCTGCTTCACTTCAACCTAGGAACCCTTGTCTATGGGATCAGCCACCTAGATCCCTCTTCCTAGGCACTAAGTGTCACCGGTACATGAAACAAAACCATAACCCAATACTCTGCCTTTCCTAAAGATCCTCCTGGTTATTTTTCATAATTTCATGTTTGTAAACAGTTTCAGTACTTGCTAACCATGTCTGCATGTTTTATCTCAGTGGTCACACAGTCCCATCAAACAAGTTGTGTTTCACCTCTTTTATAAATACAGAAGACACTGAGTGGCACTGCCCAAGGTTATACAGCAAGGACAGGCCAGACTGGCGTTTGCACCCTGGCATTCTGACAGCAGGTTCAGTGTGCTCACCATTAGATTACGGTCTCAAGACTACACTGTGAGCCAGCCACCAGAAGCCTACACTTGTCTCCCTAACTGCCATCCCTCTTGGCATTTGTAGCTTTTTGCAAGGATGCAACAAAGTTTTAGGTCTTCTAGACACCACCATAGTCTAAATACAAATGGCCAAGGAGCGGCCATGAAACGCAGACTCTCCCACTGATCGGCACATTTGGACCTTTTACTTCCAAGAATTTCAGTCCCAAGGGGAGGATGAGAGAGCTGCAGGTTTGGGATACACCTAGACAGACTTTTTGGAAAAACGCATGGGTGTAGCACTGAGTTTGGAGAAAATGTGCAAATATCAGTGCAGTGTCAAGGAGATAATAACCCAGAGAAGTGAGTGAAGAGAGGCCCAGTGATTCTGCCCTTTGCAAAGGTTAAGATCATACGAGCAGGGAAAATATGTCCACTCTCTCTGCTCCCAGGCTGGCAAGGAAGCCAGCCAGGTGTTCTTTCTCTGCTGAAAGTATTAGCTATGGGGCAGGACTTCACAAACTGCAGAGTGTTATGACCCAGAGCCAGGCAGACCTGAGTTTGAATCTCAGCTTTCGCACGTTTAGCAATGTGGCCTTGAGCAAAGAAATTAATCTCTTTAATCTCTTTCCTTTATCTGCAAAATGACCAGAAATGACTAGATTCTTCCATAGACCCTACAAGAGAAGGGCAGCTCTGCTGGCACCTTGATTTTAGGCCAGTGAAACTCATTTCACACTTCCGACCTCGAAAACTTTAAGAGAATACATTTGTGCTGTTTTAAGCCGATAGGTTTGTGGTAATTTGTTACAGCAGCAATAAGAAACTAATACTTATTTTTGTCAAAATACCCATCTCTTAGGTCTGTTGTGAGGAGTGACTTTCTAAGTTATTCCATATGCCACTGATGCCAAGGGTCTGAAGGAGAAGAGAACGCATAGTGGAAAAGGAGAAAAATGTAGTGGTTCACAACTTTCGAAGATCTTGTCCATCAAACGATTCCTGCATTCCCTACTTCAACCCACAGCTGGGCTGCCTCTCTGCCATTTCCTACCACACACTTGTCTAGACCTCAATATACTTCTCTTTCCGCTCAAACCAATCTCCTATCTGCCTCCTTCCTTCTTTTCCCCTACTTTTGTCTGCATTTTTCTACCCTGATTCTGATTTGCAGTTCTCCCAGAGGATATTCATTTGTCTATCCCCGCTTTTTAAAACTCCGTTCGGCAAAGTTTTCTTTGGGAAAGTATGTACTTTATGGAATGTAATTGAGTCACTGAGGCCAATTCCCTTTCCAGGGTTCCTTCAGCTTTTTTCTGTACCAATAAAGACCTTCTTTGAGGCCTACCTACCTTCTTCCTCTACTCTATGACCCAATTTCCCCCTTTATTCTATAACGTACAGTCATTTTTGCATTGGATCCATGTTGCTATAATCACAATTCCTCAAAAGAACAAACTGTGTTGTTTCTGTTCCTTAGACCCAACTAATCATCATAAATCGGCAGCCACCTAGCAAATGGGTGCATAATCAGTAGTGGTTGATAATGGTAATGAATTCGGCCTCTTCAGATTTTTGCCCTTACTCTCTATACTTGTGTTGTCTGAACTTCTACCTTTCACGGTCTATTTACTTGTATTTCAAGTTTAGACAGTAACCCAACTGGTCAGGGCCAATAGCTGTGCATACCAGTAATGAACTTTACAATGTGACCGACCCAGTTGCATGAGTACGGTTCCCTTTTGGGAGGGTAGGGGTTGTATATTAACTCATTCATGGGACTCGGGGTCCTCTCAATCTAGTGCATAACAATCTCTGGAAAGAATGAATGACATTTCTAAGCACGAAATGACATTTCCAGGGAGAAAGAAATAAATGGCATTTCTACGCAGAAACTACACTTCGCAGTCTTGTAACAATGGCCCAGATTCTTCTATTCATTCAGTAAACATTGAAGGAGGACCCACTATGTGCCCAATTCTGAGCCAAAAACACTTATAGATTTTAACTCCTTCAATTCCCACAGCTACACAGGTAAACAGGAAAGGGAAGCATTTAGAGATGTTTAAGATTACTTGGAAGGTTGTAAATACAATGAAGTTAAAATTCAGCAAGTTCTGAGTCAGACAGGCTTGTCTCCCACTGATCCCCACACAAACAAAGACTTCAGCCAAAGTGGCCAGTTTGCTCTTTCATGGGCTTCTGGCTCTTCCAGTGCTCTAGTCCCTGACCTTCCCTTTCCCTTTCCCTGGCATGTCACCCACACCACCCTCCTCCCGCACCCATGCACATCTAGTTTACTTATCAAAACCATACATGTTATGCAAGGCTTATATCTTCCTTCTTCTGAACTTCTTACATGTACTATAACTATTTAGACATATCTCAGCTTCCCTACTAGAACATAAAATCCTAGACTACAACAATCTCCCTTACGTATCTTCGTACATCTCAAAATGCAAGTTGTATCACTTAATACAGTTTGATTTAGAGCATGAATGCGAGAAGTGATTAGTTAATTAATTTAATTAATAAAACATTGAGAGAGATGAATGGATTTTTCTCAAGGTGATTCAAGTGCAAATGCCAATGTGATTCATTCAAACTCACTTACCTTCATGTTCCTTCCAGAGAGTCTTGGGGGAGGGAGAGGCCCACTAATTTTTAGTGCCACACAAAGCACTAAACATTGTAAATAATTTCTCGGAGCCAGTGTGGGCTGGAGGGATGAGCTTGGGCTCACGCAGAACAAAATCTGCAGCCAGCTCTTCCACTCACTGGTTGTATGACCCCAGGGAACATAAGTGACCTAAATTAACGCTTTGTTTTCCCCATTTGCAAAATGAGCTTCCTCAGCTTTTTCCTTTTTCTACCTAATTGGGTATAAGAATTAGATGTGTCTATGTAAAGCATCTAGTAGAGTGGCATGTAGAAGGAACTAAATGTTAGCCCGTCTTTTCTCCCACTCTCCCTCTTATGTGATGGTATATTTTTTATTTGCCAACTATTGTTTTATTAATTCATTTTTAATTATAATTGACATACGGTATTGTTAGTTTCAGGCATGCGACATACTGATTCAACATTTACATACCTTACATGTTGAATAGCTATATTGCACACCTGAAACTAATAAAACATAACATAAAAAATAATATAATTAATATAATATAACGACTAATAATGTACTTATTATGATGTTATTGACTCTATTCCCTATGATGTACATTATATCAACATGACTGGAAGTGTTATAGGTTTTATTTTATAACTAGAAGTTTGTATTTCTTAATCCCCCTCCTTTTTCTGCCCCTCTCCCTCTCCTCTTGCAACCAAAAATTTGTTCTTTGATTTCACTTACATGCGGAATCTAAAAAACAAGACAAATGAACAAAGAAACAAACAAACTCATAGATCTAGAGAACAAATGCCGACTATTTCTGAAGATAACAAAATATTCTGAAAATAATGGTTTTTAACAGCTGCCCATAATCCCTCTGGTAACCAACTGCCAAGTCTGGCCACGGGTTTACCTTTTGGGTTTCATACCAAGGACCATCGGTGAACTTTAGCACTGCCCACTCATCACTACCTCAGGTCTGCCCTTGTTGACTGTGGGACCTCAGTTTATCACTCAGAAGTATGTAGTCTGTATATTCCATATCTTAAAGAACTCCTGAAAGTTACTGATCAGATGCTGGCAAGCTTTACTTTTTTTTTCTTCTTTATAAAATTACAGTGATTACTGAGTTTAGTAACCCAATTTCCCCCATTGCTAAATGATTGCATGACTTTGGTTTGGATGTTTTGGAACACAGGAAGGCAATATGCAATGGTGTGACTTAGTCACGTTATGAAACTTGCAACAGATATGTCTCCCACCCTTATTAAGTTGTAATTGTCTCAACTGTGTGTCTTCAGCATGTGGAAAACCGTGAAGATGGCCAAGGACGACTCCGCTGTTCGTTGGTTCCAGGGCCTGCTGATTTTTGGAAATGTGATTATTGGTGTAAGTAATGAGTATTCTTAGACAATCTTGCTCTTCCTGTAATCATGATTTTAGATCAGTCAAAAGTGAGAGTTTAAAGGAAAATAATTATATAATTACTGGCTCCCTACATCTTTTCCCATTTTAAGAAATGCGTTAGTAAAATATGCTAGCTGGATTTTAACTATATAAATAATCATATATAACTATATAATATATCAAAAGACCGTGATTAAAAAAATAAATATTTCCCTTACAAGTTTGAAACATGAGAATCTAAAAGGAGCCGTGTCAACCATGGTCAGCATCCAAGCACTTCTGCCACACACTCGCTCTGGTGATTTTTCCTGTTTCACTTGATTTGATTTCCATGGTACTCTGCCATTAAGGTTGTTGGGGGCAGATGCTTGTGTCTTCTTGTTATCTCACACAGAGGCATGTGGGAGTAGCTCAGACACCAGGCTGTGGGGTAGGGGCACGGTTGGTGGGAGAGCACCTGGAACTCAGGATCGCTGGCTCTTGGCCCAACCCTGCCTCTGACTCCGTGTGACTCTGGACAAGTCTTTGCCTTTAAGGGTCAAGACCCTTCATCTGTAAAATACCGAGGTGGGAGAGGTAATGACCAAGTTTCTTTCAATGGTTTTCAGGCACCGATAAATTTGACTGGTACCACTTTAAATATTATAATCCAAGAATTTGGGTGATGGACCCGGGGAGTGGGTGTGGGAAGTTATCATCATACAAGAAAATGTCTTTTTAGTGTTTTATGCCCCAAGAACTTTATAGATGGTCTTAAATTGGGTCTTTTCTCGAATAACAATAAGACAGTATATGTGAAGGGAGGCATGCAACCAATTAGTAGAATGGCAGGAGCTATTTGGTTTCCTGACAGTGAGGAGTTGGAGTCCATTGCTTAAAGCCTTTGCAGGGGACGGAGTTAGTCTCTCTTACCCACCCACCCCCACTTCTCTATCTTTTAACCAACACTGCTCTTCTGGCCACCAGCCTAAAAGAAACCCCTTTGCCCCCCGCAGATGTGTGGCATCGCGCTGACTGCAGAGTGCATCTTCTTTGTCTCAGACCAACACGGCCTCTATCCACTGCTTGAAGCCACCAACAATGCTGACATCTTTGCGGCAGCCTGGATCGGCTTGTTTGTCGGCATCTGCCTCTTCTGCCTGTCTGTTCTAGGCATTGTAGGCATCATGAAGTCCAGCAGGAAAATTCTTCTGGCAGTAAGACCTTAAAACTCTCTATAGTTATCTCCTGAACCAATTGATGGATTGTTTCTTCTTCTCTGAGCACAATGTTTTGACTTTTAGTGGAGGAGGGGGAGCAGAGAGTGCCACAGGAGAAGGGGAAGACTCTCCCTTAAGTAAAGCTTCTCACGTGAGGGCAAGGACGCCCTCTGCTATTCCAAGTCCAGAAGATTCCAGTCCAGAGAACACAAATGGGAGACACCTGGGGGGTCGCCCTTTCGAGTATTTTTCAAATGTGTTCCTCCAACTGGTATCTATATGCACCCACCGGTACTCCCAGGAGCTACATAGGCCAAACAGAGTGAGGACTTCATAATTAGATTTTTTTTCTCTTGACAATAAGTAGTTTAAAATATTATGTAATATGAATCAGAACTTGATATATAAAGATATAAAATACAAAATATGCATGATTTTTTAAGAGAAAGCATGAGCCTTTTCAGACATTTTTGAGCTCAAGGCTGATGATTTTGTAAGGTGACCTCCACTTGCCATTATTATACATCCACTCTGCTTTTGAGGGACCCTGGAGAAGCTCGATGCACATCACTGTAGACCACAGCCTCAATTCCCACCTGCCCGTGGAAGCTCTAACTCTGTGCACCCACAGAGACAATTTGGCCCCAAACCACAGACAGCAAGGTCATGCCCTGCCATTGTGGAGGAATTAAATTTCAGATATTTTGCAAAAATCAGCAGAGCTAAGAACCCTGGTGTTGGGTCTAGACCTCTCCAGTCTCTGCTCCCAAGCTGAAGACAGCAAGCAGTTTCTCACACAGTGATGGGGTTCTGTCCCCCACCACGCCCCTTCCTGAGATAACTCTCCACCAAATGTTGCAGGACAAGAGTTCCACCTTTATGGAACCAGTTGAGCAACATAAGGTGCTCACTGGTTCACCTCTCCTGTGACCCAACATTGTCTTGGCACCCAGGGAATGCAGACCATTTACATTCTCTGGTTCCTTAGTAAGAGTTAGTTCCAGGGCAAAAGCACCCACTTTGGGAGGGTGGGGAAAGGAATGCAGGGAAAGGAAGAGATCCTACAGACAAGCTGCATCTCAGTCTCAGTTTGGGGCTGTATGTGTTCCTGATACAGCCAGAATATCTGAGCTGGAAGGGAATATTTTTCACCATGCCCAGAAAAGAGAAGGAGCCAGAAACCTGCCCAGAGGCTGACGGGGAAAATGCTTGCACCTTATGCCTTCTTTCTGGAGTGTTTCTAAGGGGTTTTCTGAGGCACTTAGGAGGAGCCAGCCAAGCTCTTGACAAAGAGCAAGGCAGCAGCTTATCCAGGGGAGAAATGTTGTGAGGACTCTGAAGGTGGTCCTTTTGTTTACTCTCCAAAGCTTTTCTCTAGGCTGAGTGGTTAGGGCAGCAGAGGGTCCTGCTCAGAGAGCCTCCTCTGCCCAGTTTCCCCCGTGCTCTTCTACCAACACCAACCACAGTGTCCCTTCCTCAGAAGAACTCAAGGACCAAAAGTGTGTGCGCAAAGCTGAGGAACTCAAAGGCAGAACTCTTAAGTCTTCCCACCAGATTCAGAAGTCATTTGTTGTTCAGATATTTTCCAGCCGTAAATAGAGGCAGAGTGGTATGGAGGCATCGTATGTGCGTGTGCACGCACACACACACACACACACACACACACACGTAAGTTTATTCTCTTGCATTCGTTTTTCTCTGTTAAAATAGAAATGCAGGGTACTGGACTGAGCAAGCTCTGTATTCAATGGGCATTTGTTCTCTGGGGGAAAGAAAAGAACTGAGCTGATTAGCACCTAGCACCAAGTCTTGTTCCAAGCAGCTGATCAATGAGGGTTTGTTGAATAACTGTGTGAACAATTGGATGATTATATTTATACCACCTTACTGAAAAACATAATTATTTGTTTAAAAAAAAGTCTTTCTTTGGAAGTAAATGTAACTCCTTTTTTTTTTAATGTGCTTCTCTTCCAGTATTTCATTCTGATGTTGATCGTATATGCATTTGAAGTGGCATCTTGTATTACAGCAGCAACACAACGAGACTTTGTGAGTACAATCTCAAAAGCACAGAGCAAGATGATCATATGAATCATCATTATCATCATAAGATAATAGCTGACAATAACAGGCACTTTAATATGCACATTAATCATAAATATATAATTTTACTTAATTCTCACAATAACCCTATAAAATAGTTATTATCACTATTATCATTTCATAGATGAAAAAAAATGAGGCTTAAATGAGACTTAACCAGGTAATTTGTCCAAAGTTACACAGCTGATAAGTGGAAAGGAAGAATCCTGAGTCCAGGCAGTGTGGATCTCAGGGCCCAAGATGTACCCCCTATGCTCTTCATCATTCTGCCATGCCCACTGACCCCCCAAAAGGATGATCAATAATCTACCACATCTAAGACTTACTCTCATTTCAGCTGCTTTCTCTCTCTTTCTCCAATCCCTAGCCTAAGCCACCCTGCAATGCCTGTCCACCCTAGCCTCACTGGGATTTCTTTGAAGATGGAGATTTCTCCTTACAAGGGGATTTCAGGCACTCAGGACAGGTTCACAACTGTCCCTACCCCTACTGGGTACCTCTGAGCAGTTTTACTCCCAGGAGGCAGCATTCAGTGCCCCCAACAATGGGCTGAGCAAATTGCTTTTGCCTCCTGGGGGATTGATTAGTGGTTCTAACTCTCCCTCTTGTGTTGCCTCCTCCCTTCGTAGTTCATACCCAACCTCTTCCTGAAGCAGATGTTGGAGAGGTACCAAAACAACAGCCCTCCAAACAATGATGACCGGTGGAAAAACAATGGAGTCACCAAAACCTGGGACAGGTTCATGCTCCAGGTAACACCCGTGGTCATGGAGAGATGCTATTTTATACTTAAACCAGTATCCAGTGGTATATGTATGGTTGGGAGGGAAGTCAAGAGGTGAGGACGGCAGCCTCCAAAAGGATTTTCTTCAAAAAGAAAGGCGTGGCATAGGCAAGTTCATCAATTGCTCTTATTTATCAGCAGGAGTTGTACACATGACTCAGTGGGACCTCTAGATCTCTATTTTATTTTAAACCATGATGTTGATTAGCTTCCATTTGTACAGATAATGACATTGTCAAGAAATTTAGATTTATCACACATTCTGCCTCTTAGAACTCAGGCATCTCTTATGTTAAAGGAAAAATATTGCCTTCTGCCCCACAGTTAACTCAAGTGGCAATTACTGTCTCCTTTGCTTATTTCGTACCTTTCACACCTCCTGTGGGCTAGTCCTGCTAAGGACCATGAGCTATGACTTGATTTGATCACCCTCTACTTGGCAATGATACCTTATATCCAAGTTTACCTCAAATACCATCAAAAGTCCAAGTCTTTCAGAATATCCATTGTCACCTCATATCGCTGTATGTATATAAATTCTCATCCCCGCATAAGTCCTGATCTGACCCAGCTCTCACACTGCCCCTAACCTCCAGCCCCCACCAACATTTCCCAGTCTGTCATCAGCAAACTCTCGTAAGGCCTCCACCCCTCCTTTGAACTCGCTCTTTACTCTCTATCTTCTATAATTACTTTCATTTATTTTAATATTTCCATTCTAATACTTTTCTTACCCTATTTGGACCCCCAGTTCATTGCCACCTTTTCCCTTTCTATTACTCTTCTGACTCTAGGTCAAGTATTTTTTTTTCCACTCTGGTAACAAGATCTAAGCTCTTCAAAAGAAAATGTGAATGCTCTCACATTTGAAAAATCCACTTACTATCTTTTTAAAGCCCAGTCTGAAATAACCTTGGCTCAAATTTAACCATCTTTTTCCAAAATGCTCAGTTTAAAATACAAGATGATTATTTTCTTTGATAAGATATTTTCCATAATCTAGTGGCAAAAGAGGACATGCTTTAAAGGTAGTTGATTTGTCATCAAGTTTACTTGGATATATTTATTCTAAAAGTTGAGAGATACCTGTATTTTTTTTACAGCAAAAAAGAAAAGCTTTATTAAAAGAGAAAGTACACTTCCAGTTGTGGACGTGGGCCTGAGCAAGAGAAGTGTGGCTCAAAAGGCCAATACTTGTATTTTTAATTTCTTCCCTTAAAACATTCTAGCAGAATTTATAAAAAAGTATGAAAGTGATATAAATTGTGTTTTATCCTCTCTCCTCAGTTCTTTCCAGAGTGTAAGCATATTAGCTGCGTGTTAATTGATCTTCCTTTTCTATGTAGAGGTATAGCTATGTGCCACTAGGTTTTGATTATTTTTTTCCAGCTTATTTTCTCCTATTATAAAAGTAACACATATAGAAAACGTTAAAGATATAGAAAAGTAAAACAAAAACAATTACTAATTATTTCTTCAGCACTAGTAATTTTAATTTTCTGATCCTCAGTTTGTTCCTATGTAGTTTGAGAATAATTATATCTCCCTCACACTGTCGTACCAAGATATTAGTATTTCTTTTTTATTTCCCCTCTTTAATACCACCCCTACCACCCCGCCCACTTCCACTCCTGACCCATGGATGTTGCCATTTGCCCCTTAAGAACTGGATCTCTGAGGGCGTGGTTTCCCCTTCCACATGCTCGCAGCACGCCCCGGGGCCTGATGCCCCCGGCAAACTCAGGGTATGGTCCGTGGCTCCACCTGGGGCGTGGCTCCACCCAGGACTTTCTATGTGCAAAGCAGACATGCTAACGCTATGGAGCCACCCCCAGTATTTCTTAAGTATTAGTATTTATTGAGGGTTTACTATGGGCCAGGTAGTATACTAAACACAATAGATGTATTAACCAATTTAATTCTCACAACAACAAATAAAGTACCTACCTCACACAACAACTCCATGTGAGGTAGGTACTTTATTTATCCCAATTTTATAGTTAATGAAATTGAGGTTTAGAGAATTTAAATAACTAGTCAAAGGTTACAGAGCCCATTAATGGCTGGTGAGATAATAAATAAAAAAGTATTTGTACACTCTACAATACAGGTTATCAATACCTTCAACTCTTGTTAATAATTTTTAGTAAACATAAAATATAGTACAATTTTCGTATCTTCATTCTCCATAAAATCTCAGTTGCTACACTGATAGATGTAACAAGGACCAGGGAAGAGAATTTTGTAATTCTCATCTGCCACAGGACAAATGCTGTGGTGTGAATGGTCCCTTAGACTGGCAGAAATACACGTCTGCCTTCCGGACTGAGAATAATGATGCCGACTATCCCTGGCCTCGTCAGTGCTGTGTTATGAACAAGCTGAAAGAACCTCTCAACCTGGAGGCCTGCAAACTAGGCGTGCCTGGTTATTATCACAATCAGGTGAGTCCTCTCTACCTCCAAGACCTTCCAGAAGGTTCTTCTGCTCTTCATGAGAAAAATAATAGCTAATTTTAGTAAAAGTCTCTCGGTAAGGAATTCTGGATCCTTTTTCCTAAACCTCATGTTAACTGTTTCTTTCTCCGTTAGTACAATGTGAATGCCAATCTAGGGCTGATCTGGGAAATTTCCTATTTTAATAAAATTAACAGAACATGAATATTGCAATAACAAAATTCAACTGTTTCAATGAAAACATTTGTACAATGTATAGAACTGTTGTATCAAAAACTATTTATATTAACAAAGATTTGCTCTAATTTTACAAAATGTAAATTGAAAGGATGGTATGTGAAAAGGATGTTTTGCCAGTTCCAAAGCAGTAGCAGTTGCTGAGGGCAAATGCAGTAATTGTGTATCCACATTCCTTATTCAGTGGTAATATAGGATAGTCTTAATAAAATATTAGATTGGTGATTTGGGTAGAAAGTAATTTACATACAGATGGTTTTTGAAAAGGTGTCTACAACCTAATGAGGATGATATAGTGATGATGGAAGCTAACGTTTATTGAGTACTTACTGTTCCAAGTGCCTTGCATATATTAACTCATTTAATGCCCAAAGGTAGCTGCCAATATGATCCCTATTTTATGGATGATGAACTGAAATATGGAGATTCCAATAGTTACTTTACCCAAGATCGTGCAGCTAGTAAATGATAGAGTCAGGATTCAAATGCTAGCAGTCTGGCTCCAGAGCCCAGACTCTAAGCCAAGAAAGAACTTGGAAATATTCCCCCAAAGCCCTGAAGAGAATCCTCATGCACATATGGTCAGCCTCTGAAATGCTGGACACTGCTTTGCGAGTAAACACTTTGAGGAAAGCTAGCTGTATGCCAGTTCATTAAATAATTTAGAAATGTCAGTATATTTAGTCTTGAAATAAATAACACAAAGCGCCTTTCAAAATGAAGGACACAGCCTGATGATCATCCTGCCCCTACTGGAAGGGCATCTGGACTAGGATTGGTTACATTAATCCAGAAAAGGACACGGGAGTGATACAGATTATTTTGCAGAGTTGTTCAAAGCAACCCTCATCTAGCTTTCCAGCAACATTGTTTTGGCATCATTATAATCAGTTATATTCAGACTGTTACAAAAATTAAATTTATTGCTTATATAATCATAGGAGGCAACATAACTGTCACTCTCAGGAGTCATAAAATGCTTTTAATATTTCAACCCTGGAACCGGCCCATGCAGACATATCTCGATGGGATTGTAATTGCATATAAACTATATTATCTCTTTGAAAGGGACAAATAATTATCTCTTTGCCTTCAGATAATCACTTTCTCTCGCAGCAACACTTTACATTCTTGTAACGAGGGACCTCCACACCTGGTTGGACAACCTTTCTAGCACTCTCCCTACAGTTCCTTGGCTTCACCTCGTCCTTAACATTTCCGCCTACACTACCCACCAGTTACACCACTACCACAAACTCGTTATCATTCAGTGTTACTCCCCAACCTAATTCCTGAATCTTGAAATTCCTCTCGCTGGCCCTGACTCCGTGTTTCTACTTTCTCATCCTCATTCATTTTTCACCCTCGATACAATCTCTTACTTATTAATCCTTTCCAGTTCTCCCCATCCCTTCTCTCCAGATTCTTACACACTACCATTCTCTCTGAGTTATAGATCCCGGCTAATTCTCCTATAGCAATCTTTTTCCACAAAGCAAAATAGTCACCCCAAAACCTCATATATTTCACTTCTATTATTGCAGCTGACACCTTGAACTATATTATAATTATTCGTTTGCAAGTCTATTTTTTCTGTGGGTCTCCTTGAGGGCCATGCATTATTCTATTCCTTATCTTCAGTATTTAGCTTAGTGCCTGACACAAAGCAGGCATTACGTTGGGTGGATGAATTAAAAGGTGAATGGCTCCCTTTTTCACGTCTATATTGTAGCTTTTCAAGATCTACATTGTACAAATGGATGCTAATGAAAGTAGAAAGTCATTATAAGTGTGGTATCAATAGAAATCAACGAGAAATTCACATAGCACGTCAGATGCAAATATGCGTATTCTTACATCATGGTCCATCTGCCCTAGAAATGCAATGTGCAAATTCTGGTCACTACATCTTAAGAGCATTATGATGGAACTAAGGAAGATCCAGTTAAGATCCACTACAATGATGTAAAGGCACTAAATGAGAAGATGTGAAAACAACTGAGTTTTTGTTTGTGAGCTCCTTGAGGGCAAGACTTATTTCTGTCTTGTCACAGCTGAATGTTCAGCCTAGCGCCTAGCACCTGTCATAAGTGGACTGTTATACATATTATATATGGAAGTGGCCAAATGACTACCTCCTAGGATTGCTGGGAGGATCAAGTGAATAATGGATATATGAGTGTTTATGAACCATCAAGTGTGTCATGTGATACTGTTATAATCATTACTTTATATCATGTTCTGTTCATCCTATCAATGTTTATTAGGTGTCCACTTTGTGTCAGGCATTTGTTCTAGACATTCTAGAGATTCAACAATGATCACAATAAAAGCCCTGCCCTTGTAGAGCTTTCACTATAGTATCAGAGACAGACAATAAACAAACCACCAAAGAAATACAAGATAAATTCCAGGTAGTGATATATGACCACAAGCAGAAATAAAGCAGGGTAAGTGTATAGAGAATGATGAGAGAAAGGGTATTTTTCCCTGTGGTTGCTAGGAAAGGCTTTGCTGAGATGATATTTGTACACAGTTCTGAACTAAGTGAGGAAATGAGACCCCCGCTTAAAGAAGATTAGGGAAGAGAATTCTCTAAACAAAGGAAGCAAGCAACATGTACAAAGGCCCCGAAGCATTTTTAGCTTTTTGGAGAAATATCAAGGACATCAATATGGCAAGCCCGAAATGAGTGAAAGAAGAGTGGAAGGCAAGGATGGATCTAGCTTTTGTAGAGCCTGAAGCTTGTAAAATTGGTGGATAGGGGTCTTCCTTAAGAAAAACGATTAAAAATATGCTGACAAAATTAGATACAGGGCTTTGAAATGGTCTTGTAAGCAAGCAGCCCTGAAATTCAACCTAGTAGCTTTACAGTGAAATAGCCTCTGGCAGTGACAGCCGGAGTCCTAGAAAGAGGCAGGACAGTATCATACAGCACCTTGGAAGCCATCGTGAGGGCTTAGGATTTCATTTTAAGGGTTGTGGGAAGCCATTGGAGGATTTTGAGCAAGTTTGCGAAGTGATCTGATTTAGCTCTTACAAGGTTCCCTCTGGTCCCATATGAAGACTAGTAGGGTGCCAAGAGTGGACTTAAGCCTCAGGGAGACCAGTTAGAAGGCTAGTGTAGTGATTCTGGAGTGAGGACATGGTGGACAAAAATGATACCAAGAAATAATAGGTGTTTGGATTTGAGATATATTTTAAAAGTAGACCAAAAGGATTTGCTTCAATATTTGATGTCAAATAAGAGAAAAACAGTTAAGGATAGTTCCAAGGTTTTTCATTTGAGCATCTAGGTGGATGGAGGTGCCAGTAACGTAGGTGGCAGAAAGTGTATAAGGAAGAAATCAAGGCATAGCAGAGGCAGGGCCTGTCAGTGGATTAACAAGGGACTGGAGCACAGTCAAAAAGGACAGAACCTCTAGCCACTGGGCAGGGCCTAAGCTTCAAGGTCAGCCTTTCGAGGACATTTTCCTGTGAACCTCCATGGTTCATTGAACTAGCCTGTTTTTTGCATTTCCTAGGCATTCCCTTTGATTTCCAGGGCTGTAGTGAAGGTCACTCAGAGAGCGGGTCTAGCCCCGCACATGTGTGTCGCTGTAGCACTTTGCATAGTGACTAAAACAGAGTATGCCACATATAAAATCTTACTAGATTATGGCATGCATGAATGAATTATTTGATGAATAAAAAAACGAATCATTCTTTTGCACGTACGCGGTGGCTCTTCACGGTCTCTCTAGAACCAATAAAGATATTTTGAAATATGAGGTCAAATGAAAAATTAGAAAGCATGGTATAGGAGTCCCTTCAGTGATTTAAAAAAAAAAAAAAAAAAAACTTGGTTTTCACAGACCAGAAGAAATGAAATCACCAACTAATGCTACCCTCAAACAAATCACCAATAAAATCTTTTGGAAGAGAAAAAATTCAAACTTTATTAAGAATACTTTACATTGCCCACGTATTTGAGATATATATATATATATATATCAAATATTATATATATTATATGTATATAAAATTATTATATATATATATAAAACGTTAGGCTAAAATAATAGCATCTTATTTTTAAAAAAAAAGCTTTAATTGGAGGTAATCACAAAAAAAATAATAAAATAGCAGTACTGTTGTTAGATTGAATGGTAAAGACACAAATAAATGTAATAGAGAAGAGTTGTTCGACGGGATTATTTCTAGTCCCTGGGCAAAGCACTGTTAATAACTGACTGTCCCCAAGGATGTGGAAACAGCCCGATTATGTTAAACCGGACTTTGGAGCGGCATTGATTCACATAGCAGTCTGCTTTCCCACCCATCTCTTAACATCTTTCTTTCTGGTTCTTCTCATGCTGATGTGGAATCACCCACTCTTCCAGGGCTGCTATGACCTGATCTCTGGACCGATGAACCGACATGCCTGGGGGGTTGCCTGGTTTGGATTTGCCATTCTCTGCTGGACTGTGAGTATTTCCTGGTGCATGTCTTATTTCTGAGAGGACAATGTTAAGGAGAGACCTTGAGATTGCCTCTGGTTAGTCCAACCACACTAGACTGTCTGGAAACAAAACCTCAAACTTGCGGGCTAGTCAGGAAGCTGCTGCCACCTGAGCAAGGGACAGTGATTCCCTTGGGAGGCAGGGAGTTACCTCCCCCTACCAGAGAAAGGATGTGCCCTACTAACCAGACCCTTCTTCTGGGTGACTGGGATGCACCTGCCTCTCCTCCAGGTCTCCAAATCTCATTAATTCATTATAGCGAGATGTAAAAAGACTGCCATCTACTAATCCGCCCAGCTCCTTCTGAACAGCTGCCTCCACCAGTCTCATCTATCCTGCTGCTCACATTGTGTGATGCACATGAAGCAAGAGGGTAGGGCCATGATTCTTGTCCCTGGCTGCTCATTAAAACCTCCTGGGGGAGCTTAGAAAAGAAAGCATACCTGGACTCCAACCTCTGAGATCCTGATTCATTTCAGCTAGGGTCAGGGCCCCGGCTTTTTTTTTTTCCAAATGATTCTAATTTGCTGTCAGGATTAAGAGCCATTGCATGTGGGAAGCAGTTCCAAACTTTTGGGTTCAGAATCCTTTTACTCTCTCAAAAGTTATTGAGAACTCCCAAAAGCTTTGTGTCTATAAGAACTATAGCTATTGATATTTACCTTATTAGAAATTAACAGAAATTTAAAAATTACTTATTAATTCATTAAAAATAATAATAAACCAATTGCATGTTAGCATAAATAATCTTGACATCAATCACCCCTAAAAGGGCCCATCAGGTACTAGTGCACCACAATTTAAGCAATGTTGGGTTTGGGGTGAGAAACAGAGTGAGGCAGGAAGGAAGGGAAAATCAACTCCTTCTAGAAGTCTTCTATGACCCCTCAAGTCACCCTCTTAGGAACTCCCACCACACCCTACACACACCTCTGGCTGGGAACTGCTCCCCATGATGTATTTGTCTCTGCCCAAAGCCTGGCAACAAGCTGCCTAACACAGCACATAGTAAGTGCTTGAAAACTTATTGAACAAATGAAAAATTATAACAGTGAAGTTTCCATTGTGCCATGCTAGCCAGAACTATGAGATAATGTTTAAAGGCTTTTGAGGATCTTAGAATTCTAGACCAATCAGTTGAAACTTCGATATTTCTACAAGCAGCAGATGGACTGGACTCTGTATCTTGTAAGTCCCTTTGAAATTCAAAATAAGGAAGGAAACTAGTCATACCGAAGGCCTGCTATAGACAAGGCATCATTTCAAATACATTTAAGATTAAATCCTCACAATAGTAGCTAGGTAGGTAGCCAGACTCCCATTTTATAAGAAATAGAGAAATTCAACAGCGTTCTTAGGAATTGTCCTTAAGAAGAGCTCTTAGGCATGTTCACTCCACTACTGCTTACAGAGGGCTATTCTGTAGTGGCTAATCAGATAAACTCTGAAGATGGCTGCCTGGGTTTGAACCCTAGCTTCACCACCTACTAGTTCTATGACCTTGGGTAAGTTATTTATCTTCTCTGTGCCTTAGTTTCTTCATAGGGTTTTGGAAGCATTAAATCGAGTTATATATGTAGCAGGTAGAACAGTGCCTGATGTATAGTATGTTATCAATAAACATCAGTCACTATTATTAGTATTTCATTATCTCATTCAATATTCTAATTTTGTAATAGGTAAAGAAGATGTTATTTTCATTACTTTACAGATGCAGGGAGCGGGTGGCAGGTCTGCAACAGAACCTAGATGATCTAACCCCTTGCCTAAGGCAAATATCTTGAGTTCTTTGGTGACAGCTGTTCTAGGTCACAAGCATTTTTGGGAAAAGAGAATCCCCTGGAAAGAGAGGTTCATACTGAAAGCAAGAAATTCATTCCAAAATGGTATATTCTAGAAGTAGGAATCCATTGGAGTATAATCAGCCCTGATGGGAAGAAAAAAGAATTTTCCCAGGAGGCTAGTTTAACATAGAGATGACTGATGTTGTTTGATGCAAGATTACTCTTAAAATCCGGTGTCACTGAAGCCTGAATGAACCTAACATCATTTTTTCCCCAAGTATGAGATGATTCTTAAACAATTCCTTATTAATTTTCCTTTTTCTCCCCTCTATGTATTCTAGTTTTGGATTCTCCTGGGTACCATGTTCTACTGGAGCAGAATTGAATATTAAGAATACAGTGTCACCACGGTACCACCTTCCCCCAGTGACTCTAGATTTGGTGCTGGAACTGCTCTCTCCTAATACTCGACATGTCTGCCCCACAGGGACGTCTGAATGTTCTCACTTAAGTTGTTAAGTCAGTTGGTATGATGTTTCTTTAGGCTCTCAGGCTCCTGCAATTCTCGTCACTAGTGTTTTCACCCTGGTCTAGAGTTCTGTGACATTTTTATGGACTGTGGGAGAGGGAGAATTTGGAAATTAGATAATAACTACTGTCGTCTCTGTTTATTTTTAATTTGGGGACATAAAGACATTCATAAGGACCTGAGTTATCGCAGCTGGCCAAGTCTGTATTTGGACAGCAAATTTGCCTGTATTCCTCACTGCTTTCTAAAAGATCTTCAAAGACTTTCATTCATCTCAGTATTGGCCAGGTGAGAGAACTAAGGAAAAGGTGATGAGATGCATCTTTTGCCTTTTGTTCTATGGTGGCTTCCATCTATGGAGTCTCTGGTCATTCTCTTAATGTCACCCTGGGATCTTTTTCTTCTGCAGGACAATATCAGATCTTAAGTTAACAATGGCCAAAATTTCCTCTCGGACATTATAGAGCGATATGTGTTTAATAACCTCAATGTCCCATTAATTAATTAAAAGTATGTGGACCTTTAGGGAGAAAGTAGGGGCCTGTTATATAGTTACCACTCCCAATTGAGAATACCTTTCAGACAGGGGAAAAACAAGCCACCTGTTAGGTGTGTGATAAAGTGATTTTGTTTACTGTCAAAATATTTCTCTTCTGAACTATATTGCTACTTGTGCTCCTGAGAGAAATTCTTATAACAACATTTGTCTAGTCTTATAAGTAAAGAGGACTTTTAAATATGCTCACTTTCTTTTGTTTTAATCCATGTTCTAACTGGTCATATATGAGTCTAACAAAGTGGATTTTCCAACAGAAAAGCTTATTAGGCTCATGAGAATTAAAGTTTAGGAGATGGAAAATGCAGTGGTTTTCTGTTGGACATCAGTAGCTCTGCTGTACAGTTAAATGGTTGGAATGTCTGTATTTACTTTCACTTTTTGTTCCAGCTACACTTAAGCCCAGAAGTGGTGATGGAGCTGCTGCTCCTAAAATCCTTTACCTCCTGCCCTTGGAAGCAATGAAAGCATCTCTGACCCCAACCACTATACTGCGTCCCCTGTGAAGAAAACATACCTATCACTTCAGGGTCCTACTCCCAGGTGAATCAGTCACAAAGAGTACCCTGTTCCACACTCCTGACCAGGTTCCTGTGTGGTAGGCTGAGCCCTGGGACAAGGAGGCACAAGGGAAAAGCAGAGGGGCCTCAGCTATTCACTTGAGGGTAAAGCTGGAGCAGCTGCCTGATCCCTGATTCCCAGGATAGGGAGACAAGTTCATGTCTTGACACACAATCAGCTTTCCCCTGCCTCGCCTTATCTCTCCAGGACAGGGCTTGAGTATCAAGATAAATGACACCTGCACTTGGCTGAGAAGGTTCTGTCTGTGGTCTTTTAGAAGAGGGGAGGAGAGGAAAGGAACTTAATTTGAGCAAAGCTTTGAAATGCCTCTCTTCCAACTCCCTTTCCATCCTCTCTCCTGTGTTCTAGTACCTTTTCCTTCCACTGTTAACTAGGTTTTTCAGTGCCTTCATGCTCTCCACTGGCCGAGCAAATCCCGCCCCCAAACCACTCCTGCCTTCCCCGCCAGGGCTTCAAGCTCCAAAATTCTCTCCACATACAAAACCCTGTTCTTGTCATTTGATCTCAGCTAGGTCAAAAGAATGTCTTTTCGAAGACTAATTTATACTAAGGGATGGGTGACAACTTATCCCCCCTCTTAATCTTCTCTGTGGATTTTTTCTTGACAACCGAAATTGATCTCTAGTTGGTGGAATCCAAGGCAGCAATGGGAGCAGGAAATAGCTATTGTGGAGCAAGATGGCCCACCAGCTGCTGCTCCTTAAATCTTACCCCCTGCCTTCTTTACCGAGAAGTCACTAGAAGAATGGAACCTCAGCAGCTGTCCCTACCCGCCTCCAGCTAGCTCTTTACCTGGAGTCCCAGCCTCATCATTCATAGAAGGAGCAAATTCTACTATAGATGCAGATAGGCTCTGTTTCTCCCCAAACCAAATAAGACCCTGAACACAGGTACCCACTATGTCCAGGGCCCCCATATTTGGGGAAAGTAAGTAAGGCATGGTGGCACCATTTCTCTTTAACCACAAGATTTGGTGATTTGTCTTCTTCAAAGGTGTGTGTGTGTGTGTGTGTGTGTGTATGTGTGTGTGAGTGAGTGTGTATATGTTAGGACTTATTTGAGGGCTAGTGGGAAGGTTGGTTGGAGAAGGGTCTAGGAATTATGAATTTTTCAGGAATGCTGCCTTTTTCCAACATGTTTTTAGATCCCATTAGATATGGCCACTAAATCTTTATGATAAAAATGTCATACATGAAAGCAAACTCAATAGCTTACAACTAGCCTCTGGGTTTTGGAAGGGAGTTGGAAGAGAGTTGAAAGTATTTAACATACTTTTCAGCTGAGACAGACCCAGGCCTGAGGATTCCCTTACAGACATTCAGACAGGACTCCTACGCTTCCTGCTATGGAGTCTTCAGTTTAACCTCAGGGCAGTTTCTGCTCTGCCCAGTTCCTTTTTCCTCTTCCTTCTGGCTTCTGAGACTGGAAGGGGGCTCACAGTGAGACCCAAGCCACTGTTCAGGGTGAGGCCCAGACCCAGCTCCACCAAAGTCATCTCCAGTCACACCAGAACTTGGAGGGGATGGAGAGCAAGAGAGCCTGGTTGCTGGCAGCCTGCTGGTCTTGAGACACGTTCAGACAAAGCGATCTTCCCACTTCTCCAACAGTCTGTCCAACAAGTGGGCAAAGAACAATTATTACCTAACAGCAGAAATGTGTCAGACTAACGCTGGGGTAGGTTTTTACCTGATTGCAACACCAGATGGGGCATCACATGCATATTCTCCTTTTCTCTCCTCTCCTTCCCTCCCCTCTCCTCCCCTCTCTTCTCCTTTTTCTTTCTCTCTCTACCTCCCTCCCCTCTCCCTAGATTGTGGCTCAGGCTCCTGGCTGTTTACACTGAGCATTAGAAAGCCTACAGCTCATGTTATCAGCTCTGTAGCTTTTTTTCTACATCAGTTGGAATAAACAGGAACTGCTTCTATTCTAAATAGCAGATAGGTACTTTCTGGATAACCATAAGGAAAAGAAGGAACTTTGGAGTTTGAAAATCTAATCTCATCTCCTCCCCATTGTTCCTTTCACCTTCTGTATCTAGTATTTCTTCTACTTTCTCTTCTCTGCTTCACCTCACACAGATCCTTATCACGTCCTATATATGAGACTGATTCAGGAAACCCAGAGGCTAGTTGTAAGCTATTGAGTTTGCTTTCATGTATGACATTTTTATCATAAAGATTTAGTGGCCATATCTAACAGGAACTAAACACATGTTGGAAAAAGGCAGCATTCCTGAAAAATTCATAATTCCTAGACCCTTCTCCAACCAACCTTCCCACAAGCCCCCGAACAGCTCCTAACATATACGCACTCACTCACACACACATACACACACACACCTTTGAAGAAGACAAATCACCAAATCTTGTGGTTAAAGAGAAATGGTGCCACCATGCCTTACTTTCTGGTGACCTCTACTTTGAGTTTCTTGTGAAAAAGAGCAGCCCCTGACATTCAAAATCTAGCCTAGCACTCACAGTTAGGCCATGCTGTTCTCCTAGTAGACATAAACAATCTCATAGAGTACCAACCTCAGACGAGGTTACTCTGCAACCAGGATAAAGTGAACCAAAGCAAGCTCACTTTGTAATTCTAAGAACAGACAAAAACAAGGTCACCGTGCCACCCACAAAATACCAAACACGCCCTTTCTTGGCTAAAATGAGTGGCTGCTCCGTGTTTACCTATTGCAGTTCTATTCTCCTGCTAGTCTCTCCCTATGGATAAAATGTATTGAGATGCACACAGAATTGACCCTCCTTTCTAACAGTATCCCATATAGAGTACCCCCTGCTTCCATAGACCCTTCCCAGATGACCCAACCCAAACCCAAATGCTATGATAGGTTCTTTCTAACTCCCTTTTCCTGAGACACCCCATGTTTTCCCATTCCTCGCCGAAATGAGTCATAATCTCAATTATTTATCTGCATATGTGTTCCTGGGGGTCTTTGGTTGAAGGGCATATCATTCTACCCAGATAATATCTCATCCTTATTTCCTCTCTTTGCATATCTGTTGTCTGTTACCATGAAGTGGTTAATAACACGAGCTTTGAATTCAAATACCTGGCTCCAAATCCCAGCTCTGCATGACTCTGGCAAGTCACTTAGCCTCTCAGATACTGCTTCAGGAAAATATGTGTCCTAACATGGGACTGGGAGAATTCAGTAAAACATGCAAAGTGTGCATTAGAATGACTAACAGACTGTGAGAGAGACCAACAGGAAGTCATACCACAAATCTGATCTGAAGAACTCTGCTTGGCCCACAAGCCCTGGAAACATGCCAACTAATGTCATCTTGCTTCAATTTGTTGCAATAGCTTAATGACCAAACATACTGGTCCAAATTAAATGGCTCTCAAACAATAGCTATTAGTGATAGCTTTTCAGCATAACTTCTACTTGATAGTGGAAGAATGTGCTAGAGTCATCAAAATAAGGCATTTTAATGGATACATCTCAAGTTTTGTGTATTAGTTCTAGAATGAGATATCTGCCCATGCTGCCCTCACAGAGAAATCTCATAATCTCTCAACAATGTGATCTTCTGGGGCGGTGGGTGGGGTGGGGTGGGAACAGGATATTGGAATAAAGAGAGACATGAGTTCAAATTTCATCTCTTCCTCTTACCAACTTTGGGAAGTTACTTAACTTGAATCTGTTTTCTCTTTGCAGCACGTATATACCTACAGGGCTATTGGAAACTTAAAATAAACACAGGGAAATTGAGTAATAGGAAGCAAGCATTCAATTACGATGGCACCAATCTCTCCCAAGGCCCCAAACTACCACACACACACACACACACACACACACACACACACACACACACACACAATACACACGGTTCAATTTTAATTGAGTTTTCAACTTTAACAGTTGTCAATGCAACAATGGAACCTTTGCCTGTACAGGCCTGCTTTCTGGGGATAGGGCCCCTCGGCCACATCTTTGCGAATACTTTTAAGACCCATCAGGCCCACTCAGGAGATATAAGATGGTCTTCAAGGTACTTAAAACCAATTGAGAAAGCAATAGCTTATATAAGGTACTAAGGAAAACTTAAAAAAAAATTTTTGAAATGTGATTGGCAAAAAAAGAAATTATGAAATGTACCTAAATATGCTCCATCTCGTGGGACATGCTAATGGCTTTTAAAAGGGACCATATACATATAGGACTTGGGGATAGTGGAGGTTTTGACTTTGGCCGAAAATGTCTCATTTCTCCCAAGAGCATTTTGGGGCTCCCAGGAAGTGAGGGCGCTAATGGCAGAAAAACAAGCCAGAGAGTCTGGAAAAATGTTCAGAGCCCAAATGAGAATGGAACATACTCTTTAGGGCCCAGAAGCTACCAGACTTCTCTAGGAAAACTACCTCAGAGAATCCGAGAAGCCCAGATGAAGGCACGATTGTATAATGGTCTTCACATCAGAAAATCTGAGTTGAAGCCTGAGTCTGCCACTTACTAGCTGTGAGACTTCTGGCAAGTCCCCCACCTGTTTGGAACCTCCACTTCCTTATCTACCCTACTTGTCTCAAGAGTCAACAGGATAAATAAAGTGTATGTAAAAACATTGCAAACCATAAAGTGCCATATATATGAGTGGTGGTGTGAGAAAAAAAAATCCATAAAAACTTTTAAGGAGCAGTCTTTGTGCTAAGTATTTGTTATGTCAAATAGACTGCACCCATATAATCCTTAGCAATTACGGTAAGTATATCTACAATACTCGAAAAGCTGGGCCTCTTTGTAGCAATCGATAATGAAAAATACACAGGGCAGGAATTGGGACAAAGCTCAGGTCCTTCGGGAGCAAACTCCCCTGCCCAGAATGACGAGAGAGCAGGACGAAGCGATGAACGAGCAGGCAGCTACATGTCACTGGATTTCAAGTCCCAGTGCAGGTAAAGTGGCACAGTGGGGAAATAAAGGTCATAAAATATTATCCTCCATCTCAAGAAGTTTCATAACAAGTCATTTAAGTGACTTGTACATTATCTTGGCTGAATCATCTGAAAAATAGTAATAGGCATAATACAGTGATTACTAACATTTTTTAAAGTGCAGGATGCCTTGCTAATAGCTGGAAATACACAGGGAGTTTCCACATGGTTGTAACTATATTTAGTTTCCACTGAATAAGAAACTGAGTTCTCAAATATGGATCCTCAAATTCCTTACACACATCATTCTCTTCCTTTATCTTCCCCAACCATGACCAGAGAGACCCACAGCCTCCAAATTGGGGGTCCGTGGCATAGGCTGTTGGCAATTACAATAGTTCAGTCTGTATATAATTATAATTTAAAAAATTAAAGAGAATGCTAAAAAGATTCTGCAGAAAAGAGAAGTGCAAGCATGGGTGGTGAGGGGGAGGGATACAAATTCCATCACTCTTTCTGTGCTAGATAAAGAGGAGAAAAAGCCTTTGTCCTGAGTTAAAGGTAAACCAGGCTAGCCCTAGGTAAACTTGTTATGTCTATAAAATGTATTCTCCTTTTAAATTCTCCTTCTCCACTTTGGTGGTGACTGCAGTTTTTATTGGGAGCTCCCAACCCTCTTTCCCTCTCCCTGTTTGGGAAGGATATTATTTACACTTTTGGGGCTGGCACTCATTCATGTTAAAGTTTAACAATTAAAATGTCATTTAATAATGAATGACTGAGAGACCCTGGGGCAGCTGTGTAATACTTGCTTAAGAACATCCACGCTATATTATTTGTCAATTCACCTACGCAACAAAATACTTTTCTTTCTGTTCTGACTCATACCAGTCTTATTGCCTTCCTTAAATTATTCTCCCATGTTCCTGCCCCCTCCCCAGGAAGCTCAGCAGTGTTGTGGCTTCTCCCTCAAATTACTGCCACTACTCGTCTGTTCTATGGCCCCACCTTCCTTCCAAATAAAAATGCTTTCCAAACCCTCCACTCCACTCCTACCTGTCCTATAACCAACCAGGTGTGTCCCTTAGGCCAGCTCTACTGCATCCATTATTGATCCTGAGAAAGGAGCAGGCACAGGAGGATGAAGAGAACAAAAACATGATGTGGTCCAGGAAACTAGAAGCAGAGGCACCTGCCACAGGCCCCGAGCTGTTATACGAGGGCATTGCACACAGGAAGAAAGGGGAGAGCAGAACGGAAGGATGAAGAAGAGAGGCAGTGGGAGGATTTGGTCTCATTTGTTTTTAAGCTGTTTAGGATTATGGACACATCTGTAAACCTCACACAACAATGAAAAACAAGATTGAGCACCTAAAGCTTTTCATATTTTACTGCAGAGGTATTTTTGATGTATTATTATTAGTTAATATGTACTCAGTAAAGTGCTAATTCATATCCTACATGTACAAAATCATTTTACAAAAATTCTTAAAAAACTAGTAGATAATGTGTTTTTTTTTTTTCTGGGCTCATACTAGAAGGTGTAATCGGGCAGGTGACACCACCTGCATAGTAGCAGCAGCAGCCAGCACAACACTGTCCTCCCGCCATGTGGCTCTTTGTTCCCAAATTCACTGCATCTTGGTTCCTCATCCTTTTCCTCTCTTCTGTTTCCTTCTTCTCACCTGGGACCCATCTCTTCACAGATGACCATGCAAAATAAATTGAGTAACAGAAATACATCTTCGTATCTTTATCTCTCGGATGAGAACAATTCTGGTTCTCTGGGACATTCAGCAACCTTATTTCCTGTGGCCTTTTTTATCCCACAATGTATCACTTCAAACTTAAATAAATATCCTTCAATTAGAGTTCCCAAGAAGCCTGAATCATATCTTTTGATTAGTGCTTTTACATTTAGTCCTTCAAGTACCTGTTTTACAACATTTTAACCCTCATGATCAAAATAACAAAGAAAGCTGTTTTGTTACAAGTGTGTTACATTCCATCTCACCAGGAGCTCCGCTAAGAAAATATAAAAAGGAAAAATTCAGCTAGATAATTAGCCGCAACTAGTTCTTAATGTGTGCTACTAGGGGAAGTCTCTAGGCCAAAATTATTGCAATCAAATATTCAGTTCTTCCAAACATCACCAGATGATCCAGGGTCATGGGGCAGACCAAAAATCCACTGTGATGTTGATATATAAAGGATTGTAATCCACAGAGAATAACTTATAAATACAACTGTTCAACCCATCTGTTCTCCAGACTCTTGACACCTGATGTAAGAGCTTCATCCTGAAGATAAAAAGAAAAAATGTAAATGGTAAGACAAGAATGTAACATACATTTTTATAGCTTTTTGCCTTGCCACAAAATTTGGCAAAAGTATCTTTGTAAATTATTATACCTATTGGGTTTCCTATTGCAAAAAGTTTATTTTCCCCATCTAAGGTAACAGACATCAGTGAGAGCCAAATGTTCACGTGTCAGACCCATTAAGACCCTGGGGACCAATGATGAAAAGAGTCACTGCATGCAGGGAACCCTCAGTCTACAAGATAGAAGGACATTTAGGTAACACTGATATGTTGTGTTATGGTCCTCGGATAAGCTTCAAGGGATCTATGAATGTTCCATTGTTGTTGGGGAAATTCTGTGTCTGTAGGCAGTAGCTCTCGTAACCGACTCAAAGTTAGATCGTATGTAGAGGAGGATAAATCAAGAAGCATCTACTTTCATAAAGGAGTCTGGAGAGGGGTCTTAAAGAAGGAAACTTTGAGGGAGGCGTCAAAGAAGAAATTCACTAAGTGAAGAAGGTAAAGGAAAGGACACACAGGAAGAGAGACCACTCTGTGCTAGATGCAGAGACATGCAAAACAGCAGAATGCTGTTTGGTCTCTAGGAGCTTAGCAGTGAAAAGCAATCCATTTCAGTCACAGCAACAAAGTGGATGGAGGTCAGAAGCATAATATTGAGCTAAATAAAGTCGGAGGAAAATAATACAGCATGAATTCATTTATACAAAAGTGAAAAACATGCAAACTAAATAATCTTTTGTACAGGGATACACATATATGGGGAAACAAGAAAACTGAGAAATAGTACAAATCATTATATCACAATTACCACAAAAATCAGGAAATAGTTACCTCTCGATGTGGGGGACAGACATGGAATTAGGGAGGGCCACATAGGTAACAGGCATAAATTGGGTGGGGGGCATCACTGTGTTCATGGTATCAAGAATATTCTGATTTTTTGATTTCTGCACCCCCCGGCAGCAGAAACAGTTTAGCAACATGGCCAGGCCCAAACGCTCAGTGCCTGCCCCGCACCTTCCCTCTGAGGCGAGGGTCTCCAGAGAGTAGGCCTGTTGCACCAACTCAAAGAAACAGCGTAGATTCTACTTTGGGTTTTTTTGGATAACTTTTTGAAAAAAACTACAGCTGTGTTCTGTTTGTGAAGTAAACAAATGTTTGTTTCTGTATCTCGGCAACATGCTCATCCACCCAGTACCCGCACCATGGGCAGCACAGCACTACGCCCAGGGCCACCCCTGCAGGCTCTTGGCTCGCTGGCCAATGGGACTTGCGAACACACCACGGCTCCACTTCAGGGCTTACCCAACTTTGGAAAATGACACCAGCAATACTGGCACATGTCGACTGGACTGAGTCTGAGAGGAAGAGTAAGGTAAAAGCCATTTTGTTCCCAACTTTTAAATATATCCATGTAAGGTATTTTTTTTTTTTTTGCCATTAAAACAATAAAATATAAATATCTGGGGGAAAAAGAATATTCAAATTTTTCATATAATTTGTAAGTATTCCTTTGTTTCTAATCAATAATTATTATTTTTTTTATTTAAAGAGAAAAACGCATGCCTATGGACAGAGACTAGAAAGACACACAGAAAACAGAAATAGCTGTTTTGTTAAAGTGGTAAATTCTAACAAAAGGGCTAAAAGCCTTTTAATGTTGTTTTTTAAATACAGACTCTAATGAAGCCCTGTATATTGGGCAAAAATCCATTAATATTGTTTTAAAATGCAGACTCTAACAAAAGGGCTAAAAGGCCTTTAATGCTGTTTGTAAATTTAGGGAAAAAATCAGAACAAATAAATGTAGATTCTTCAGTTACAGCCCCATTAAAGAACTGGCTTATCTCTCAGGAATCCTTGGTGAAAGGACTAATTCCTAGGGCGATTCCTAGGGAAATCTGAACATTGGCTGGATATTTGATATTAAGAAAGTTGCTATTTTAGGTATAGTGGATCCTTTTTAAAGACTTCTTATATTTTAAGGATATATACAGAAGTATTTACCCACGAAATGCTGTGATATCTGTGAGGTACTTCTAAATGATCCAGTGGAGGAAGAGAAAAAAGTAAGAGAATGAAGAGGGGCCATGAATTGATAACTGTTGGAGCTGGGTATCGGGCACGTGAGGGTGTAATATGCCATTCCCCCTACTTCCCTCCAACTTTGTAAATTACCTTAATGCAAAGCATTGAACAAAATAAACTGGCTCATCTGATCAGATTTGGCAGAGTTCTCAGTGACAGAAGGGACTAAAGTAGGCAGCTGCCAGGCACACGAAGCAAAGACTCACCGTTCTATATTCACCTCGTTGCCCAGGTCTCTAGTATGGAAGATCATTGTATATTTACCCACTTCAGGCATGGGTCGGATTATTTTCATTCTATGAAGCTCAACCCTGGAAAAGTAACAGAGGAATTTAAAAATGATGGGCCTCGGGCAGTAAGTCCATTAAAAAAGTCACGTTTAACATTTACTTCTGGGGTACAAAGATGTGTCAATTTACAGTTTGTCATTTTCCAAAAACAATTGAGAAAGTACGTATTTTAAAACATCATGACAAATAGCAGAATCAAGTCTCTCAGAATCCCTCATTTATTTAGTGTTTCATTTTTTCAACAAAGAAAGTAATGATCATTTAAGGTCACAAGCTTTAAAGTCCATGAACCTAGGTTCAAATCTAGACTTTTTTATTTACACCCCTGGTAAGTCAGTTCACTGTTTCAGGTCTTGGTTTTCCATCTTTAAATTCCAATGGTGTTATAGAGTTGATCAGAAGAGCTCAAATGAAATAATCCACATGGAATATGTTTTGCAAGAAGTAATGTAATATGTAAGTGCAAAGAAGGGCGGTACCTGCTATGCAGGTGAGTGCATGAATATTTAGTAAATAAATCTTGACCAACTTTTATGTTCAAATCATTTGGTTTATCCATAGTGTTAGTCAAGAACCATTCTGGGGGCCATGATGATCTTAACAAATGATCAGATCATTGATCTGATCTTAGGGTTCCCTTGACCTTGAAGCCAAGGAGCACAGGAAAAGGATAGTGACAATTGCATGGTCAGTGCAAAATTCTACTAAGCATCCTATCTGGGCAGTGAAATGGATTTTGGGAAGATGATGGATATTTTACCTCTAGCCTTTGCTACTCCTGCAATGAAATCTAGCAAACACCTTCTGTCCACTTCATAAGCCACAACCACACATGGGCTGGGCCATGAAGAGCTGTTGCCCGTCACTATGGCCCTTCCTATGGAGCCTTTGGTCAGGGAAACTTGCTCCTGCCAGAAATATCCCAGAGACTCTCATCCTAAACATGGGAACAAGACCAGCAGGTGGCCCTGGCTTATTTATGCCAAAGGAAAATTTTCGGGTAGTCACACAACTATTAGTTCAGAACCCTAGCAGAGAAAGCTCCTTTCTGACAAACAGCAGGAGGAAAGGGGGCTCCTGATAGCCAGAAAGACCTTGCTATATAAGTCTGAAGCTCCAGGCTCTTGAATAATTACTTATTTCTGGGAGACAGGAATACCTATAACTTTCTGGCCATAAAACCCAAGTGCAGGGGAGGGAACTGAGATATGAGGCCATATCCCCTCTGAATCCCTCAGAGCAGAAAGTAGTCCAAGATAATCCAAGTGTAATGCCAGCAGGCTGGAGAGTCCAGCCCGGGAGTCAGGCCAGCAGCTGCTCTCACAGAGTGTGGGACTGGCTGGTGCATAAGAGGAGACATCCTTGTCTGCTTCAGGGTGTGCAGCTCCTCACAGACTGTTGGCACTCCCTGCTCTGAGCATTGGGAACTGTGCCAGGATCCCGTGGGATCTGAGAGAAAGCACAGGTTTATAACAAGCCCTCTGGCCACTTTCCTCAAATTATAGACACTCTGAAGTTTAGAACTTTCCACTCACTGGTGAGGTCCTCCTCAGTAAACAATACCCACTGACAAGTCCACAGAAACCTCCATCCCCCGTTCTGGACCCCAAACACCCATGAGCCAGGAACAGGCCACCCTCTATCATTTCTAAACTGACAGTGGCAACGAGCAATCTGGGCAATCCTGCCCTCCCTCTGCCCCCTGTCATCCTTTAAGCCCAAATCTGTGGCCTCGCGGCCTGCTGGACTGGCATCTACAGAAAATGTGAAATGAAGGCTTCTAACACCACTACCGATAGCAGAGCCCCATAAAGGGGACCTGTGTCTGTTGTTCACCTGAGTCTGAGGTCATCGTCTTCGCCTCCCCATCCCCAGTAGTTGTTAGAGAATCCATTCACCTTGAAAAATTGCTCTCTGCTTAGGGCAGTAACACCCCCAAAATATCCACTGTAACGTAGCCTGGAGCAGGAGAGAGGAGAGAAAAAGTGAGAACATGTACACAAAGCGTTTTTGTTCTCCACTGACACTTGAGAAGTCTCCGATTCAGGACTGGCATTCAAGGTACTCCTTGAGGACCATGTACTTCACCCATTCGCTCCTGCTTGGCATCCACCTCCTAACATTCCTGGTCTTCCTGGTCTGGCCTTCTTCCTCTGTCTAGACAAGTGCTCACTAAGCAAGGTGCCATCCACCTGTTATTGTTAATGTTTGTGTGCAGATGTCTACAGAGGTACTTGTAAATGTGCACCATAACATCAGAGCTGGATGACAGACTTCATCTCAGGCGTCAATTCAATGAATACTGTGGCTGCCATGGGCACTGAGTTAAGGATTCTGAGGCTGCAACCAGGTTCGGCATGAATAAGTGTTACAGAGAATATACTGTCTTTTTTACTTTTGCTTTTTTCAGGGGAGGCAGTAAAGAGCAGGAGACAGCTCCTGCATGCAAATCTCCACTTACATGCATGCCAATATCCATCAGAGTCCGTTTCCTGAACAACCCAATGCACCTGAACAACCCTGGGGTTTCTGGCTTGGGCGACTAGGTAGACGATAATGCCTTTCACATGCAGAAACGTAGAGAAAAGAACAGGCAGTCTGAGGAGCACCTGGAGGCCCGCTTAGCTGCAGTGAGAGGTGCAGAAGGAGACCAGTCAGAAAAGTTAAAGAACTGTTTCTCAGTGGCCTCTTGGATGGCAAGTCTATATGTTTATTGATCTTTGCTTTTGGTTTTTCTTGTTATGCAGAAAAGCACAAATATTTAATTGGCCCTGGAACAGTTTTATTTTTAAAGGGCTGTAAGATGGGTAAAATGTAGTCATAAAATAACAGTAGAGTCCTTGTAGAAAGCAGGCAGGTACCAAAAATTCTTGGCAGTAAAGTTTGCCATAGACTGGTCCAAAGTTTTACCGCTGACCATGCTCAGTGGGGTAAACAGATTTATTCTGGCTTCTTCAGAGTCTGATTCAGCTGGGGCAAGTCACTTTAACCTCTTCTCTCTGCATGTGTGTAAAGTGAAAACATTTCTGGCACTTCTCATACTCATAGGGCTATTGTAATAATGAATAAAGTGTGTGCAGCTTTAAATTCTGTGGTTCAGTGACACACAGTTACCAGCAGGGAGCAGATACTTAGCTGCCAGCAACTGCAGCTGCCAACAACGAGGGGGATTCTGCCTAAAGTAGCAAAGGTAAAAAGAGGGGAGTAAGGGTTGGGGGCCAGGATGAGGGCAACTCCTACATAACTTACACATGACTTCCCCTGGCCACAGTTTACATGACACATATAATAAAGTAGAAAAATATAAATGAAAAAATGACATATCTGGACCATAAGAAATGTAAATCAGAATAGATTAACATAGGAAATATATTAGAACTTTAATTTGCAAATAAGATTCCTTTCAGCTTCAAAAAGAAGGCCATGCATTTGGCTCATAGTTTCTTGCATCCAGATGAAAAGAGGAGACGTATCCAATCACCTGACTCACATTAAGAAAACCTGTCAGTTACTCAAGGAAAACGAAGGCTTTCTGATAGCCAATCATAAATGAAATGTTTGGCCATTTACAATAGCAAGTTAAAACAGCAAGATTAAAAGAGCAAGATTGATACAGGGGCTGGTTTTAGTATACGTGCTGACGAAGCAAGCACCAACGGCTGGTTTTAGAGTGAGTAGCCTCTAGTGATATCCACGATTGTTACATAGACGTTTTATTCAAAATCAATTCCCAGCAGAAATGCCCAAGAACTCAATTTCTTGTGGTCCAGCTTAATACAAAAATAAAATCTAGAAGTTAAACAAAAGGCCTGTCTGTCCTTAAAACAATCCTGTGTATCTGAATTAAAAAAAAAAAAAAAAAAAAGCCCTGTGTGATTTGTAATTTCTCACCTCAGATGTTTAGAGAAAGCTGTGCAATGGGAAGTTACCATCTATATCAAGGGTCCAAGCACAGGTATCTTGTGCTGTAGATACACAGTAAGTGAACAGATAGTTGACATACTTCTGAAAACACTGAGGTGCCCAGCCATGACATGCTGCTTTCTTCAATGCAGAGGTGGTTCAAAGAGACCAGAAAGCAAAACCTCCAGATAATGAGATTCAGATCCAAAGATCAAGTTCCTCAAAGGGAAAAATCCTGTGATTCTCTTCCAGAACCTTCCCCTGATCTCTGGCCCATTACCCCTGCTTTCATTCAGGCACATGGCATCTTTCCCCTCGGCTTCTTCCCCACCTCCCTTCCTGCCTTGTTTCCAAGTACTTATAGCTGAATTTGCAGAAATTCAAAATTGATGCAACCCCACTGTAGCTGTCTCGCCACACCAGAACCCAACAGGCAGCACTCCTTGAGGGAAGGCACCCGGCCTTATTCAAATTGGTCTCATGGTCACCAGCTCAGTAAGCACCACAGAACAGACATCAGTACATGTGAATGACAGGGCTTGGAGGAAGCTGTCAAGTGCACAGATTAAAGTGAATATAGTTTCATTTGTAGAGAACTTTCTCGGTCGCTATTTCCCCCTAGTTGTGCTTAAGTGGGAATTGGTATAAAAATAAGGTGAAATAAGGTTGAAAAGTAGAGATGCCTCTCCTGGAGGGCATAAGAGATGGGGAATGAAGAAAGAATGGTGGTCCCTAGCACTTCACACAGTGGCTTTGAAAGAAAGGAACTTGTCCTGGGAGTTCCGGCTCCTGAGCAGACTACTCAGTGGACACGTTCTCTCCATTCTCCCTCAAAATTCTGGAAAGAGGCCACAGTCTGGAAACAGACGTCACAGTCCTACAAGAGAGGCCTAAAAGCTCACCTAAGGGGAGTGCTCTTGTTGCCCCCTAGAGGGGGAAGTCAAGGACAGACGGGTAAGTTACTTTAGTGCTACACAGTAGGGGACGGCTTGCAAAAGTTCCACTATATAGGTGCTACAGGTGAGGCTGGCCATGCTTTGCAACAACTGGATTATTTTTCTTCTCCTGTTCTCTCCCTTTTATCTTTCTGCTCTTCTGCCAAGGCTGTTGTAGGGCTTTTTCCTGATAAGGAAAAACCTAAATACTCTAATTTCTGTTTTGAACTTTAAGTGATATGTCATGTACCATTTTTCTATTTCTCATTTTCCTCAGACACGCTAAACATTACATCTCACACAGCCTTGAAGACAGAACAAGCTTCTCCACCTAAGCAAGCCATGCGTAGAGCCACCTTACCTGTACCCAGTGCTGTTCCTGCCAACCACCAGATGCTTGGGCTGATCCTCACACCTGTAAAGGTTCAAGTCGTTCTCTGGCACCAAGTCCACATCGTGGAATATAAAGCAGTCCCAATTTTCATCCTTGAGAGCTTCTAGATAGCCCACGTTCAAGAGTTTGGCTCGATTAAACTTTTTACTTCCAGCCTATAGATATGGAAATTAAATGCTGAAAAGCTCCTGAGACAATGTTTCATACTGCCCAGTTCAGTTCAGATGCAGGAGCTGGTATTACTCCTGCTACACACAACTATACTTGTGACATGAAGATCTGACAAAGTACATGCAATATTTCTCATACATACTTAAATTCTGTAACTTAAAAACATCCCCTGAAATGGGGAGCTGTTGTTAAATGGGTATAGAGTCTCAGTTTTGCAAGATGAAAAAGTTATAGAGATCAGTTGTTTAATAATGTGAATATACTTAACACTACTGAACTGTACACTTAAAAATGGTTAAGGTGGTAAACTTTATGTCATGCATACTTTGTCACGATTTTTCAAAAGCCTATAGTTTTAAAATAACTCAAAAAAATTTTAAAATATACCTTTATTTATTCCATGTAAAACTACAAAACCTTTCTTACATACTAGTCATACCAATAAATATCACTGCTTCACTGCTCAACTCTCATTCAGCTCATCCCAACCTTACCCTATGCAACAAATTACACTGAGCTTCCGAGAGATATAGCTTGCCAGAAAGGATTGAGAATTCTTGACCTACAAAAAGAGGTTATTGCTAATATTTCTAAGCTACTTAAAAGTCTCTTGGAATCACTGTAAGAGAATCCTGTTTTAACACTTAATGGTGGAAGCTAATCCTCACAGTGGCCTTACAAAAGGGATTTGTCACTAGGTGAAAAAAGGAACACAATTTGACCAGTAATAAGACCAGAACAAGACTATGAAAAAGATTTTCATTCAGTATTAATTTTTTCATGGCTGTATAGATCAAATGTCTTCAGAATAAATTCCAGTTTGATAAACAATTTTTCATAACAAAAGTACAGGCAGTTCACAAAAGTTACCACAGTGCTTTTCTGAAAAGAATAACACAAAGCAGACATATTTTTTGATTATGTAAAAATATTATACATTGGGAGTGGCTGTCTTGAGTAAGAACTCAGAATGACTAACAATGTGAAAAGTAAAAATAATTATAAAACAATATAATAGTAAAATTTTGTCTCAAATACTAAAAAAAAAAGGCATAGATGTTTATATATGCACATTGATTTTCAAAAGCTCCAGTTTATTATAAAGTATACACTGTAGAGCTGCATCCTCTAATTTGTCAAAAGTTTTCCTAAAACAAATATTACTGAGATGATCAATAGTAAGCATGTAATTAATTACTTCTTTTGCATTTTTAGCATTTGTAAGGATTTGAGGGGGGATTATTTGGATGGCCCAGGACACTTTTGAAAAGCTAGACATGGATATTTAAGTTGACGCCTTATTTTTCTATCAATAAACATTAATACCAAATAAAGGCATCTTTAATCACCCACTCCACTTAGAAGTAAACTCTTCAAAAGCAGCCTACACTTACATTTACTGTGTTCCTACTAAATCATGCCTCTGGAAGCCAAACATGTAAATCAAGAAAGTGGAAACTAAACATGTTTTACATAATAAACAGTAGCAAAGTTAAAGGCACAATGGTGGAAATGGTCATAGAACCCCATGGCTATTAACTAACACACAGTAGTCTGTCAGATCCTCTGTCTAGACCCCCAACGAACAGCCAGGCTCAGTAACACAAAACAATTCCAAGATCTCATTGTGTGGTATAGAGCAAATGCAGAGTGAAACAGAACGTAAATCTCAGAGAAAAGTCATAGGGCAGTCCTTAGCTAACACGGAAGGGCTAACAATAAAATGGTCTTCCTCCAGAGGTTCATTTATGAGGCAGTAAAAATTCCCAGTCTCATTACTCCACATTCTGGGACAAGATTTTCTTTACTCTAAACAAAGAGACCTCTCCTTTGACAATAATTTGATGCTCCTTTGAAACAAGAGACAAATGGCCAAGTTCCTCAGAGAAAGGAGAATCTGGAGGCAGAGACCAGGTCTGCCCCCACACTCACCTGGTGGATAATGTAGATGCCATACTCTAGCTGCTGCCTCTGCAAGAAGGGATGAAGGTGTTCTAGCAGGTACATCAGGTGTTTCTCTCTGTTCCGGTGTGGAATGAGGATGGCAACCCGCTGTAAAGCCTTACACTCCTCAGGGTGATACCGGCCTCTGTGCACTCTGGGATTTTCTGCCTGCACTTCTTCCAGAGTAAGATCTGGTTTGAAAATGAGCTTGTCCTGACCTCCTAAAATTAAAACAGGACGGGAAACAACAGTAGCTATCTCATCAAGTGTTGATTGGCTTACATGAGCTAGTACATGTAAAGCACTTAGAACATTGCCTGGTACCCAGGGAGCACTGTATGAGTATTAGCTTTTATTATTACTACTCTAAAGCCTCATTTGGTCATGAACTACAACCACAGAATCATGTGATTCAGGTTATTGGCTACAAAAGCAAATAAATGACATATAAGAGCATTCTCATGTGGCTAAATAACTAAGACTGGCCCTGTGATTTATCCATAAGAATGAAATACATTCTGTCCCGATGACCCTGGTGAAGAGCAGAGATCAGGGCTAGACTAACTTCGAATGTGCCCTATCCACTTTTCCTTCTCAAAATCCCAAAGGAAGGTGAAATCTCTTAAAAATCAAGAGCATTCCATAGAATCAAGCTCATGAACAAGGCCCCTTTCTCAGTCCTTTCCAGAGCTCTTAGGAGGTCTCCTAGCTCCCTGGGGGTAAAATGGCAGAATGAAGTAGAAACTAGACCACTCCCTAACCCAGCAGTAACAAAAATGAGCAACAGCGCCAGAATTCTCCCATTGCTTCACAGTAGCAGACATCCCCAATGCAGCATTTATTTAGTGGGTCTGGATGCAGCCTAACTGGATGAAACCCAAGAGACATCCATGGTAACCAATCTCATGCAAGGCTTTCAAGATCAGGCTACAGCCAGTGACCCTCCTCTTTGATCTAAATTAACAGGGAACACTGACTGGAAAGAGGAGGCGAAGTTCTGGTTAGGGAACTGAGTCACACTTTTTTAACCCATTTCTCGATCAGAAAAAAAAAGTGCAGCTCGCTGCCAGTGTTAATTTAATTTTACATAAACATGGCCTTTGAGGCTCAAGCAAATTTGACTGGTTTTCAATGTGAAAATAAAATATAAAAACTGTTCTTAGAGTTTCTTCTAAAAAGAACTTGTCTCTAATCCTAATGTAACAGAAGTGTATACATAAATCAAATTCATTAAATGAATCTTTGGCTGACAGCTGTTCAAGGAGATGTTAACATCATACGTAGGAATGCTATGTTTTCTAGGATTTAACATTTTCAGTGATCAAGAATTACTATTTTGTAAATAGAAATACCACTATTAAAAACAGAATGCTATAAATAGAATGATGTCATTTGTTTCTAAAGACTATATATAGATATACTAGAGCAATGCGAAAATAATAAAAGTGAGATACTTCATGGCAAACTTTGGGGGTAAGGTTAGGACTGTAATCTGCGAGTTATCTCAGGATAAATGCTACAACCGCAAGCACCACCAGCGAGTATTCTCGGGGCAAATGGGAAATGGGTTAAAACTCCATATACACTGATCAGTCTGTAAAATCTCAAGATAGTTTGCAAGGCTATCCTCTTCTGAGCAAAAGCTCTTCCTATATATAAGTCACAGTGCCTTGTTCTATGTGACCATCCCCTATCTGGCATATGGCTGCTGAGATCAGACTCTAGTGTCCGTGAAGCTGTTAAAAGACCCTGCCCCAAAGCACCAAGGACAAATAACTGCTTCCAGCCACTAAGAGAGAATAACTGGCCTATAAGAAAGAGCCTTTCCTGAAGGGTCTGCATTCAAGACATACAGTCAGCAAGATAGCAATGCCCTAAAAACAAACAGTAAGAATAGGAATTATAGGAAAGGCAAGCTACTAGAGCTGGTGCCAGGCCATAGAGCTGCTGGGAGATGATGATGTGGCTGCTGAGACTGTTTCCTGCGTAGCCTGTTAATAAACACCATCATCCGAGTTAATCTGACCTGTCTCTGTTCTTGGCCCCTGAAAGAGCCCCATGCAATGGGGTCTGATATAAATTAATCCTCTTGCTCACCTTCTCATTGTCATAACTTTTATGGGCCCTAACCTTCTAGTACTTGCTTCCACTTACTCTACAAAGTCTCCCTACAACCCGCACGACATCCTCTCAAGTTTTATTCCTACTCCAGTCACTAATGGTCCATCTTAATTCATCACTACTGTGTTACCCTTTTAATCCAGGTACTTGCTCAGTATTGCGTCACTGCCCATCTATTTTTATGAATGCATTTATTGCTTAAATATGTTGTGAGGATTTTGAACAAGGGGGATAACACAGTCAGATTTGCATTTCAGTAACTCATTTCCCTACCTCAATTTGTGTAATCCATGAGCAGAACAATTTCCCTCACATGATGAGGAATAATATCTTGGCTTTTCCGTGACTGAGTAAAGAGAAACAGCATGCCAATATGAACACAGTGCAAGACCGTGATTCAATTAGGAAAGTGAGTCGGCAGGTTTTTTCTAAACTAAAATCAAGAAGCCTCTGAAGAACCCAGGCTGCCCCACAGAGAGCTAATTTAGTGTATGCTGAGAGCCACCTCTATAAAACCAGTGAGGGGCACCAGACTTTGCAGGGCTGGAAAGTCTCACCCTGCCTTCATCCCACCTGCACGCTGTGCCTGCGGAAGAAAGGCAAATATAATAACAACACACTATGGTCGGTGCAACAATAGAAATATAGGCAGGCACACAGGGAGCATAAGATTAACTCTGGGACAGTCCCAGAAACCCTTCTGGGAGAGAAGTAATCTAAGCTGGATTTTTGATGAATAACAGGAATCTACCAGGCAGACATGGACTGAGAAAAGGCATTCCAGAAAGAGAGAACAAAAGAAGACTCAGAGGAGTGTCTGGAGAACTATAAGCACTTTGATGTTCTGGAGAATCAGAGGTTTGATAGAACATTTGTGGATTGTATATATCACAGTGGAGTTTTTCCCAATTAATGTGTTTACTAAAATTAATTTACCGTTCATTTAAATAGAAAGGCAAGACATCAAAGGGGACTCAAAACATACAACATATTTAAGAAATTAACACTAAAGACAACTCTAAAGAACGTACTCAGTCCTGTCTCTTGACTCCATTCTTTTGGCCAAGGGAATGCTAACAGATGTGACACCAAGCAGAGGTTTGATGTGCCTGCTCATCTCCACTTGTGCACTGAAGGTACCAGAAGAGCATGGCCAGGCTAGCCCTGATGGTACCAGGAGAAGGATGACAGACAGATAAGTGGCACAGGGCCACCAGCCTAGATCAACTGCCTCTGAGCTCATCCAGCAGACTTGTGAGCTAAATAATGCCTGTTGATGTATGCTGCTGAGACTTTTGTGGCTGGATAATAAAATTGGATATGTTCATATAATAGAAAACTCTACATCGGCGATATGGATAGAGCTCACAAACATAATGCTGAACAATGGAAGCCAGACACAAAATAGTACAGAGGGTATGTTTCCAATTATGTAAAGTTCAAAAACAGGATAAATCTATGGGATGGGATTCGAGTCTTGAAGTAAGAGTGGTGACTGAAAGAAGCATAGAAACTTCTGGGGTTCTAGGAAGATTCCATTTCTTAATTTACATAATGGTTACACAGGTATGTTCATTTTGTGAAACTTAACCAGGCTGTACACTTCTGATTTTTGTACTTTTCTGTAATATATATCTAATAAAAAAGTTTACACAGCACTTGTAAAAAAGAAAAAATGTATACTTACTGAGGTATGGAGATGTAGAAGGGCAGTTGTCGAGGTCTGCTTTTTTCACAGATGCTTCATTAGTCAGAGTTTCTTTCTTCCCCAAAACGATGGCCTTGTTGAAATTAGCGATGAAATCCTTTGCTTTAGGAATCTCTTGAATAGCACCCACAAAATAGTTACTGGTGGCCCACCCGACCACTGTCAGGCATAAGGTAAAAAGCAATAGTAATCGGAATTTGTAGGAAAGGTAAAAAGTCATGTGGAAGCCCATGTCTTGTATTATGTGAGCAATATGTATCACTCTGCCTCCTGCAGGCAGGAGGCTTCAAGTTCAACTTTTCCAATTTGATGGCAAACTTGATGACAACTGAAGATGCAAAGCCTGCTTTTGCTCAGTAGTTCTGCTCCAACGATCTCTAGAAAGTAATCACAAAGACATGTTTCAAATGAAAATCCTATCCTGAAATGATTCACATCAGCAAACTGAAAACCTAGCTCCAGTGGATCTTGACTAACAGTAATGAGAGTTTTCCAACTAGGGTTTAGAGACCAGAAAATCAGAAATTTTAGAGGTATAAGGCTCCAAGCATCTGCACACCACAGTTCTCTCTGGATGACCACCCCGGCTGTCTGGGTGAGAAAAGCCATGTCCACATGTTGTGCAGGAGAAGAAGGCAAAGAAGAGACTGTAAATATCTCCTCAGTTCCGAGCTGGGCATAGCCTAAAATACACCCTTAATAGTTCTCTTCCTTAGTTGCCCATTCCTGGCACAACTTAAAGAAACCTTGTTACAAAGAGTATTTTGATCCAAAAAGAAAAAAAGAGAAAAGACAAAAGCTCTTCTATGTGAGAGCTTAAAAAAAAATGTTCCTCAATGACAGGGAATGAAAAACCAAGGATTTTTCAGCTATAAATACTGTATTCGCAATGAGGCACCGGCATGGGGCATGTCTCAACAGATCGGAGGAGAGGGCAAGAAACACAAGAGAGAGTCAACTCAGGAGGTCTTATAGGAAGCCTTAAGAATAACAGGCAGAACTACAGCACAGTGTTTAAGGTCAGGGTTTTGATTCAAACAGAAACTACTGCTCCCACCACATATCGGCCATGAAACCTTGAACCACTTAACTGAGCCTTGGTCTCCTTATCTGTAAAATAGGGATAAACACAGTTTATAGTCTCCTTATCTGTAAAACAGGGATAAACCCAGAGAGGTAAAATAGGGATAAACACAGTTTATAGTCTCCTTATCTGTAAAATAGGGATAAACCCAGAGAGGTTATTGTGGAACTGGATGACCTAATGTATTGATACATCAAGCGTTAGCCCACCTCCTGATACACAGTAAGCACCCACTCGGTGGTGACCATCAATGTTGATATTGTTAGGTTACTTTACTTTAGCAATGCCTTGCATATCCTCCCTGTGTTGCCAAAATCACATCTCTCCTTAAATCCTAAATGTGCTATCAGAAGAATACAAAAATGTTAAAGCTGGAGCACTGATTATCTCTGTAAGCAAACACATCCTCAATTAAATGGATAGAATGGAGAGCACAATATTTCGTATGCCAAGTGATAACAGGAAAACACGATGAAGTAATAAAAAGAAAAATGAAAAATAAACTCTAAATGTGTGTATGATTACCACTAAAACTCTAGAAATATAGCTACAAGCTAACTATAACTGCATCAAGAGTATGAGATTAGCCAGTGGTGTATTTTTCTTTTTTTTTTTTTCTGGCATTTTGTGTGGTATACTTCTGTCCTTTAAGAATGAAAACAAAGTTGCTCTCGTTTTTAAAATGCGATGTGGGGATGTGGTAATTCACTGTGAAAAAACAAAAAACAATCTTAGCAACTCTCAAGATAGCCTCATATTTACTGAAGGGTAGTATTCCAAAAATTTAGCTCTAGGTTAGTCTGAGGAAAAATAAGAAAGCATTTCTCTCTAGACACAATGTTATAAATGAAACTTAGGAAACCAGGAAAGAGAGTATATGACTCAAGAAGCAATTAAACAGTATGGCCTATTATATTTAGTCTTATGAAGGTATCAAAAGAAATTGATGCTGAAGGCAGTAATAACAGTTAATAAGAAAAGTGATTTATTTGTGCATTTACTCTGTGCCATGCACTGGGTTAAATCCCTTGTAGTACCCTATTTAATCCTGATCTCATCCTTGTGAGGTAAGAATTATTAGTCTTCTCGTTTTATAGAGGAGAAAATGAAGGTTTAGAGAAATTACAGAACTAGCCCAAGACCACACAACTAGTAAGTGTGGAGCTGGGGTCTGAGCCCGTGCAGTCAGCTCCAAAACGTGGGCTGCCACATCCTTCACATGGACATTTCAATCTCTTATCTCTCCCCTTGGTGCCTGGGTGCACCCAGCACAAACCTTTCAAATATGTAGTTTTCTTTGGCAGCCTTCTCCCTCTCTCCCATATCCTCCGGTCTCTTTCCTTGGGACTGTTTGTTCAAATGGCTTCCTGGAGGTCTGCTCTCTAACCTCCAGGTAAGAGTTAAGTCTGTAGGATCCTGGGGCCATCAGACAGCTTCTTGAGGACTTAATTGCAGGAAGCTTAAATACTAGGATTGGTAACAATTTTTGATAAAAATCTCAAGATTCTTGGAAAATTTAAGCTGGGAACATCGTTTTTCTAAGAGCTGCCTATAGAGGGACAGGGAGACTCACCTGCCTGAAAAGACTTCCGATCAAAGAAGTACTGCAGCGTTGACGCAGGAAGGACCGCAAAGCACGGGTATCCCGCCCCCTCATTTTACAGAGGGAAGAAGTGGTGGTTTAGAGAGATTTAAAACCTGCCCAAGAAGTAGTGAGTTGGGAACAATCAGACTAATCCTGTTGAACAGCAGCCCGAGGAATTGGTCCAAAGAGAAGAAATTTATGATAAAAGCAAGGAGCCATTCTTAATGATGACTTAATAATGAGCTCTTCATTGCTAACTCTGCTTATTAAGACTATGTGGATCCAGTTAAAAATAATCGTTTCCCACTTTTTCTAGCCTTATGGCTCTCCTCAGAGCTAGCATGAAGGAAACTCAGGTGTGAGGTCTCCTTGGGCCTGTGAGTGAACCTCTCAAGTGTGAGGGATCTGTAACACCTGCCCAACTGTCTTTATAACAGAGATCTCCTGCCCTGCTTGCCTATAAGGTAAATGACTGAAGGCAACCCCTTTAGGCATGTTTCCCCAGCTAGAAAACAGTAAGAAAACAAAACAAAATAAAAGCTTATCTTACAACATTGACCTGAGAATTTAATGAGATTATATACCAAACATACCTGGAACATTCTCAAGAACATACTATTTACTGACTTAAAGATTAACAAATATGCTTCACACTCGAATTTTTTTTTTTTTTACGCTCAGATTTTATCAGAATGCTAACCAAGATAATATCATCTCTGGAATTACTCACATATTGAAATACAGATTTTTATTTTCTATTTCTCTGTAACTTCCTCTTTTTCTTTCAATGAGTACATATTACTTTTATAATAAAAAAATCATAATGATTTTTTAAAGAAAGCTCTTTTGAGGCCAGGTAACTCCTGGTTGATGTTTGGGACAATGTCATCAGATTGGATCTATAATAACATTTGAAAAATTGAGAGACCCCGAAATCTCTCTGGAAAAAAAAAATTCTTTTTCAACGAAGGCTATCTTGAAGTGACGGGAATCGTAGCTATAGAGAAAAACTATAGGTAACACAAAAGAAGTTATTTTAGGGCAGGACACACCATCCTTTTCTTTTCTAGAAGTCTGCCCCAGAGTTAGTTAAAAAAGATGGTGTTTTCATAATTTTGTTTTTCCTCCTCTCAATTCAACCAGTCTTTTCTGAGCACCTGCTATTTTCAGGCATAGTGCTGGGCACCAAGGGAATACAAAGGAAAATGAGCTGTAGTTCTCGCACTGAGTTTATTTCAATCCTTTCTTAGATTTTAATGTCTGTGATTTGTTTTCTAATAGGCCAGACTCACCTCCCAAAATAGGGAATAGATGAAATAAAATTGGCAAAAAATTGAGACGTATTGAAGCCAGGTGATAGGTACATGGGGGTTCATTTTCTTTTTCTCTCTACTTCTGTGTATGTTTGAAATTTCCCAAAATAATAAAGGGAAAAAAATCTAGTAAGGAAGCTATAACAAAAGATAAATCAGCATAAATGCTAAGTATCATTCTTGAAGAAGCTCTACACATACACATTTTTACACCACCATGGGGGGGGTGGGCACCAGGTGTCACTCCATAAATATTTACAAAGCACTTATCCACCAGCAAGAAAGGATATGGTCTTCTCAGCAGCCAAGAGTGCCCAAATCAGCATTCCGATGTTTCTAAATCCATCTAGTAATCCTGAAGACACAGGACATCTCAGAGTGGACATGATGTGGCCCCAGGCACAAGGTCCCACTCCCTTGGGCCTCTCTGGGGCAGCAACAGTGGAAAGGCTGATAATTTGCTACTCCTTTTGCCCCTGCAGAGTTCCCGAGAGCTGACCATTCGCACATGTTGTCCTACCTTCCTTGGATTTCTGGTATCCATTTGCCCAATTATAGCTCCTTTACCTGGCTTCTGAGTGATCATTAATCAGAGCCTAAAGAAACAATGGTTTCCTGGGATTTTTTTTTTTTTGAGGGGAGAAGGGGGATAGAAATGACAGCCTTTTACATGTACAAGTTATTTAAACTCAAAGAATGAGCTCCTAATGACCAAAACTAGAAGCATTTGAAGAAGAAAATGATAGTGTGGATGAAAAAAGGGTGTTATAAAAAATCATAAATTCCCACCTGGACGGGTAGGTCATGGTGGATAGTAGTAACACTACAGGCCTATAACTTATTTAGAGAAAGGTTATTAAGCAAGCCTGTCCATTGTTCTTGTGCATCTAGGTTAACACACCTTTGAAATGCCAGAAGTAATACCCCCTCTAACAACCCTCAAAAGATAAAATAATCTTAACTATCCAATAATCCAATACCTGCCTTGCTTTCTCCCACCTTCATGTAATCTTTCTTACATTCCCTCCTTAACTTCAAATGCATAAAAGAAACTGCAAAACTTATTCTCCAAAGCATTTGAGATCTTGCTTCCTGGCAACTGTCAGTTTGGCTCAAATAAATTCTTATAAAAATTCTTTACATGTTTGGATATTTCTTATGTTGACAATGGCATTGTATTGTAACCCACAGAATAAAATGAATTATCTATGAGTCCATATTGAGATAGATGATCAAATAAATACATGGGAGAAAAAGGGTAGCTCTTTTCCTACAGAAAATTTCCAATTAATATGAAAGCAGGAGATGAAAAAAATCACCACTAGGCAAACACCACTGTAATTGTTGCAGACAAGATCCACCAATAGGTGCTAACATTAGTGGGTGAAAATTTGAGGATAAACAATTTGTAGAGTCTCAAAGTATTTCCCCCACAATAATTATTAGCTATAAAGAGAAAAACAGTAACTTTATAGTGGAGAACCTAGCAGGTATCACCTTAACCAAATGATCAAGGTTAATTAACAGTGATAAGACCCATCAACCTCATGAATCAGTGATAATATTACACTCTAATCAGAACTCTTCTACAAAACAACATCATGCTACAAAATAACTAGTTGGTACTCTTCCAAGGGGTCAAAATAATGAAAGACAAGGGGAAAAAAAACAAAAACTGAGAAGCTATCTCAGACTGGAGGAGACTAATGAGAAATAACTAAATGCAATTAAATGTAGCATACTGGATAGAATATGGAAAGAGAAAAAAATCCTTAGCAGGAAAATTGATGAAATTCAAATAAAGTCTGTAATTATATTGATAAATGAACCATGGTTATGTTAAGGGCTAATATTAAGCGAAACAGTGAATTTTTTCTCTGTACCATTTTTGCAACTTTTGTCTAAGTCTAAAATTAATTAAAAATTAAAAGTTAAAATAAAAAAAGTTGGAGACTGAGTATAACTAAATATACTTAATTCTCAAAGACAATCCCTGATTTTTGTATTCTTAATATCTCAAACTGACCTGACACATAGCAGGTGCTTAATTTGGTAAATAATAAATGACTTTCTAGGATACGTTAGTTAAAATACATAAGGACGCACCATAATCCCTGGCTATGACAGAAACAGATGAGATGGAAAAAAAAACAAGGAAAAACAAAGATTAATAAGGGAAAATATTAACTGGGTGTAGAATTCCATTTGGGGAAGATTTTAGAAAATAAAAAAGGCTCACCTCCACACTAACTCCCTTCTATTCACTCTTCTAAGGGTAGACAGCCCCATCTTTAACAAATAGCACTTTCTCTTGGTCAGGCCCACTACATTCTGCTCCTCTGCCACTGAATACTCCAAAGCAGTGCTTCTCTTGCCTAATTCCAAGAGGAGTTGCTGCTTTGACTGCTCTCCTTCCTCCCTGAACCCACAGAGCACCCTGGAGCAGGGTCTCCACCCTTGGGCAAGAGCTGTTGGATGGTCCTGCATCGTTCATGTTACAGCAAGAGCTGTCATTAAATGGTCAGGAAACATGAAATAAATTTAACTAGCAAAGGACTGAAATCGTTTTATACAGTATATGTTATGCAGCATAACAGAATTCATAAGAATTTCTGATGCGGGATTGTAATGGAGGTTCAGTGTATACTTATGTGTCATTTCCAGCTATCCCAGAGAACCCTGCAGTGGGATCAGTTCCCTTTCTATAGCCATTTAAGGACGACACATCAATGAGAAAGTCTGAGGTTTAAGGTAATGAAAAATACAAGGGCTCAGAAATCATGAGGAGCTGAATTCAAATCTTGTTTACAGATGCATGAATGGCTTTGGGCAAATGACCTAAATTTCTGAGTCTATACTGCCATTTTTTTTGTTCCAAAAATGTTTATATCTAATACAGAAGAGAATCTGTTAAAACTGCAGATTCCTGGGTCCTACTCCAGAGCTAATGAGTCTGAGAGGCTGGGCCTAGGACTCAGGAAAATGAATTTTTAACAAGCTCACCAGGTGATTCTTATACCCATTAAAGTTTGAGAACCACTGAAATAAGAGAATGGACCTGGAATGCAATAGGTCCTTCAGAAATGTTAATTTTCCTTCTGGTGAGGAAAAGTTGTAAAAAGATACATGAAAATGAGATTTTAAAAATGCATTTGAATAGCTTTTGACTCCATCATTTAAAAATTTATTCTAAGGAAATAATGAGAGAGGCAGGCCACATTATTCAACCAACATTACTAAAATAACCAAAAACTGAAAAGAATCAAAGTGTTAACACTAGGGAGCTGATTTAATTAATTACAGTAGTTCCATCTAATGGAACATATGCTTTCATTAAAACAGTGTTTAAAAAACTTAACTGCATGGGATGGTACTCATAAGAACTAAGTGAAAAAAAACACAGAATATAAAAATGTATATAGTATGCAATCCCAATTATGCTATATATGTGTGGTGTGCATGTCTTTTATATATAAAAAGCCAGAAAGAATCAGAGATGTTTCTTAATTATAAAATTAAGGAAATTTTATTTCTTCTGTGTCTTCTAATTTTTCTAAAATGGGTTTTTTTATGATCAGAAACAATGTTATTTTTTCAGGTAAAATGATTACATAATTTTCTTTTAAAATATATGAAAATTTAGAGGTGACACAACAGACAGGTATTATAACTTTTAGTTACATAAATTCGGCAGCAATTCATTCTTATTACTCTCAAGGAAATATGTTCTAAAGAAGTCTCAACAAACCCCAATCTCATAGAAAAATCTCATAGGCTATCAATAATTACCAATGCCAGAGAATCCTATGGTCTTTGTTTGAAATTACTATTCCTAAACTTCACCCACAGAGATTTTTATTTTTATTTTTATTCTTATTTCAAAAGCCAGGGAATCCATATTTTCAACACAAACCCAGGTAGCTCTGGAGTACTTATTGATGGCTTTAAAAAGAGAAAAGAAAACCACCACTGATTTGCTTTGGACATTCTCATTTTAAATAAGAGATCTTCAAAAAGATGGTTCGTTCTCAAATCACTTGCATGCATCTCTGGGAAAAGCACACATTATTATTATCTCAATTTAATGTAGACACTACTTGTTCTATAAAATATAAAATATATAAAATATAATAACGGCTAGTTTTATTCCTCCCAAGATTATGTAGTCAAACAGTTCAGTACTTCTCTTTAATGAATGAGTTTAATCCGATCAAAGTATGGATCATGAAAGTTTTTACAATTTTATGGAGTTTAAAGGCCAATTCTGCTCTAGAAGATAAAATTCCAAAAAGATAAACTACGGTCCAGTCAAGCATTATCTCCTCCCCCCAGAGACACATTCCAGCACCCCTGCCCAGCCCAGGTACCTAAAATAGCCCTCCACCTTTCTTTTCAGCCCAATTTCTTATCCTGGACCCTGAATCCTATTCATCCCTATTCAAGACTGCTTGACTTTCTTGCGTTTTAAGTATATTATTTTCCTTTAAAAAAAAAAAACTTAAAATTAAAAAACAACAAAACTTCACAACCCGCAAATTACAATCTTCTTCCTCCTCCTTTCATTACTAAACGGCTGGAGAGGTCTACCTGTGCCCTGACCATCTATCTACACGTCCTCATCCCTCACCCACTCTTGAACATTTTGCAACCCGGTGCACGCCCACCCTTTTAATAACTGCTCTCCTAAGGCTACCAACCCAATGGCCTTTTCTCAGTCCCAATCCTCCTGGCTTTTTCTATTTTTTTTTTTCTTCAAATGTAGGTTTATCCTTTGTCTAATAGAAAACTAAACATCAACAGCTAGCGATCGACAGGCACTGGATGGACGCAGAGACCCCGACTAAAGGCAGGTGTCACTGAAGAACTTTAAAATCCAGGCGACTTCACAACTCCTCCCCTGCAGGCCCCCAGGCTAGGATAAGCTGTCAATTTCCTGGTCGAAACTCTGGGGAAAGAGGCTCCAAGGGGGAAGAAAGGGGCTTTTTCACGTTGATGCTCCCGCTAGGAAAAGGTGCTGGAGGGCGAACCCAGAATCGTGTCGCCAAGCTGAAGGGTCGGGGGTGGGAGGACCCCTGAACCTCTCCCTATCTGTCAGTATCTCATCTGGCTCCCCGCCAGCAACAGAGGGAATGCCGCGGTGCCTCTCGCCGGCCTCGGCCTCCGCAGGCCCCCTGACCGGCCCCGCCGCTCAGGCTGAGGCAGGACGGCCCACCGAGGCCGGGCCGCGATGGCCCCACTCGCGTCCAGCCCCAGCCCGCCGGACTGACCCTCGCCCGCCGCCCGGCGATGCCCACGCGGCGCCCGCCACCACCCCACGCATGAAATTGCGCCTCCCCGGCGCCCGCGGAGCCAAGGCCCTGCGTACTCACCCCAGACGCGGCCGCGGCGAGCCCCACCGGAGAAAGGGGAGATGACGAGAAGCTGCCGCGGGGACCGCCCTCCCACCGGGAGCAGGCTCCGGAGTGTCTGCTCCGCCCCCGACCCGCCCCCACAGTCGCTTCGGCCTGGCGCTGGAGGCCGGGCGGTCAGTTTCTCCGCCAGCCCGGCGCTTCATCACCAGCCAGACCCAGCCCACCTGGGCGATGGAAGGAGCACGAGGAGGAGAAAGGAACCGTGAGCAGGTTGTCCTTTAAGTGATCTTAAAGCCTTGAGACGACACTGCGCTAGATGTTCACAAAGCATTGGGAAGATGAGCCAAACCTGAGCTCCCGCGTCAAGCCCGGAATGCGGAAGAGCACTGAAGAGTTCCAAGTGCTCCTGCTCTTAGCAGAAACAATAGAAGCCCGCTCTGGAGGAGACATCCTTCATTTAGTCCCATAGGAGTCAAGCAAATACAAGTTCACAATTTTTAAAAAATTCACCAAGCACAGGAGGCCAGGTTCAGATCCCCAGAGGACATCAGATATTGAAATTGTCCAACACAACATACAGAAGAGCTTTTTTTGAAAATTTTAAAGGAAAATAAAAGGACATCCTTAGAAATTACTTACCAATCACCGTGGGGAATGAGGAAATCTGACAGATACCATCTTAACGAAGTACCCAAAGTTAATTTCACCAATAGTACAACTTGGCATCACACATGAGGTGATGCTCTGAGGACATCACATCATCTTAATTGTATTCCTGCCAAAAATACACAATTGGAATTTAATCACGAGGCAATAGTCAGACAAGCCCAACTTAAGGGATATTCTATAACCCGCTGGCCTACACACTTCAAAAATTTTTATGTCATGAAAGACAAGGAAAGAAGAACTATTTCAAATTAAAGGAAACCGAGGAGATTTGATATCTAAATTCCTGGGTTAGAAAATAATTACTACAAAGCATATATAACTGCTTTAACCAAATGAAGTACAGTGGAAGTGAAGCTATTCCAATTCTGAACCCAACATTTAAAAAGCAGTTTCTGCTTCCTCTTTCACTATATTTTGTCAAAGCAGTCACAGGGCAGCCCAGATTTATTTATTTATTTTTATTAAGTTTATTGGAGTAACGTTGGTTAATACAATTGTATAATTGTCTCAATAATATACTTTACAGCAACTTTTTACCAATCTAAGACCACACATAAAGGTCTCCTCAGTCTCTGATATGGACTGAATTATATCTCCCCAAAATTTATATGTTGAGGTCCTAACTCCCAGTATCTCAAAATATGACTATATTTGGAAATTGGGCTTTTAAAGAAGTAATTAAGTTAAAAATACTGATGTCTTTATAAAGGAGAGGATTTAAGATACTGACAAACAGAAGGATGACCAGGTGAGAACATAAGAAGAAGGTGGTCACCTACAAACCAAGGAGAGAGGTCTCATAAGAACCCAAACCTGTGGACACCTTCATCTTAGACTTCTAGCCTCCAGCATTATGAGAAAGTTAATTTTTGTTGTTTAAGCCACCCAGTCTGTGGTATTCTGTTATGGCAGCCTTAACACACTTATACAGCCTCTTTTAATCTGAAACAGTTTACCTTTCCTTGTCTTTCATAGCATTGACACTTTTTAAGTGTACAGGCCAGTTGTTTTATAGAATCTTCTTTACTTTGGGCTTCTCTGGTTGTTTCCTCATGATTAAATTCCAATTATGCACTTTGGGCAGAAATATGATACAGGCGATATTGCGTCCTTGGGGTGTCACCTCATGTGTGATGCCAATCTGTATTACTGGCAATCTCAAGAATCACTTGTTTTTGGAACCCAGAGCCACCATGTAAGAAGCCCAGCTGCCCTGAGGCTTCCATGCAGTGAGAAAGCCCAAACTAGCCACGCAGAAAAGCTAAGAGATGCCCAGCCAACTCTAAACTGTTCCGGCCCCTAACCACTCAGAGTCGCCCTCGACTGAGGCTTCAGACATCATAGAGCATAGATGAGCCCTCCCCACTGTGCTGTACCTGAATTCCTGACCCGCAGAATCATGAGATACAATAGTAATAAATTGTTTTAAGTCTCTGAGTTTGGGGTCATTTGCTATATAGCAATAGATAAAGTATACGATATGTCAGCACCAAGCTGATCAAGAAGGGAAAGCTTCGGTGGCGAGACACCCAGTTGAAAGAATGCACGAGGAGCCAACATGAGAATGAAATGGCAGGCACCAACTTTATTGTGGGGAGTGTGCACTTCTACACTAGGGGACTGCATGGACTTTATATATGTCAGAGAACAATGGAGGCATTCTGCCACACATGAGTAATAAACAATAAGCTGAGTCATACTCGCATAAGTTAAGCGCAGACACCTTACTACATTAATGTAACATTTTAAATCCAGAGTTCTATCTCTAACCACAAGCCTAGATCACAGCTAGACCTGGGACCCACACCATATATTATATGATAATATTCTATCGATGTTAAATTTCTTGAATTTGATTGTTGTACTGTGGTATATAGTGACTTATTAAGAATTATTTAATGAAGTATCACGATGTCTGCAATATTTCTAGAACTGTCCAGTTAAAACATGTGTGTGCGTGTATGTGTCTGAGAGAGTCCACGAATGTAGCAAAATGTTTACATTTGATGAATCTAGACAAAGTGTATACAGATGTGCCTTGAGTAATTTTTACAACTTTTCTAAGCCTTGAAATTTTAAAAAAATAAATAAATTTGAAATAAAAAAAGAGAGAAAGGATTAAATCTCAAAGAGGAAAAAGCAATGACTAAACTTGCTCTTTTGGTCAAGATGAAGTAACAGGGACCAGATGTACCATACCACCTAAAGCATCCACCAAAAAAAAAAAAAAAAAAAAAATATATAAAACAACAGTTTTTAAGATAGTCTGTATAAGGCAACAAAGAACAGTGATCTCTGAGAAACAGAAAACAAAGAAGGTGAATCCTAAAATTGCCCCAGCTTACTACTTTAAGAAAGTTTCCAGGGGCCATGGCAGAGAGAAAGAAACTTGACACAGAGCCTAGCAGATTCCCGGAGTTGAGGAGACAGAACCTAGAGTCCAGAGAGACCAAAGCATCTAGACTTCACAGGACAGAATACAGAAAAAAGACAGATGCACAGAGACAGAATACTGGAGATCTGTAGAGTCTCCTTCAAGTATTCATGATGAATGCATGCCTATAAGGAAACTATGGTAGGCCAGGGAAAGAACCATCTGTGAGAATTAGAGGGATAGCTCCTGTCACTCACACTGGGCTGGGAACAGTGCTGATTTCCATCAGTCTGACTGGAAAAGTCATAACACAAGGTACTGGGTAGAGTGCCTCACCAGTAGAGAAAATTTAGCTCTATGATGAGCACTGCTCCACATCTGCCTACTTTATTGTAAAAATGAGACCTGAAAGGACTAAATTATATCCAAGTAACTTCAGTGTCTCCAAGAACCAGTCCAAAAAGATCCATAGAGCTACAAAAATATCCAACACATAAGATAAAATTCACAATGTCTGGCATCCGAACAAGTTTACCAGGTATACCAAGGGGCAGGAAAATGCAACTGAGAGGCACAACTGATACATACAGAAAATACAAATGACTAATCAGTCAGAAGGGACTCAGAACTGACAAAGATGTTAGAATTAACAGAGAAGAACATTGAGACAGTTACTATAATGGTATAACGTATATTCAAAAAGTTAGAGACATGAAAGATATAAAGAAAGACCCAAACTGAATTTTTAGAGATGAAAAGTAAAATGCATGATAGCAATAGCATATAGGCCATAAGAGAACAAATGAAAGTATTCTATTGTAAGGTTCTTACACTACAATAAAATGGTATAATATCACTGTAAGGTAGACTGTGATAAATATGTATACCATCAACCCTTAAGCGACCACTAAAAGAACAAAATAATTGTAACTAATAAGGAAGCAAAGGAGATAAAATCAAATCAAAAAGGAAATCCATTTAGTCCAAAAGAAGGTAGAAAAACAGGAAAAGGGAAAAATAAAAAGCAAATGGAACAAATAGAAAATAAACAACAGAAAACAAAGAAAACAAAACAGAACAAAAAAGAGGAAAAAAACAAATAACAAGATGACGTAGTCAAACCTAATCACATTAATAATCACATTAAATGTACATGGTGTTGTTGCAGAAAAATCAGACCAGCGAGAAACCAAGCACCACTCAGAGAGTTGGAGAACTCAGGTTTATTACACCAGCAGTCCAAGAAGAGCTAGCGCTCTGATGATCTGGGCCCTGAGCTCAGGGATAACCTTACTTTTATAAGGCTTAACAAGCAAAGGCAATACCTCTGTTATCTAGACAGAACAAGCGAAGGGGAGGGTGAGTCTTCAGTTGATCTCGAGGTCACCCGGCCCTTCGGCCTATGCGGCAAGCATGTCTACAGAAGCAGCCGTTTGAGTAGAATATTCCTCTTCAATTCCCACTTTTGATGCCCTTTTAAATTCTTATAGGTCATCAACCTTTTGAATTTTTTTTTTTGGCCTCAGGGCTGGTATAAGGGTGGTCTGGATGTCACAACTATTTGTAACTTTATGGATTCTAGGCGTGAGGAGACAAACTTGACAAGACAGTTCAGGATACAGGGACCAAATAAGAGAGCTATGAAGAGCATGAGGAGAGGTCCTGCAAATGGGAGAAGCCAGGATCCCCAACTCCAAATTCTGGACCAGGACTCCCATGACTCATTCAATTGTTGGCAGATTTTTTTGAGGCTCTATCTGCAAGCCTCTTGGCTGCATCCCTAACTATATCAGATTGATTAACCGTAGGGAGCTAAAGCTCCCAAAATTCAAAAGAGTGCATGGATTATCTTGGGAGGCCTGCTTGCATAAAAAAGGGAAAAGGCTGGTTCTGTGGAATTCCAGGAAGAAGAAGATTAAGAATAGAAACAGAGAGTGTAGAAGAGAGTGTCAAAGGGAGTGTCAAAGGAAGTGTCGATTGTACCTTGATCTTCAAGATGTTACTTTAATTATGTTATCTTGGGATACACAAAGGAACAGATTATGTATAAAAAGGAGCATAAGAAATAGACTCGGAGAGACAGTTGTGAGATCTGTTCTCCCTCCTGCACCCTGTCTGTCTTCTCTTTTTTCTCCGCCCGAACAGGGACCTGAAAACGGGGGAAAATAGCAAGGACCCACCGCAAGACGAGTGCACTCGAGATTGGCCAAAGAAGCCGTGGACAGTGAAGGTGAGTACGCAGGAGTTTTTATAATATAGAAACTAAAAGAGAAAATATAATGGGCCAAGGAAATAGTCGACTGCTATTTGTACATATGCTTAAGAATATGCTTAGAGTTAGAGGAGCTAAAGTAGGTCAGCAATGGTTAATGAAGTTCTTGCAATTTATAGAAGAAGTTTGTCCCTGGTTTCCTGAGGAAGGGACAATTGATTTAGAGACATGGTTAAGAATGGCTCAAAAGTTACAGGATTACTATGATGCCCACGGACCTACTAAGGTTCCGGTAGATACTTTGGGGCTTTGGACTTTGATTAGAGATTCTTTAGACCCTAGGCATGAAAGAGATCAGATTAAAGAACAAATGTCACCTGTACTTAAAACAAAAATTGTTCATGAGTATGACGAATCTGAGGCTGCTGGGGTAGTGCCTTCTGCCCCTCCGATGCCTCCCCCTCCTTTCGACTCCATTTTTACTGATGATGAGGAGGAGGAGGCCGCTAGATATTATTCGCCTGATGAAGATTCAGCTCCACTTGTAACTATTGGACGCGTTGCCCAACCCGCAGTACCAGATCCTGTATTAATATGGGGGCGAGGGCATGTTTGTGTTTTTCCGCAGGGAGCTGACGGAGCACGCTGGTTGCCTGAATGACTAGTGCAGCATGCCGAAAATGAACATCGAGATTAACTTTGTCACTCGAAGAGGCATGTGCAAAAAGATCCAGTATGGTGGCATCGTTGTCATCAAGAGAATGTCACTTTGTACCGGGTAACAGGATTTAATGAAACTGGGACTTCTCTCGGCCTTATGACACTGGGACTGCTTTATCTGCTGGACTCTGGAAAACAAGCTCTGACGCTTGGCAGACTCATATTTGGAAACTGGCTGCCAGACTTATGACAATGAGTATTAGCATGACTAATGAATCTCTGACCAATTTACACAGTAGTGGTTCAGGAGAAAGGTTCTCATATGCCCTTAGAACTTGTTAATGTCCCATATATATTATTGTTAGGAAATTTCAATATTACCGTAGATAATAATACTAATCAATTTAATGTATCTTGTAATAATTGTCAGCTGTCTAATTGTGTTACTCCTGCTAACACTTCTGTTCTCGTGATTAGACAACCGCCATTTATAATGGTTCCTGTTAACCTTACAGGCCCTTGGTTTGATGAATATGGGTTACAGGTTTTACAAGAAATTAACATGGCATTAGGAAGATCTAAAAGGGCTGTGGCTGTTGTTGTGGCAGGTATTCTTGCAGTTGTCGCCTTGGTGGTTACAGCCACCACTGCTGCCGTATCCTTGTCCAACTCTGTGCAAACTGCAACATTTGTTAATGATCTGACAAAAAATGTTTCATTAGCTATGGGATCTCAAGAAAGTATTGATGAAAAAATTGAACAAAAATTAGATGCACTATATGAAACAGTAAACTTTTTGGGAGAAGAAGTTCAAGCCTTAAAATTGTCCTCCCGCTTACATTGCCATGTACAATATTGATGGATTTGTGTAACTCCAAAAAGGTATAATAGTACCACCCATCCTTGGGATAAGATAAAAAATCATTTACAAGGGATCTGGCATAGTGCTAATATGTCATTAGATTTAGTTCAATTACATCGAGACATTTTAGCCTTAAAAGAAGCTCCCGAACTACAAATAAATACTGATCAAACAGTGCAAGAATTTATAAAGGGTTTAAAAGGTTTAGTCCCTACTTGGGGACCATTTACTCATTTATTAGGATTTGTTATCATTCTAGCCTGTTTCATGTTAGTCATCTTGTGTTTATTGCCATATCTGTTGAAATGCGCAATACGAGCAGTGCGAGATGTTGGTTCCGAGATACATGCGATAAAATTAAAAAATAAAAATGCCCCAATATAGTGGCTGGTAGTCAAAGATGGGTAAGGACTTCTTGGAAACTGGACAACCTAAGACAGGGCATGTATGATGGAATACATGTTCCAATGACGGGTAAGCTCCATGTTTCGCAGGAAGCCACCTAAGACAGGCACAGTCTACTATAAAGTAAAAAAGGGGGATTGTAGGGAGCAAAAGCTCCCAAAATTCAAAAGAGGGCATGGATTATCTCAGGAGGCCTGCTTGCATAAAAAAGGGAAAAGGCTGGTTCTGTGGAATTCCAGGAAGAAGATTAAGTATAGACAAAGGGAGTGTCGAAGGGAGTGTCGAAGGGAGTGTCAAAGGAAGTGTTGATTGTACCTCAATCTTCAGGATGTTACTTTAATTATGTTATCTTGGGATACACAAAGGAACAGATTATGTATAAAAAGGAGCATAAGAAATAAACTCGGAGAGACAGTTGTGAGTTCTGTTCTCCCTCCTGCACCCTGTCTGTCTTCTCTTTTTTCTCAGTCCCCGCTCCCCCATTCAGGGACCTGGTTTGACTTGGTCGGCTGGTTTCCGACAATTAACACAAAACAATACATCTGGACAATCTGGATGGTTGATCCTCAAGCTTCTGCTGTGCGTAGACTAGCCAGCTTCTGGGAGTGACCAGAGCAGGGCCGAAGATCTTCAGGTGGATCTCTGCTGCCTCCAGAATGTGACTCGGAGTGGCTGATTAGGAAGAGGCTCTGCAGTCCAAGTCTCCTGTTTATCCAGAGGTGTAGCTCTCTTTACCCAGGTGTGGTAGATCCATGGAGTGATATCTGCAACCTTAATAGCAGTGGGAGTTGCTAATACAACCATGTGAGGGCCAGTCCAGTTCAGCTGGAGTGGCTCCTTCTTCCAGTCTTTAATCCATACTTCATCTCCTGGATGATAGGGGTAGACCCAATTTCCTAAGGGGATAGGGGCTTTTTCTAGGGTTTCCTAGGTGATGTGGTGAAGGATCCTCCCTAGGGCCTGAAGGTGTTGGGACATTTCTAGGTTAGTCGAGGGTCTCCTTTTAGCTTCTCTATCACTGGGGTAGGTTCCCCATAAAGGATTTCAAAAGAGGAGTAGCCTGAAGGCCTTGGGGTGCACCATGCTCTAAGTAGAGCCAAAGGCAGCAAGTCAATCCAAGGTAACTGGGTTTCCTGACAAAGCTTAGCTAGAGTGGTCTTGAGAGTCCAGTTTGCGTGCTCAACTTTCCCTGAACTTTGCAGCCTGTAGGCCATGTGGAGCTTCGATTTGATTCTCAGAGCTTTGGACAGAATCTGAACTATCTCAGACACAAAGGCATGTCCATTGTCAGATCCTATAGAGAGGGGCAGCCCATATCTTGGAACAATTTCCCCCGACAAGGCTCTAGCTACTTCTCATGCCTGTTCAGTGCGTGTAGGGAAAGTTTCAGCCCATCCAGAGTTGGTGCAAATGAAAACAAGCAAGTATCGGTGACCCCGGCAGGGCTTGACCTCAGTAAAGTTCACTTCTAGGTCTTCGAAGGGCATAGTCCAAATTGTTTGCACCCCTGGACAGGATTTTGGCCTTTGGCCAGCTTTGTTTTGTGTGCAAGTTACACATCGAGCACTGATCTGGGCACACAGCGTTGGGAGCTTGGGTATAAAATAGTAGCAGCCTAACAGGCTTTCTAAAGTAGTCTTCCCGGGTAAATAAACTCATGGTGTCGTGTTACCAGTTGAGCTGCCACCGCAGCAGGAATAAAGAGTCTCTGATCTGGAAGCTCCCACCAGCCCTCCTTTCTTTGGGTTCTCTCTTCACTTAAGTCCCATTGTTCCTCTTCCTTGGTAGATGTTGGGAACAGAGGCAATTCTAGAGCTAGGAGAACCTTAAAGACTGGCTCAGGACTCGTTGTGGCACTTGGTTGGTTGGTAGCCTCCCTAGCTGCTTGGTCTTCCAGTCGGTTTCCCCTACTGACAGGGCTGGTTCCTCTCTGGTGGCCCTTGCAGTGAATGACTGCCACCTGAGAAGGCTTCCAGACTGCCTCTAACAGTTGAAGGATTTCTTCTATGTTCTTGATTTCTTTTCCTCCCGCCATCAGTAGTCCCCTCTCTTTATAAATGACTACATGTACATGCAAAGTAGAAAAAGTGTACCTTGAGTCGGTATAAATATTGGCCCATTTCCCTTCAGCGTGCCGCAGCACCCGGATGAGTGCCTATAGCTCGGCTCTCTGTGCCGACCAGCCCTGTGGCAGAGCCTCAGCTCTGATTACCTCATCTGTAGTTGTTACTGTGTAGCCGGCTTTGCACTGTCCTTCATGGATAAAGCTGCTCCCATCGGTGAATAATACCAGTTCTGGGTTCTGAAGAGGAACATCTGTCCGGTCCGGCCTGCTTGAGCAGACTTCATCCATGACCTCTTCACAATCATGGTCGGGAGATCCTCCTCAGTGGGCAGAAATGTAGCAGGGTTCAATGTCCACGCAGTCTCGAGGCAGACACGTGGATTTTCACAAAGCAGTTCCTAATAATGAGTTATCCTGGAGATGGTCAGCCACTTGAGTCCCTGGTCATTCATTAATGCAGTAACAGCAGGGGAGACCTTCACATTTACATTCTGTCCCAGCGTGAGCTTGTCCGCTTCTCTGACCAGGACTACCGTGGCAGTCCCATGGCCACCAGATCTAGCTGTTTGGACAGATATGCAATCGGGCACTGCCATGGCCTGACTGTTTGTGTGAGGACCCCCAGTGCAGTATGATTCTTCTCATGTACAAAGAGGTTAAAGTCCTGTGCCATGTCCAGTAGTCCTAAAGCTGGGACACTGGTCAAAAGTCTCTTTAGTCACTAGGAGGCCCCCTAACCGACATAACGAGCGGGCAGCTCGGTCCCCTGTGGCCCCGATGATAGTTGCTGTTCAGTCTGTGAGGGGAGCCACAGGCGTGGTCACCACAGAGTGTTCAGCACCAGTGTCTACCATAAAGGTTGTTGATTGGCCCCCTACTTCTATTGCGACCATAGGCTCTCAGGGACGCAGGATCAGGGAGCCTGGTCACCCCTAGTCTGACTCTGCCCTGGCCAGGCTGCAGGCTGGAATTTTCCTTTATGGGGTCGATTGAACTTCTTTGACCCTTCAGGCATCCTCCTGTGCTGGGGGCACTAGTTTTTCCAACGGCTGGTCTCTTTGCAGTAGGCTCATTGGTTGCAGGATAGTTGTGGTCCCCTCTTGGCGTCTTCCTTCCATGGGGGAGTAGTCTGTGATACCTTGTTTGTGACCTCTAGTAGCTGGATGAGATTCATCCCAGCAAAGCCCTCTAATTTCTAAAGCTTCCGGCGAATGTCAGTGTAAGATTGAGCCATGAATGCCGCATTGACCACGTGTTGGTTTTCTCGTGCTTTGGGGTCAAAAGGAGTATACACCTGGAATACCTCACGTAGTCTCTCATAGAACTCTGTGGGTGACACATCTGGCTTGTGGAATAGCTCTGCCATTTTGGACATGTTTGTTGGCTTCCTAGACCCAGCTTTTACCTCTTGCAGTATGGCCTGCTGGTACCTGTTGAGAGACTCTCTTCCGTTTGGGAAGTTAAAGTCCCAATTGAGCCTGGCATCAGGTGCAGCCCCCAAGGCCCATGCTGCGGGGTCTAGTGCACTATTCAGTGCTTGTCCTTGAAGCCATCCCCACACTTCTGACAGAATTCGGCGTCATTCTCCAGTGTTGAAGAGAGTCAGGAGGAGTTGGCAACAGTCATCCCATGTAGGCTGATGAGTTTGGAAGGTGGGCTCAAGCAGGTCAATCATCACCTGGGGTTTCTCCCAATAGGATGGGGTGTGCTGCTTCCAACTGAGGGGGTCAATTGTTCTGAAAGGCTGATTGTAGAGGACAGGGCAGCCCGGATGGAATGTGTTGTCTTTGCTAATCTCAAAAGGGACCTCATGCCTCTTGGAGTGGCATCTGGAGGGCTGCAGGCTGCTGGGCTGGCTGTGTAGCGGAGCGAAGACGCCGTGGACTCGGGCTTGGTGATCGCTCAGGCTGTTGGGGCAGCTAAGGCACCGATGGTGGACAGCTGTCTGGAAATTGGGGGTAGAGTGGCTGTGCAGGGACTGGCAGAGCTGTTGGGATGTACAGCGGTAAGAGGAGAGGTTCTTCCTCAGGGTTCCCTTGGTGGATGACTGTTGCTGGCTCTTCCTGTCCTTTCCGTGAGTCGGTCAGGCCACAAGTACCTTACTCTGTCCCTGCCTATTTGTGCAGAACTGTGCCCAAGGGAGCACTAAAGTAGCAATATGCAACTATGAAATGGTCTGGATGTCTAGGGGTCCCTGTCACTAATCGCTACACAGCTCTAACAGTGGGGAGGTCCAGGGTCCCTTCCAAAGGCCATCCTACCCCGAAAGTGGGCTATTCAAGCTCACAAAGGGTTGGAAGTTTTCCTGGGATCAGCTTGACCCCGTAATTCCCTGGGAAACCTTTCTTAAAATTTTCAACATACAATTTAAGACAGTTGGCTTAGAGGAATCTCCCCCCATATTTGCCTTAAGAAGCTTCCTAATGGACCTTAACATTTCAAGAAAATAATTGACAGAGGGCTCCTATGACAAAAGGGCCATTTGGAAATAGACAATTCTTAAGCTGAATCAATAAGTAATTGTCCCCCCTTCCTGTGTATCCCCGCCCTGTGTCGGTGGCGCAAAGACAAACAAGGGTGTGTGCCTCCTCCAGAGAGGTGACGCTTGGCTGTAGCAGACTCAGCTTTGTGACTTATGATCAGACACTAGTCTAATGCCACCCTGGACCGTATGCTGTGCATGAGAGAATTACAGACAAAATCCCACTCAGACTCCATAGCCTTTAGGGGACTTTATGGGTGCTCAGTCATGGAGCCACAAATTTGTACCTGATCGCGTCAAATCAGTCAGGCCGCTCATTCACTCACGTATTCCCATACCAGAGGTTAAAACATTGCCTCTCCTCTTTCTGGAAGGCCCTGACCTTTGTCTTTCCCCCATGGGAAGACCCTGACCCGTGTCTTCTAACCGAAGACTTTAGGAGGTGATCAAGCTCCTCTTCTGTCTGAAGATGGGTCCTGACTGGAATGCTGAGCACCGAGGCCTTACCCTATCCTGTTCCTGGTGAGTTGGTCCATCCCTCCTTTGTGTCTGGTTGGGGCTCGGCTGTCTGGAGAGTTGGAGCACCAGTCCAAAAGAAAACCTGGAATACCATCAGGTGGCATGCCTCCCTCTTCATCTCAGAGCCTCTCTGGCCCGGCCTGGCTGAGCCACCGGTCTTATGGCTCAAAGGGCTGGCATGGTTGGAATCTCGCTGGGGCCTCCAGAAATGTTACAGAAAAATCAGACCCATGAGAAAACAAGCACCACTCAGAGAGTTAGAGAACTCAGGTTTATTATGCCAGCAGTCCCAGAAGAGCTAGTGCTCTGAAGACCTGGGCCCCAAGTTCAGGGGTAATCTTACTTTTATAGGGTTTAACAAGCAAAGGGAATACATCTGTTATCTAGACAGAACAAGCAAAGGGGAGGGCGAGTCTTCAGTTGTTCTTGAGGTCACCCTGCCTTTCGGCCTATGCAGCAAGCATGTCTACAGAAGCAACCATTTGAGTGGAAAATTGCTCTTCAGTGTAAACGCCTTACTAAAAGGCAGAGGTTGTAAGGTTGCATTAAAAAAAGCAAGAACCAACTATATACTGCCTACAAAAAGTGTACTTTACATATAAGAATAAGATAACAAATAGGTTAAAAGTAAAAGAATGGAAAGAGATATACTATGCTAATCAGAAACAAAACAAACAAACAAAATCCCCAAGATTAGCCACTTTAAAATCAGAGCAACGAATATTACCAGGAATGAAGAGAGTCATTTTAAGGATAAAAAGTTCAATTCATCAAGAGGAAATAACAGTCCTAAACATTTATGAACCTAATAATAGTGCTTCAAAATACAAAAAGTAAAAATGAATAGAACTGCACAAAGGAATAGATAAATCCACAGTCATAGCTGGAGATTTTAATACTCCTCTCTGAATAATCACTAGACCAAATATGCAAAATTCACGAAGGATATAGAAGATTTGAACAACACTATTAACTATCTGACCTGATTGATATTTTAGAACACTTCAGCAATAGCAAAATATACATTTTTCTCAAGTGCACAGAGAAGTATTGAGTCATAGAACAAGACTCAAAAAAAATCAGTTGGATTCAAGTCATACAAAGTATGTCCTCTGACCACAAAAGAATTAAATTAAAAATCAATACCCAAAAGATTCTTGGAAAACTCCCAAGTATTTCAAAACTAAATAATACTATTCTAAATAACTGAGAAATTGAGGAAGAAATCAAAATAGAAATTGAAAAGTATCTTGAATTGAATGAAAATTAAAATACAACGTATCAGAATTTGTAGCTGCCATTAACACAGTACTTAAGGGAAAACTTGTAGCAAATGTTTGTATTAGAAAAGAACAAAGCTCTCAAACTGTCTCAGCTTCCACCTTACAAAACTAAGAAAGGAAAAGCAAACTAAATAGAAAGTAAACTGAAAAAAGAAAATAATAAAGATCAAGGCAGAAATCAATGAAATAGAAAAGAAGAAAACAATAGAGAGAATCAAATAAAGCAAAGGCTGGTTCCTTAAGAAGATCAATAAAATGAATTAAGCTTTAGCTAGACTAATCAGAAAAAAGACACAAATTATCAATATTAGGAATTAGAGAGGTGACATCTCCACAGATTCTACAGTTATTAAAAAGATAATAAATTATTATGAACAACTTCACGTCAATAAATTTCACAACTGAGATAAAATGGACAAAGTCCTTAAAAAACAAATTACCACAGCTCACGCAAGAAGTATTAGCTAACCTAAACAGTTTTATATTTATTAAAGAAATTGAAATTGTGCAGGTGATTCTCGAACAACATAGGTACTGGGAGTATTGAGTTCCCACACAGTCGAAAATCCATGTATAAGTAGTAGTTAAAACCCTTCCCACACAGAGAACTCCTGTGTAAATTCTATAATCACTGTCTTGTAGAAATAATACTAATTCTACACAAATTAGTATTTGTACTAATACTGATTTTACACAAAACAGAAATAATACTAATTCTAAACAAAATTTTCCCCTCAAAAAATGGAAAAGAAGGAATACTTCACCACTCATTCTGTGAGTACAGCATTACCCTGATACCAAACCCAGATGAAGATATTATAAGAAATGAAACTAAGACTACTATCTCTCATGTACACAGAAGCAAAAATTCTAAACAAAATTTTAGCAAATGGAATTCAACTGTATAAAAAAGGATAATACAACATGACCAAGTGAGATGGGTTTATCCCAAGAATGTAGGATTGGCTTAACATTCAAAAACTGAAAAGTAATTCACTATGTTAGGTAACCAAAGGAGAAAAGCCATACGATCATCTCAATACATGCAAAAATTGTATTGACAAAATCCAATATCCATTTCCGATAAAAATTCTTAGCAAACTAGGTATATGAAGGAATTTCTTCAACCTAATAAAAGACACTTACAAAAAATCTACAGCTAACATCATATTCAATGGTGAATAATTAAATGCTTTCCTACTAAGATCAAGAACAAGATAGGGATGTCTTCTGTCACTATTTCTATTTACATAGATACAAAAACCCTCAATGTAATTTTAACATAAAATTCAACAATATATAAAAAGGATAATACATCATGACCAAGTGGAATTCATCCTAGGAATGAAGGGTTGGTTTAGCATTTAAAAAATCAATGCAATTCATTATAATAGCAAACTAAAGAAAAATCAGATGAAATCACATTTCTAAGAAAAAAAAAGAAAGAAAGAAATAAAAGGAATCCATATTGAAAAGAAAGAAGAAAAAATGTCTTTTTTCATAGATGACATGATTGTCTCTAGAAATTCCAATGGAATATGCAAAATGCTACTAAAACTAATAAATGAATTTAGTGAGGTCGCAAGATACAAGATCAATATACAAAAGTAAACTGAATTTTTATATATTAACAATGAACAATTGAAAATTGAAAATTCTAAATACCACTTATGATATCAAAAAATATGAAAGACAGGGATAAATGTGACAAATAATGTGAAAGGTCTTACACTGAAAATGGTAAAACATTGCTGATAGAAATTCAAGAGGCCTAAAAAAATAGAGGTACATATTTTTCATGGGTCAGAAAACTCAATATTGTCAAGATGTCGGTTTTCCCCATCATTAATCAATACATGACTGTAGATAAATCAAGAAGCAGTGGTATAAGCATAGAGTTTATAATTATTGCATTAACCACCAAAAGAATTAAAACCATACTTGTGTAGGTGATTACCTTTGGGTGGTAAGACATGGAGTTGAGGAAGTTTAGGATAAAAGCAGAAAACTTTTTTTTTTCCTTTTGATACCATTCTGTACCTTTTGAATTTTTTAACCAATTGCATACATTACTTTTATAATAGATATTCCTTATACAATTTTATCATTTTAGTTTTGCTTAATTTTAGATTTAAGGCATATGAGGAAAATATACTGTATCTATTTTTAAAGTTTGAATGGTCTGAACATTTATGTTTTCCAGATAAAGCTAACCCACTTTCCCAGCCTGTCTCTGCATGGTCTTATTTTCCAAAGAAACTCTAATTCACATCCAAAAATAACAGAGAGGCGATTTAAATCTTCCCTGCAGTGTCATGAAAACATCAAAGAGGGATTCAACTCATAATAAATACCAAAACCTCTAAAAATCTTCTGTCCCTAACCCTCTCTCAATATCCCACCCCATATGGTGACTGCTCCCAAATCTCTGTCTTTCTCTTCAAACTTTCACAAAACATATGCCACATGGACTCTAGTCTCCTTTACTCTCCACTTTCCTCCCTTCCGTTTCTGGGCCTCTCCTCTTCTAAGTCTCTACCGGTTCAAATATAAATCAAGCTTCCCCTGATGTTCATTTCATCCTTCATCACAAGGGTCTTTCTTTGTATTCTGGGGAAACTAACAATATTGTCATTTTATTTCTAAAAGAAAAACAAATTCTAATTTCCAAAAAAAATCTACCCCAAACAAACATTTGAGACATATCCTGCTGGAATTTAGTTACAAAGCTATAAGTTTCTCTACTATAATAAACATCTTAAAGATAGGAGCTGGGTTTTATTCGCCTTTGTATTTGCTGAGCCATCGACTCGCTTCACACATAATAACACTTCACACACCAAATGCACATTGAACTGGGGAACTGTAATTTGGAATTCAGCTTTTAGAGGACAGAGTAGGGGAGAAGAAGAGGAAGAAAACAAATGTTTACTGAGTATCTACTAGGGAATAGGCACTACACCTTAGTGGTGGCAATATGTCTTTCTACCTTCTTTCCTAGATCAATAATTCTCAAATGGGAGCAAGAAAGCCGATGAGAAGTACATGTAGTTTGAAAAAACCCTCCACGTGATGCTTTTATTCCTGTGTGCACGAGCACACGCATCATAAAGCATTCTTATATCCTTAATCCATATAAACTAAGACAATTTTACGAATAGCGATGTGTCCAAAATATCGTTTGACCTTTAAGCATTGAGGATAGGGGAGAAAGACTGAGTCACGAATGGAAACTCTGTGTGTGTATGTGCTTTGTAAGTATATCTGTAACAAATGCAGACACACTCGAAGATGCCCACTAGATGGCAAACCCACATCTCAAATGTTAACAATTACCGGGATGCTCCTCTGGGCATTTTAATTCCTGGAAGGCCGAGATATTATGCATCATCTAAGGAGTATGAAAATTAACTTAATGATGATGGTTCTACAAATAATTTCTAGGGATAGAGGCTAAATGTATAGTTCCTCAGTTTCTAAAATCTACTATGACTTAATTTCTATGCAAAATATAGTATTCATGCAAGTAAATTAAATTCCCTCACTAGACCATCTGATTTCATATGTAGGCTTCAAAATAAATTAATTGTGGGACTAAAGCAAGTGACAAGGCCAGGATTTGACCCAAGTAGTTTAATTCCGGAAGTTAGGCATTAAACAGTATGCATTTCCACCTCTTGCCTGAGAGGTAAAGAGTAAGAAGTACCCTTCCCCTAGTTTTGCAGCCTCCCTCTGTCCTTCCCCTGACCCCTCATCACTGCCAGACTTAGCTGACACTGCTTACTCAAAACTCTCCAGTGGCTCCCCACTACAGAATCAACTCTGGGCTAGAGCAAATTAGATAAGCCACCAATCTTTCCCATATCCAACGCTTTCTCTTGCCTTCCATTCCTTGAACAACTCCTGGGCTCACACACCTCCATGTCCCTAGAAATGCTGTTCCTGCTATCCTGAAAGTCTTCTCCCCTATTATCTGCAGGAGCAACCAGTTACTCAAGTCTCCACCATAGTCATCTCCTCTGAGATGTCCTCTCCAACTTTGCCAGGCAATCAAGCACTCTGACTTCAGTGCACTCATCATACCATTTATCTCATGGTGTGACAACTGGCAGTGTGCCTGGCTCTCCATGACGGCATGAGATGGTGTCTTTCCAACTTAGTGTCCTCAGCACCAAACCCAGTGCTTATAGAAGATGCACTGTAAATCTGACTGACTGAATCAGCGAACAAATGCTGAGTGTAAATAGTCGGACTTTACAGATTGTCTTAAAAATTCTAGCCTTCAGGTCCTGTGATATAGAAAGGATATAACTTCTACATGGAAGCCTTTGCAGAGGTGAGGGATGAGAGAGAGGAACAAGGGACCAGAGCCAGAGAGGCCTACTCGGGAAGACTGCAGGACTGCAGCAGTGGCCTCACAGAGCTTCCTTTCTCTGGTGTTCCAAGAACAGTCCTTCACAACTTGAAAGTATTGTGAAAAGAAGCCCCCGCAACCTCGCTATCTTCTACAACCAGGTGAATCCCTGGCTGTTTTTGGCCTCCATTGGAGCTTCTTGCTGAAAAGAGCATTCATTGAATAAAATTGCTTAATGCCAGTGCCAGCTAGAGATACAGATATTTCCTGGGGGCTCCTCCCAGAGACTTCTTCTGAGATTATTTAGACTATTACTAATTTGATCATTAGATGACTGAAGGCTGGACTGAAGTCTGGCTCTGCTCCTTAACTATGTTGTCTGTATTAGTTTGCTAGGGCTACAGTAACAAAGTACTACAAACCGTGTGGCTTAAACAACCAAAATTAATTCTCTCATAATCTTGGATACTAGAAGTTAAGATCAAGGTATTGGCAGGGTTGGCTCCTTCTAAGAATTGTGAGGAAAAACTGTTCCATGCCTCTCCCCAGCTTCTGGTGATTTCTGAGCAATCTTTGGAATTATTTAATTTATAGAAACATCACTCTGACCTCTGCCTTTATCTTCACATGGCATTCACTCTATGTGCATATCTGTGACCAAATTTCCACTTTTTAAAATTCTCTCAAACTGAAATACCTGTTAACTTGATTTTTAAAAATATATTTAATTTAAAAAAGTTAGACATCTATATAATCCATGAAGTGATTCCCCCTAATTACTCTAGCACCCATCTGGCACTACCCACAACCATTACAATAATATTGACTGTGTATATACTCTATGCTGTACTCTAAATGTCCGTGACTGTTTTGTAAATACTAATCTGTACTTCTTCATACCTTCACCTTTTTCACCTAGGTTTTTATAAGGACACCAGTCTTATTGGATCAGGGACCCATCCTACTCCAGTTTGACCGCATCTTAATTAATTATATGACAACCACCCTATTTCCAAAGAATTTCACATTCTGAAGTTTTGGGGTGGGGGGTCAGAATTTCCACATATGAATTTTAAAGAGACACATTCAACTCAGAGCATTGGCCATATTTTCTAAAGCAAAAATCAGGACCCATGCATTGGCATATGGTTTATAATGGGGCAGAATGTTTGAAATCATGACTGTCTGAGAAATAGGGAGACTTAGGAAGGATCATTTTTAAGAGTAAATCCATGTATGCACACATGAATCTGAAAGGTTTTAAAACATCCCTGGGTAGATACACAATGGAAGTTCTTCTAAATACCTAGAATTGGAGCTTAAACCTGTGGCTGCTTTAAATAATCAGGTCCCAGGAAATCAGATAGGAGTTTTCTATGAAATTAAATCAATGTGAGATGGATAGATGATAGATATACTCTTACACACACACACACACACACACACACACACACACACACACACACACACACTTTACTTTGAAAAAGTGCACAAGTAAATGAAATTTGTTTGCATTTGACTAAGTTCTTTAAGGATCAGTATGGAAAATTAAGTACTTGTAGATTGGGGACTGAAAAAAGCAGAATGTTCCCTGAAATAGATTTAAGATTTTCAAACTAGTACCATTTCCCCATTACCGCCAACCCCCACGCATTTGGAAACATATATCCAAAGGGTATAATGAAAACAACAGGAATATATTATCCAACTTTAAAATGTTCACAATTTTAGAGGTACAATTACATATTGTATATTGAGGGAAACATATCTATAATATAACTATTCTAACTCTTGTCTTCAAACTAATTTCTGCATACAGTGTTCTTAAGATAAGAATAAAAACAGATCTGGGGACACAAGAGATGTAAGGAAAGTGTAAGCCACAATCAAAACCGCTTCCCAAAAAGCCCACTAAAGACAATGTATCTTTTGTGTTAGAAAACTGTTCTACAAGAGGCAATCTTATCCTTTCTGAAAAGTTTTCCAGGTTCTAATCACTTAAAGTAAATCATCTCAAGCCATGTTAGAACTGGGAATGATATAAAAAATAAAATGAAAATAAAATAAACTAAAAGTCTAATAAATGTGTTTTATGTGGGACAAAGGACCAGGATGGGAAATGAGAAAAAGACCCCACGAAATTAGATAATGATGGAGGAGACAGAAGAATTGCTCAGTGAGAAAATAAAAATCACTCTCGTTTATGTTTTAAGCACCGACCTAGGTATAAGCAAAGCCCTAGGCATTTTCCTTATTTTATTTAATCCTCACAACAACCCTACAGGCTAGGTATTTTCACTTCAATTTAATAACAGATGGGGTAAGTGAGGCTCAGAGAGGCTAAGTGATTTGTTCAGCTGAGTCCGCAGGGCAAGTAAATGGCAGAAGCAGGCATGGCCCCCAGGTCAGCCCACAGCCAGTATGCCCAGAGCTGGTAAGGAGCCTGCAGGGATCCAAAGCTTCCATCAAGCGCCTCTGCAGCTGCTCCATCTCAGAGCTGAGCAGGAACGCCAGGCCAGGCGTGTGGAGAAAGGCTGGAGTGGGCCGGGAGGAGAGTGCGGAGGTAGATCAGAGGCATCAAGGCCTAACAACAACTGTGTATTGGGAAAACAATTTTGTTCAAGAGGGCTATTTATAGGGATGTTTTTCCTCAGTACTCCCTTCCCCCATCTCCTCTCTTTTGTGTTAAAAGGCGCCTGGCAGTTTGGTAAAGGGTTACAGGCAATGCACAGGAAACTCTGGAACACAATGAACGGGGCGGGGACAGATCCCCACCCACCTAAGAAAGTCACTTGCTCCAGTATTCAGAGACCCTGGGGGAGACAGCTGGAGCTCAGAACCGCTTCTCCCCTTCTTTTGAAGAAGGCAACATGCCCAAAGCGGGTGATGAATAGAGTAAAACTGGAAGGGAGGAGGAATAAGAGGCAACAAGACAAAATAAACAAAATGCTAGGATGATTAAAATCGGTCAAATAGCCAAGTTATCCCCTATCCTGGGAACTCCTAAATTCTGTGAGGAGCTCCGGTTCTTCCCAAATCTTCTGTTCCGCTTGGCAACTCCAAAGATTCAGAACCAGGAGCGAGAGAAGTGATCCCAAATCCAGCCGCTCAGAGGGACCCCAGAACCAACTGCTGAGGTCCTCAGGACAGACCCAGCCAGGCCTCTGGGGGCTGCCACTTACAGGAACAGCACCCGCCCACCCCCCTCCCCACACACACACCCATCTTTCCTCCTGGGACAACAAGCAGAGGCCTCCAGCCAAATGGATCCAAATTCAGACTTGGAGACTAAGGCCAGACCCTGTACAGACTCAGATGTCGGTATAATAGTGATTTAACTCAGGGCACTTGGCTTGCCCTCTGGACTTGTGAAGTCTCTTTCCACATGTGACTCTAGGAAGGAAGTTTCCCGCTGCTGTTTGGCAGCATCCAGTGCCCCAGGTGGAGTGGGACAAGGAAATCTTGTGCTGCCTGCTTTGTGCATCATTTCTGAGACACTGAAGATTCATTTAGTGCTACACTGTGCAGTAGAGGCCAAATGTCATTACGGTTTTTAAAACGCCCTGCAGAACAGAAAAGATCTCCAAAGCTCTATTTTTTAAGCAACACTCAATGCAAAGAAATTCAAGTAGAACTAAATTATTGGCAGAGAAAAACATACTTCTCAAATGATTTCAAACACTGTGTAGATGTCTCATCTAATCTCTAATCCTAACCTCTCAACTTCCACTCAGTCTTGCATGTTACACCATCAAAGGACATTTCTTCATAAAAGAGCTGATATGACCCTTGAAGTATAGAGAAGTGTGTTTATCTTTCTCCAAAAAATAGTGTTTATCCTTACCAGCTCCCAATCTTATAAACTTGGAGACATCTTGGATTCTACTCTCGCCTACATCCAGCTTTTAAATAAAAGTTTGAAGTTCTGAATTAGCAGATAGGCACTAATCAATGCCATTTTATTGTAAAAAGTAAGACTCCATTTTTTGTAACCAAGTCTTTTTCTTTCTTACTATTTTCTCACCTTTTGTCCTTTTCACTTTCAAACGTCTAGCTGATAGTGAAGCAACTGAATCACACACTCTCAGCTGGAGAAGGGAGGCTGTAAAGTAGTGTTTCCAGTGCTTTTTCTTCCTGAGTAATGCAGTTTTGCAACTCAAGGAACTTAAAGGAAACAGAAATACACAATGCGAGAGAGAGAGAGAGAGAGAGAGAAAGAAGAAAGAAAGAGAGAGAGAGAGAGAGAGAGAGAGAGAGAGAGAGAGAGAGAATATTGTATGTAATAATAACTATGTGTCTTAAACTTTTAAGCAGGTAATGGGACCCTTTAAAGGCCTCCTCCTTCTCCATTCCCATCACAGCATCTGCTTATTCTTGGAAGCCCATTTAGAAGCAAAACTGGCTTTCACAGTTGCAGAAGTAATGGAGCATGTTACATGTTAACTGACCTTCCATTATTGCTCCATTACTTCTGCAACTGACCTTCCATTATTGCTCCATTACTTCTGCAACTTTTCCAGACTAAACGTTATCCCAGCTTCTAGGGCTGGGAGACTGACTCTGGTTCCCATTCCTTCTCTCCCATCAAGTTGACCTCTCCTCCGCTCTGTTCTGTTGGATTAGAGATTGGCAATGTGGACCTCCCTCAACTCCACTAAAGATGCTTATTCAACCTCATTTGGACACTTAGAAGCAACAGTTTGCAGCATAACCTAAATTTGGGAACCCACGGCATAAGAAATGCAGTAACGAAGTATGGGGTATATGACTTGCTAGAAGTCTCATCCTCTACTGGCTTCAAACCCTCAGGGAACTGGTGCTGGGCTCAGTGGTACGCATAAGGCAAATGGGGAAGTGGACAGCTTTCTAGCTCCCTAGTCAGGTTGTCAACTTGTGTGTTCATTATCTGGCTTGATAAATTGTGAGTTTTTCCCATCATAAGGTGTAGATAATTGAGCATTATCAAATAAAGACAAAGAACCACCATGTACAATTTCAGATAAGGTTTGTTCAGTCAGCCCAGGCATAATAGATGCCTTGCCCAGTGCTCAGTATTACTCCAACCCTGAACCCTAAACAACTCGAACCCAACTTATCATGAAGCAGGAACCCAAGGTACCAGGCTGTTCTAGACTAAAAATTCTATGTGGAATCCCTTTGGGGAATCCTCAGTAAAGTATATTAGGGCTGTGTCAAGGCCACTAGCTTTACTGGTTCACCTAGGCAGTCTTGTTTTGTGACAACCTATACCTGCTGGATTTTGATGGTGATTAAGGGGATCTAGTACATAGCTAAGGTTATTCAGGGAAGTGTTTTGAAAATTACTTGTAAATGACTGTTTCCATACTTAGCTAGTGAACTTTATTGTGAGAGAGACCAGTATATAGTAAAAATTGTATGTAATTAAAAATTAATTCATATTTGAATGAACTCTGTTGATTCATAGTTAGTATTATTGTATCAATATGAATTTCCTAATTTTGATAATTATATTCTGGTTACATACGATATTAAATTTGGGAAAGCTCAGTGAAGGGCATATGGGAATTCTTTGAGTATTTTTTGTAAAGTTTTTATAAGGTAAAATTACTTTACAAAATAAAAAATTAAAAGAATGCTTTTAAAGATTTAAAAAGATAAATCACAGAACTTGACAATTTATTCATAATTTGTGCCTTGGGGGCCTGAACCCAGAAGAAAAAGTACCTCTTCAGCCTCTTTCCTTTGCTGCCAAAGTAATGAAATTCACTGAAGGTCAGGTGAAATAATGAATATGAAAGTCTTTGCTATGGTAAACTCCTAAACAAATGTTAAAAAGTAATAATTATAGTCTCATGTGGAGATGCCTATCTATAAATAAAGGGAGGAATAAGGTATTATACTAAATTCTCTACTAATATTCTCCAAGTAGCTTACGAAATGCTTAGAAATTGCTGTTCTGGCAGTAGGAAACAGGGAACCATTGATAGTTTTGAACAAAATAGGCATATAATGACAGCAACACTTCAAGAAGATTCATCAGGCCTCTCTCTAGTACATAGAGTGGATGAAGTGGGAAGAGACCAGACTCAGCAAATCCCATTAGGAGTTATTCTAATACCTGAGAAGTAAACAATATTATTGAATGGGCCTCAAAAGGAAAAAAAACCAGAGAAGAGGCATTTTGAAGGACTCATGGATCTGGGCAGAACTAGCCAGGAGGTGGGAGTGGAAGGAGAAAAATGAGTCAGTGGTTACTTGAAGATGTCTCACCAAGATGACTAGGGCAATGTGGTGGTGTCACATACACAGAGCTTGGGCAGAGAACTCAAGTGGCTTCAGAGGCCAGGCAAGTGTAAAGGAAGGAAGACAAGCCATGGGGGCTGTGAGATTGAAAGACTCAACTCTATAGAAAGGGTGCCTCCAAGGGGTCTGACACAACTTGGCATCGGCAGTCCTTGCCATGTGCAAATGCACTTTCGGTGTTACCAGCTCTTCCATTTTGCAAGAGAAGCCAGAAACTCAGATCTCTTAGGTGAAATCTCCTAACTCTTAATGCTGGAAATTAATTTTTAAAAATTTTAAAGCATAGCGTGTGCCAAACCAAACACATCTGTGGGCCAGATTCAGTAGGCGGACTATCAATTGTGACCTCTGACAAAGAGAGAAGGTCAAGGGTCATAGTTCATTAACTCTCACCATGATACATAGAGAGATAAGTGACTGTAAAGAGATTCAGTAACTAACATACTATACATAAAACTTTTGCCAGCAATCTGAGCTGTATGAATGTCCCTACCCTTTGCGTCTATATATGGATTTGAATTCATAGAGGAAGTTTAAACCTCAAACGGTTAAATCACAAGAATTTGAGTGCTTACTGTGTGCTGAGTACACAGAAGTCAAGGAATTTCAAGTCCAACTGGGGAAGAAGAAGCATGCACTCCGGAAAACTTGAGGCAAATTATGAAACGACCCAGGAGACTGCTTTCTCCACATTTTGCTAGAATATCAGAGTCACCTTAAATCCTGGATTTCTCCCCCACCCCATCACTTCCATTTATTTAGCAAACTTTGCAATAAGGTGTGTG
>NW_024351543.1:5019579-5260738 GCF_902729225.1 Pteropus medius
TGTGTGTGTACTGGAATCCGTAATCAGAAATCAGATTTCCTGGGCAGTGGTTACAAAGCCACAGCCTCTAGCCTCCCCTCAACGTGGGAGGGGCATCAGCTGGGTTGGGGGTACCTGGGGCCGGGAGGAAGATGCCTGGCCGGCGGACACCGCGCCCTGTCAGATTTCACCGCGGGAATCCCTGTCTTTGTGTCTGTCGTTACTCTTGAAAGATTTGTTTAGGAGAAGGCAGGCACCGAAATAGAAAGTGTCAAAGAGATGATGACAAGGAGGATGAAAACAAGGCAGAACTTTTTTTCAGTCCCACCTAGTCCCCTCCGTCCAGAAAGCCAGCGCGCCTCCGCCTGACTCTTCAAAGCGCCGTCGGTGGGGCAGGAAGCTGGCGGCTCGGGCGGCCGGTCCTCCACCGAGAGCGGCGATTTCCTCCCGAGCTGCCCAGTTATCTCCCGAGCCGCCGAGCAGCTCGGCGAGGAGCGCGTTCTCTCCCCCACCCGGGAGTCCTCCACCCACCCACCTACTTCCTCCGCTCCGTACACACTCAGGCACAGAGCTGCCAAAAATTTCCACCCTCCGCCCCCCTCCCTCGCTAACTTCCTTCCAGCATTTCCTGAGCTGGATGATCCTAGGATTTGTAAGACAGGAAAAAAAGGAAGGCGTGAGGGCGGGCGAGAGGGACAGGATGCTTGCTTTTCGTTTCACCGAAGCCGTCTGAAGGCAAGACAGCGGGCGCCGGGAAGAGGACCCCACGCAGCCCCGCGCGGTCTCCTCGCCCCCTGCGGCCGCCGCGATCCCCGCGCTCGCGTCCTTTCCGGGGCGCCTAGAAAGGCGGAGAGCCGAGCTCGCCCTCCCTCCCTCCCTCCCTCCCTCCCAAGCGGAGGAAAACACCCGAAGACACCGCAGGAGCCTGTGAAAGTCCCCGGGACTCCAAGCGAGGAAGTGACACTCCCAAGAGAAGCGGCCCGCAGCTGCCAGCTCTGCACGGCCTCCGGCGGCACCGCGGCCCTGGAGGAGCGCGCGGTGGATTTCAGGCTCCGCGCCGCGCGGGGTCGGTGCGCACTGCCCCGGGCCCAAGTTCTTCTGGATGCCCATGCGGCCCCCCAGAGGCGCGCCGCAGCGGGCGATCTAACCCCGGAGACCATCTTCGGCGCGGTGCCAAGCAGAGGGGAGGGAGAGACGGAGGGGCAACCTCTTTGGGACTAACTCATGAAGAACAAGGGTGCCAAGCAGAAGCTGAAACGAAAGGGAGCCGCCAGTGCATTTGGCTGTGACCTGACCGAATATCTGGAAAGCTCAGGACAAGATGGTAATGTGCCTTAGCGTGTGTGTGTGTGTGTGTGTGTGTGTGTGTGTGTGTGTACATATTTTAACTTCTTTTGTTTGCGGGAGAGATGGACTCATGGGGTATTAGATCTAGTTCACAAGTTAATGGCCCCAGGTCAGTGCTCATTTACTTTTTTTTTTTAAAGAACAATATGATTCCTAAGGTGCACAACGCTGCCACTCCGACATGTAGAGGTGGTGTCAGTCCTTCCGTTTGTCTCCCACAAGCCGTTAGTGGGCGGTGCTGCTATGAGTTTAACTGGCCACCTCTGGGGGGTGGGGGTGGGAGCTCCAGAGACCTTGATAGAAAACTTTGGATATCGGAAGGGAGGGATGAGGGCTGGACATGTGGGATGGTGATCAGTGGGCTTCTCTGGGTTCACTATTATGACCACCTTGGGTGTCCCTCCCGGGCTCTCCAGTTTCATCGCTCACATCTTTTTTTATTAATGTGCTGGAAGGCAGGGGGTGCGGTGGATCCTGGCTGGGGGAGTGGTTGCACAAACATTTTCTAAATTTCTGAACTGATGCCAAATATACAGTACCTCCCTCCCTCCCCTTCCCAACCCTCCAGACCCTTTACCTCCTCTTTGCTTTCAGATCAGCATTTAGTGTGTCAGACAAGAAGAGTGTTTTGTAAAAGGGTCAGAGGGCCTCGAATTTAAAATTGTTGAGGATATGTAAAAGAAAAGGAGAGGGTCTCTGTTTTCCAAATCAGATTAGAAAAAAAAAGAAGGAATCCTGCAGGATAGAGATCATTTAAATATTTGTTGGGGAGGGGGAACGAAAACAATCTAAAATACAGTAACAGCACTTGAGGTTAGAAGTTTTTAATCATAGGAAGCTTGGGGAAATTGAGCATTAAATGACTCCTTTTGTAAGGTTGACCGGCCCTGCATTTACCCGTGACAAAAAGGCCTTGTCTTCAGAAATTTAAATGAGAGAAAATCATCCATTATATGGGGCCTGTGTTGATACACAGATACAACAAAAGAGGAAAGTTAAGGGCTGTTTAACTGGGTAGATAGTTTTGCCTCCAGGAAAATAATCTCAAAAACTATGTAATTAGCTCATATCAAATGTACATCTCTCAAACAGTGCAAGGCTTTTGTTTCAATTCCGTTTTTTAGAGACTGAGCACCACCTAGTAATTTGCAGTGGTGTGATACTCCTGTGGTATTCTGGAGTTCAGAGTCTGCTGTGTCATTAGGGCAAATGGCTTAGTATTTTAGAGCTTGGGGGACCACAGGTTTCAAAGCTGCCTCTTTTGAAAGTGAGGCATAACCAAGTCAATTCATTTCATCCTCTCCAACAATCTGGAGAGGTAGACTTGAAAGAAAATCGCTTGGATTGAGTTATTTTTTAATGTGAGAGAACTCAAGTCTGCATGGTAGCAACTACCCTCAGAAGTTCAGAATGAATAGTCCCTCCCCCTGTTTCTGCAGTGGCCTTCAGGCTGCCATCCAGGTATACATACTACCAGCGCTCCTGAGGCTCCAACCTTCCACAACATGGGTGTTATTCTGGGCCCTCCTTCCAAAGCTGTGAAAGTTGCATGGGGGTGCCTGCCAGTCCCACCTCATTATTACAATGTCATAGATCATAGGATGAGCCAGGAACCCCAGGATTTTGTGAAGACTCCTCAAAGACAGCTTTAGGCAGCTTTTCTTTCACTTGCTTTATCTTTTGGGATTCTATATGTTTCATTTGGAAAAAAAAAGAGGGGGTTACTGCTTGAAGAAAAATTGAAAACCAGTCCCCGGTGTTTCCTGCCCTGGGAAGGAGGGGAGAAAGCCCAGAGAGGTAAACTGACCTACCTAAGGTCGCACAGTTAATCATGAAGGATGCAGAGGGCCCTGGCCTATTGGGTTCCTCTCTCCTCCCTGGCTTCCAGGTCTAGGCCAACATTCTCCTCTAATGATTTTTTTCCCCTAAATTGAAAGCAGACAGCCCTGCCACAGGATCAGCAGACTTTCAAGACTGACTGACATACCTGAATAGAGTTCAGCTTTGAAACAAAAAGGAAACTGACCCACTTAATGCCTTATTGTGCCATGTAGGAACTGGGCATACATAATAAATGGCTTACGTAAATAAGAGTAATTAGGATTTATTTTTCCCCACATCTGAAACTATTTAGGTAGTTGGCTCTTATTTTTTCATAGTGTAGCATCAATTAACAAAGTCAGGGCTAACACTTTCTCTTTCTAAAACAGTATGTCCTCTTTGAGGACTTTCTGAAACATGTATTGGTTAATAGACAATTAAGCCCAAGGCCTGGACTCTGCTTTCAAGGAGGAAAAGCTGACGTGGGCACTGCCCCTTTGCCTGCACCACCTTGGAAGTTCAGCCTAGAATCCAGAGTGTGACAAATCCGCACGGTAACTAGAAGCCAGAAGGCTGGGGAGGACCTCAGAAGGCTGACGTCATGATTACTTAACCTTAAAGGGCAGGGGTAGCATGATGGACCTGGGAAGAGACAGAGAAAAATAGATCGAGGTCTGGGAGTACTTGGCAGAAGGAAAGAACAGAGATATGAAGAAACCAAAAGAGCCAGTGTGTTTGAACAGGGAGGGAAGGCCCCAAACTGGGGTGGAGGACAAAGCTGGTGACCATTAGCTGTGCTCAGGCCCTCTAAACATGGGAAAGCTACACCCCTGAGGCTGAGCACGGAGGATGAATGCCATCTCCTAATGTAATTTGCTGTGGCTCAGCCCTCCTACCTTCCGTTGGACAAATCTGACAGGGCAGGGTGTGTGGGTGACAAATAGGTGTTCAGCTTAGAGCGGATGTTGCTCAGGGCCAGTTGTCATCCTTAATCTTTAGGAAGCTGATGAAAAACAGAAACCCTTTCCCTTAGAAAAACACACACACTCAAATTGTATATACAGTTTCTGCGGGCATCCACATAGGTGCCAAATTCAGACCATGCTGTTGATCGTCTCTAGCTGCACATAGGCCTAATGTGAAGGACAATTTCCCCTTTCTGTTGCTTTAACCACTTTTCTCCAGCCTGGTGAGAACACCCAAGAATGGCACGAAGTTTCTCCTGGCCAACTTGGCGGGAGCCTTTTTCACTTCCCTCCAGCACAGTGGCTGCTGCCCCAACCCCCGGCTCTCTCCTGAGAACCAGATAACTTTCTCTTCCCGTCTGGAATAGAAGGAGAAGATCATCCCTTCCTCACTGCTAATGCTGAAAATAGTAGTTTTCTTTCTTCTTTTGGACCACTGTATATGAAGGCCTTTGCTTCCAGCTATGTAATGAAAACCACATTTTGTCGCCTGCGGTTGGGAGGCTGTGGGTGAAGTCCTGTGAGGCTAGAGTGCATCCTTGAGCATTTCCTACCTCGCCCCTCTGAGCCAAGCGTGCTGGGTCTTCCCAGAGTGCTGGGAGATGTCAAGGGACGAGTAAGGGAGTGTGGTCAGGAAAGCTGTCTTCTGCCTCTGTGCTGGCCCCACTCTAAGGACTTTTTCAATTTTTGTCATTTTACTCACACCTTGGTAAAAAATGATATCGCTCTGGCCCAGTGGTTCAGCACGAAAGTGGCACATTAGAATCATGTGAGAAGCTTTAAAGAAAAAAAAGTTGATGCCTAGGCCCCCTCTCAGACCAATTAAATCAGAGTCTCTTGGTGCCCAGGCATGGGTGCGTTTTCAAAGTCCGATGATTCTGAAATGTGGGCAGACTTGAGAACCACTCAAAGCTTAATTGAGCCACTGGTCTCCAAAAGTTTGTTCATATTCCTTAGACTGTACATTTCTTGAGTCTGGGGTTCATGTGTCTTTCTTTCCCATAGTACAGTGTAGGGGTTTACAGACTATTTCACCCCTAGATAAGAAGCCTAGACTGTTCAGAATGCAGCTTCTGAACATTTGATAAGAACTGTGAGCCTTTTTATTTCTGAAGACTTTTTTCTAGTTGTTATCAGATTGAAAAATGAAAAAATATGCATTCGAGGGATGCTCATTATAAATATAATTTTAAGTTTAATGAGAGTAAGATAGCTCCAGTATTTCAAAGCACAAGGATAACGCAATGGGCACTTTTAGATGTTATACATTTCTGAGGCTAAATCATTCTATCACTTTGTTTATTCATTTATGTAACAAATATGTATTAAGGCACTGTGTAATAGGTACTATGGGAAAGAAAGACACATGAACCCCAGACTCAAGAAATGTACAGTCTAAGGAATATGAACAAACTTTTGGAGACCAGTGGCTCAATTAAGCTTTGAAGTTGGCTGTCATGACTGAAGGAAAAACTGAAGGAGAAAAATGTGAAAGCTTTTTCACAATTAAATAGATGAGATATACAAATATAAACAGGAGCGAAGTCTTAGCAAGGAAGGTAAATATTTTTTTTTGTTCAAGATAAGATTTAATGAATGGAGAACCAGGGCCAGATAATCTCTGTGGCTTAATTATTTCTTTCTCAGCATCTTGACGGGCACATCATTCTCACACCTTCCCAGGCTAACTCTTCATCATTTGGGTTTCAGCTACTTCTGGAAACCTTACATGAGCCTCCCAAATCAGTTGCCCCTGCTGGGGGCTCCTGTTAGGAGTTCCAGAAACTTACTGCCTGAAAGATAATCCCAGCTTTGCCTATCCCCAGTTGAGTGACCCTGGAGCAAGTACCCCTCTGGGCCTCAGTTTCCCCATTTTTGAAATTGGAATAAGAGGACTTAAGTGAAGATAGATGAGTTAATATGGGCAAAGCACTTAGTAGAGGGCATGCATATGGTAGGCTATAAATGTAGAGATTGTTATATAACTCCTTGGACTTGCCCTAGCATAACCAAATACTATCTATGTCTGAATGGATGAAGCCTCCAACGAAATGAGTAAATGATATGGTCAGGTGGGTTAATCAGTCACCAAGAGCGACGGGAAGATTGGCTGCCCTACTGAATGGAGAGGCCAGTTCATGCAGTGCTTTCCCAGACCACTGGTTTACAGTGGTGGAAGATCAGAATGTCAACCCAAAACTAAAGGGCTCTCAGAAAGATCTGAGAAAGATACCAGCCACTGCCAGACCCACAGAGAACTGAAAAAGAAGACAAGACCTGGAGGTGGAGTTTGTGGAGATAAAACAGCAATGTCGTGGGCTTGAGTTTCAAGGAGGGGCATCCCCAAATCTGGGCTTCCAGAGTGAAACAGGAAGAACCAAAGGAGGAGAATTAATACTTTAAACCTGGAGCAAACTGCAGCCTGACTGTAACTTACTGAATATAGTCTGGATATGACAAACAACCCACAGAGAATAGAAACAGCCACTTCCACCTACCCACAGCCCTCCCTCCAGCCCACTCTCTAGACCTCTGCCAAGAGCCCCTTGACCACAAGCATAGCCTCGCCCTTCCTTCACTCTTACCCTCCCCCACTGGCAGCTACCCAGATGCCTTCCAGCCTCAGGAGGCCCTGACGTAGGGGCTTCTAAGGAAGCTCACTCCCCTGTTGTCCCAGATCTGCCCTGGAGCCAAGTGGACCATCCGCTGGGGCAAAAGGGAGCTAGAGGCCTGGTCTTGTGCTGGGGCAAAAGGAAACACTAAAACTAGGAACACATTTTCCCTCAGCCGATGCTTTTAATGGTGGATGAGCTCACCAATGCTGTTAGGGCTGAGTTTTTCATGTATTCTTTAAATTTTCCCTCTAAATCCAATGGACATCTGTGGGCTACCCTGGAAGCCTTTTCTGTGGGAGTGGGGAGGAGGGGAGAACACCTTCTGAATTCAGAAGCTGGTTGACCAAGATAGTTCGGAAGCCCTTGCTGGAGACTGTTTGTTCCTGAGAATCACCTAACTGCAGAAAGTTTCCTGGGATTTTCGTGGCTGTGTGTGGCTGTGCGACAGTGGATGGAAGGAGGAGGCAGGGCTGAAAGACCCAGGACCAAGTCTGGGGGTAAGAGGCACCCTCCCCCATTCCTTTTCCAGTCAATATTGCAGCTAACTATTTTTTGTAACAGAGTCGTGATAGACCCTTCTGGTTGGGGCTACTTGGTGCTCATTCCCTCCAGAACAGACTGATCAAGCTGAGCACAGGCCCAGCCTGGCCTCTGGGTCTCAGGACTCCACTTCCCTCTGTGTGGTTAATTCCTTCACAGTCTTGAGGCCCAGGAACATGGAACTATGTGCTTTTTTGGTTTTTTGCTTTTTGTTGTTGTTGTTTTCACTCATTGCTTGCCATGTATTTAAGTCAATGTGGCATTTTTTCCACTTATCTCCACCCTTCAAATTAATTTTCTTTTTGCTTATGGGTGCATGTCACACCCAGTTTTCTGAGCTATGTCTCTTTATGCCCCTGCACAAATGCCATGCTTGAGTTTAATTGGTCTTGGTGTTCTTCCCTCAAAGGGCTGGCCTCAAGTCCTGATTGAGGTGGAGCCACAGCCTGATGGGACCTCAGGAGTCCAGATAGCACCCCTTGTCTCTCTAATCTTCCCCCCAGGATGCAGTTTTAGCTGAGGCTTAAAATAAAGGACCCCTGGGGGAAACACACTAACTGCAATTTAGAGGAGCATAGGCACTGGTACTAGATTTTTTTCTAAGAGCAACTTTTGATAGAGAAAGATTAAGAACATTAGGCTGCTGGATGATTCAAGAAAGAAGAAGAGGACCCAAGAATGAAAGCTGAGTCCCAAATCAGACTCATTTGTTAATTTTATTAGTAGTTAGAGTTACTGTCTGCATTGATTGATTACTATCTGCCAGCCACTTTATACACACAAAGTAATATTTTTGACATCTGTAAAATTGGGCATTTTTAATCCTCATTTGACAGAGGAGACAACTGAGATGGAAGAGGATAAATCACTTGTCAAGCTTATGAAGATAAGAAAGACAGAATTTAAATCCAGATCTGTCTGACTCTCAAGGCCATGGTCTTAGGCATGTACACAGTCTCCCAAAATAGCATATTTCATAATTTGGCAAAAAAAAAAAAAAAAAAAAAAAGGCTTGTTTTCCCTTTGCTTTGTTCTCGACCCAGCCTAGATCATTAATAGTAATAATAACTCATATTTGCATAGCATTTTACCCTCTGCAAGGCACTTTTCACACATGCATATTTATTTGAAATCTACCAGCTTTCAAGTCCAGCCAGACCTGCCCACTGCAGCCATGATCCTTTTTCCTTATTGGAACACCTGCTGCTTTAGATTCAGAGGCACCTGATTTGGTCTTCATTCTACCTGTTAATTATGTTTTCTAACTGGTTTTGTGTGTGCAGGTCGATGGTGAGCTCTGCTGAGGGCAGGTGGCATTCAGCAGTTCACACAGATTTGGTAGCTCACTGTGCAGCTCAGGTTGAGCCCTGTGGCCAACACACAGCAGTTGATTGATTGGCCTTATTTCCTGCTTAAGAAAGCCAATGTTAGAGCCCTTCTAGGAAACTTGAGACTGAGGACATTGCTGATGTGCTGGAATATCAGGAATCTAAGATTGTTTAAGGTTTCCCTTCAGGGCTCATGACTACTCTCAGATAGCAACTGAGCTAAACTTTGCGCAGGATGCCCAGAAACACTGCCTTTTCCTAGTGCCTTATTCCTTGTATGAGTGCCTTACTCCTTACCCAGTCACTCCTTGGTATGAGCCACATTCTTGGCGGGGCCCCAGAACCAACTGAGTTTCTGGGATAGAGTCTCAGACACTCTTTGTTCTGGTGCAAGCTTGGCTGATGCATACCATGCCCTGGTACCACGCCCATGGCCTGATGCTGGTCCAGAATGCCCTTGGGAGCTCCCTCCCTGCTACCTCCAGGGGGAGAGGAGTGAATGTCACCCCCTAAAAGGCAACATATATCAGCTTTTACTGTTATAGACACCAGAAAACAGTTTGATATGATATACTAAATCTATAGCCTTCATGAAAAGCAGTTGAGCTAATTTGTGTAATTATGCATATTTCTTTCCCTGGCTCTTTCTGTTTTATTCAGAAATCATGTTGTATAGGGCTTTCAATTCAATGCAACAGATATTTAATGGGACTGTAATGTGCTAGACACTGTTGGGTTATAAAGATGCTCTCAAATTGCTTTCAGCCTAGTGGGCTCATGGTCGTAAGACAGAAGCATAACTAAAAGAAGTACAAAGAAGAATGAAATGAGGGCTCTGGAGGATGTGCAAGCAGAGGATGTTAACATGTGGGGCAAACTGAGTGAAAGAAAACCATCAGAGCAGATTATTAACAAAATGATAAACAAACATCATCTTACCTGTGATTAGAATGACGGACATATGGGAAGAGGGGACGGTTGGTTTCCTCAGCCAGGAAGCCACGTGGTTGGTTGCCTGACACTTGGTCACACCCTCTTGCACAGAGGCAGGATGGGGAATGGAGATGATATTTAAACTCTGGAAATGGTAGTTGAAAGTGACTTATAGTTGGCAGGCTTGGTTAGGGGGAACCTGGATGAGGTGACAGAAACTGTCTTCAGTGGCAGGAGAGTGAACCTGTCCTCAGGAGAAAGCAGAACAGCTGATAATAATAAGAATGGCAATTGGTCCGGCTGTGTCCGTGCCCTACTCAAGGACAGGAGAATGGGGGATTCTATTAAAAAATAAAACTTTTAAAAATGATGTTCACTGACAACCCTAGTTATAAATCTAGCAGTATGGCATAAATGTGAAATCTTGACCTCTCCCTACTGTCTGGGGAAAGTTCTGTTTGTTACCCATTTTATATATGTTGACCAACTCAGAGAGGTTAACTAACTGCCCTACTGTCACCCAGCCAGAAAAGGGGAGAAGCAGGTCTCAAACCATGTCTGTCTGACATTAAATTCTCCTTCCATGGTTTTGTGTCCTCTGGTCCCAAATAGCTACAGGTATGCTGGTGGTAAATCAGGGTCTGATATGCATAGCTCTATTTTACCATGCATTGCCAAGGTGATAAGTTCAGTAGGATTTAGTTAGACTTTGATAAAACTTCTGGCAGTGGAGTTCCCATCCCCAATTTTTCAAAGTAAAACATTTAGGCTCCAACTGGCAGGATTCTAAGCAGAGAGCATGCCCTGTTACCATAAGTAGCCCCTTCCACCACTTCTTTCCCATCTGTTTCCTGCATGCTGAGTATTATTGGGAAACAATGATGTCAACTCTTCCATATAAATCTACACCTCCCTGCTTACCCCTCCCCTACAATGCATATTTTTGTTCCTCTTTCTGGCTTTTGTCTTGCTGTTCTGTTCTTTAAGGACTCACGCTTTTGGCGTCAATTGTTGGCTTTCTTTTAAATAAGTTTTAGCTATTTAAGCTTCATTTAGGCCTTCAAAGTGCACATGCTTTTTTGGGTCCATATTTGGAAAATCCTTTGTTTGGCTAATAGCTAGAACATGGGTCTGGTGTTAATGGAGAGGAGCCATTTTGCTTTCTAGAAAAGCACAGCTAGATGCAAGGTTCCTAATCCGGCTGAGCTGAGGACACAAAGCCCCCCTCAGGGGCTATGTTAAAGCTGTTTGGACCCTGGACACAGAACCCGTAGTAAAGTTCAGGAAAATTTACTCATCGAGCAGTCTGGTTTCCCTCACCCCAAGCGAGACTTTCAAATGGTTCATGATTTCCTCAGTTCCTCTTTCTTTACTGTCCCTAAAGACATTTGGTTTTCAAAAGGAAAGGATGTGTGTGTGGGAGTGGGGTGGGGAGGGGGAAGCCCAGAGGTGGGGAGAGTATGAATTTTAAATTCTGGGTCCAAGAATACTGGACTTCTCTTTCTAAGCCTTGGGCAGATACTCAAACTTTACTGGGCATAAGAACAACTAAAAATGTAGTTTTTAATTTTGCTTTTAAAGTTTAATTTAATTTAAAAATTTAAAAATATTAGTTAAATTTAATATACTATTAGTACACTACAAAGAGTATTGGGAATATCCCTTAAGTTCCATTTTGGATTCCTTGAAACAATATGGACATTTTATTGAAAGTTTCAAGTGGGCATTTGCAGAAGTCCTGAAGTATCTGGGTCTGTGGAGGAGTGTGATTCCACTGAATGAGTTCTACAGTTGATAGAGCTGCATGCTGTAAAGGGTGGTTGTATATCAGTCCCTCAGAGATTCTGCTTTTGTAGGTCTCAAGTGGGGCCCAGGAATCCACATTTTTAAAGATGAGCTCCAGGTGATTCTGATATCTTTGACCTACTTTGAAAAACATTGACTTAGCCCATAGAAAAAAAGCAACTAAGTGAAACCACATGATTTTTATTTTCTTTGTTATATTTTTTATATTGCCCAAATTTTCAACAGTGAACATGTATTTTTACTATTTAAATTGGAAAAAAACTGTTAAAATCATTATGGGAATGGGGTGTCCTAATTCATAGAATTGTTCATAAAGCCCTTTTGTTTCAATCCTTATTTTAAAAAATCTGCATAAAGTCTGTCAGTTTGCTTTTCTGTCTTAATAAATGCAGTTGTAATGTGGTTAGCCTGCAGCTTCTTGCTGGGATCTGCCTTGGTTCAAGTCCCAGCTCTACTGCATGCTAGCCTTGTGACTATGGACAAGCTGCCAAACCTCTCTGTGCTTCAATTTCCTCCTCTATAAAGTAGAGATGATGATAATAACAGTACTGAGGGCGCAGGGTCATTATGAGTGTTAAATGAACTAGTGTACTACCTGGAATATAGTAAACCTTCTGTAAGTGTTAACTATGATTATTATTTCCTTGGTGATTGGAAATCTTACCCTGTTTCAGCCTCATTACTCAGAATGTGGTTCCTGAATAATGCTACAGACGTGGAAGTCGAGAAACCTGAGAACACATGTTCCAAGGTTCCCACATGTCCCTAGGGCCTTCTTCTTTTTAAAAAAGACTTCTCTTATATACACGCAGTTATTTATTTTCTTTGGTAAGATACATAAAAATGCTAGTTTTAAAATTATTATCTGTTGATAAATATTTCTGGGGTGGGACGATGGCAGACTCTCTAAATTTTACATTTCTTTAGTAATCAGAAAAAGAAAATAACCTAAAAACAAAACTGAAAAGATAAAAATAAAACGAGGATATGGCAAAAGGCTAGAATCATAGCGACGGCCACAAACTTCTAGTTTCCATCTGTATTTCAGGAGTGTTACAAATCTGGAAAATGAAGCTTTAGTGCATTTAGAATCCATTTCCTTGCCTTTTCCAGCTTATAGAGGCTGCCCTTATTCTTTGGCTAATGGCCCCTCATCACATTGCCTTTTTTCCCTCTGCTCCATCCTCACATGGTCTTCTCTCTCTCTCTCTCCTGCCTTTCACTTATAAAGGCCCTGTGATTATATCAAATAAACCAAGATAATCTGATAATCTCCTCATCTCGAGATTCTTAGCTTTATCACATTTGCAAAAACCCCTTTAGCCATATAAAGCAATGTTCTCAGATTACAGGAATAAGGATCTGGACCTCTTTGGGGTGCCATTACTCAACTGACCACAATCTGTTTTCCTCACAGCACATAGATGGCTCAGTAGATATTAATAACGTGAATAGAGGGAATAGGGTGGCAATTATGGGAGAGGAGGAGGAGATGGACATCAGCACTTACTAAGCACTTACAATGCCCCAGACACTGGGTCAGCTGAGACCCAGGGATGAACAGGCATTGTCTGTCCCTGTGGGGGTTCACAAGCCCAAGCAGGAGATGGACACATCCTCAATTTATTTTCACACAATCCACGATAGGAAGTGAATGACATTAATTCTGAATCAGAGGAGCTGGATTTTCTAAGATGAATGGAATCTTAGCAGTCTCTGCCTGAAGGGAAGATTCCAGACAGAGGGAACAATATATAAGCAAAGGTTCTGAGGTGTAAAACAGTATAGTAAGATCATCATTCTCAACAGCAGAACAAGAGTAAAACGTGAGCCACCTACTTTCCTGGACTAGGTTTAGAAGAATGAATGGCTTAATAAATGACCATTTTAAATCTTGCAGGGAAAAAAGAGTGATGCAGACAAATGTGCCAGTTTAAATAACAGATTGATAAAGAAGGAAGAATCTCAGGCTACATTTAAAGCTAGTGTCCTTTTTGCTGTTTTTCTTGTTACTGTCGAAAAAGAACTGGCCCCCAGTCTAGGAATAAACTTCCTTCAGGTGGAGAAAGAATGAGGTGCCCTAAACAGCTATAACCCAGAGTTTCTGAATTTATTCCATCTATTTATAATCTTAGAACATTTCATCACTCTCTGTCTTGTGGACAATAACCAGAGCAATGTTTAGCATTTCAAATCCAAGTTTTATTAAGATGAAAATTTTTGTAACATTTCTTCCCACCTGCCTACTTGGCACGCTTCTACTCCATCCATCTCTTTCTTCTGGCTTTCTCTTCATCCTTGTCATTCTTCCAGCTTAAGAAACCATGAAACAAAAAAGAGCATTATTTGATGAAAAAAAGAAAAAAAAAGCATGAAGCAGATATCAGATTTATCGTTCTTACCAGTTCCACTCCCAGGTGCCATTTCAAGCCTGGCTCTACGTGCTCCCATTCCTCTATGGGATGTCCATCCCCTCAGACCAGTGTTCTTCCCCACCCTACTATGTCCCCATCTCCAGGGAGATCTCAGGGTCCCTTGGAGGTGGGCCTCTCTGGGCAGTGCCCACCTCACCCCTGCCAGATTCCAGAACTCCAAGAACTAAAAATACTTCAGCCTCTGCTTCTGCTGGCAGGCACTCAAGCTGATTTTGCCCCTGTGACTGAAAAGCAGAGGCCCAGAAGGGAGCAAGACTGGCACAGCAGGCAGCCACTGCCTGAGGGGCTCCTCCCAGACTTGGGTTCACTGCAGACAATGGTCATCTCCTTTACCCCTCACCAGAATAGCTCCTCTGGCAAAGCTTCCGTCCCTTGACTTCAGGCCTGAACAGAATAGCAGGAGTCCTGACAAAATGCAGGATGCAATTTTGATGAATAAACACCAGCCACAGAAGCAAGCCATCCTCTTCTTTTGTAAAATTATAAAAGTAATTGTTAAAAAAATAAATCAATCAATGTGGAGATGTACAAAGTCCTTCTCACATCCTTGCAGTCCTGTTCATCAGTTAACAGCCCGGGCTGGGTTCATCTAGACCAGTTCAGTCAGCAGAACTTTCTGCAGTGAGGGAAATGAGCTTTCTCTGCACTGTCCAGTATGGCAGCCAATAGCTACATATGGCTATTAGCACTTGAATGTGGCTAGTGCTACTGAGGAACTGACCTTTAAGTTTTAATTAATTTGAATTTAGGTAGCCATACGTGGCTAATGGCTACTGTCCTGAACAGCACAGAGATCTTTCTCTGTGTACATAAAAAATACACACATCGAATGATTTTTTTGTCCGCCCCTCCGCCCCCCCCACACAAAGATAAAGTTATACTTATGTTCTGAAGTATACTGTTTTAAATAACAGTAAATCTTGGAGAAGTATCCATTTTTGTAATTATAGCTCAATCTCACCCTTTTGAATTACTGCATATATTCTGCTGAATGCATAGATTTTTAAGGTTAATTTTACTTTTTAAATTAAACATCACATTCTCGTGGTTCAAAATGTAAAAGACTCTAAAGGGTAATGATATAAAATCTTCCTGTCTCTGTCCTCAACTTCCCGTTCCTTAACCCAGAAGCAACTAGTGTAAATTTTCTTGGAAAGCTTTCCATAGAGTGTCTGGGCATATGCAAGCAAATATATATTCTTTTTATAAAATACTAGAATTTAACTATTTCTTCACATAGAAATCTTACCCTTTTTATAAGTTCCTATAAGGTTTCTCTTATCATCTAAATGCAGGTTAATCGATTTAGTATTTATTGAATATGTTGTATGAGCCTTGCATCATTTTCATTGGCAATTTCTGTTATTTATATTGAATATTAATACTGCTTCCTTTTGCTTATGATGAGGGTGGAATTTGCTAGCCCACATACTTCTAATTATGTTTCAAATGTGTTTTCCAGTATTTCTGAGGGATGTTGGCTGGTCAATTCACATTCTGTCAGCTGAAGTCTAGGACCCAGGTTAAGCTTGAGGCAGGGAGCAGGGAACAATTAGAAGCTGTTGTGTCCACATGTTAGCATATCTGTGCCATCTTGATCACAGTGCTCTATCTGAGCCAGCCTGACATAGACCACAAAGACCCAGGTTGAGTGGCAAAAGCCGATGAAACAGAGGCAGCCTAAACGGAAAAGTATCCTGAAGTTGAACATCTATATATTTTTTAGAAACTGTAGCCTGAGCATATCTTAAATTAAGATCAGAAATTAGTTATGATCATAGATTCTTATAGTGGGCAAAGAAGAATATCTTGAAGAGATCTTGTCACCTGAGTCATTCACTAAACCCTTCAGTGGTTTACCAGTGCCCTCAAGACAAAATTAACTCTATAAATAACCAACAAGGTTTACCCGCCCATCACACTTAGACATCTGCTTTCTTTGCAGCCTCAGTGGACACCACCTCCCTACCTGATAAGTACCCCGGCTGCACTGTACTTCTCATAGTTCCTCAAAAGTTCTGTGTTGCTATTGCCTCCAAGTGTTTGTACATGCTCCTCTCTCTGTGTAGAACACTCTCCCTATCTCTCTTTTTAGCTCCACTTTAGTCTCGCCAACTCCAACCCATCTTTTGGGTCTCATCCTCCAGGATGCCTTCCCCGATCCCTGTGAGGAAGGGTTAGGTGCCCCTCCTATCCGCTCCCATTCTACCTTATACCTCCCCAATATTGCTCTTCTCACACCGAATGCGCCACTCTGGCCTTCGCCCCAGTGATGCCTCGTTCTAGACTCTAGATGACCCTGGGTCAACTCTGTGAGATCAGGAACCATGTCTCCCGGTTCATCATTTTATCACCGGTGCCTAGCATAATACTCTTAAATGTGTGTTGGATGAATAGATGGATCCAGGGAAGGGCGATGCAGTCTCGGGTCTGTGTGGTGGTAGAGTGGGGAGGGAGGGTGTGTTCTGCATGAACATGTGTGTATCTGTCGTGTGTCTTTGTATATCCAAAGATATACAAAGTGGAGACTGTGGAGGCGAAGGAGGAATCCACTGGTGGAGTTTAGGGGTAGTTTTCATTCAGCAGATAATTGTCATCTGGTGTTAGGCAAAGCATCGCACTCTCTAAATCTCAATTTCCTCATCAAAAAGACAGGAATGAGAATTAGGTGAGATAATATATGCACAAGGACTTTTTAAATGGAAAACAAATATTATAAAATCATGCAGTTTAGACACTTGTGCTCAAGAAAGGCTGAATGGCCTCCAAAGGCTGTGCTTACTGATTTGCTGTGAATTTGATGCTTCTCTGTAGACATCACCAACTGCCACATTGGAAGGGAATCAGGAGAACTGTCTCCCTAAGGTTACCTTCCCACACACCCCGACATCTCCCCAAGCCCTGCCAGCTTCAAACATCCACTACCAACAGTTTCTTCAGGGCCTTTAAGAACATCATGCAGGTGCACAGCTGGGGCTCCCAGGGCCGCCCCTTTCACTCAGTGCCAGGATCATCCTGTGCCAAGGCAAACACAGAGATAAATGAACTAGAAGCTAATGTGTCACGTTAGAGCTGGAGGAATCTTAGAAAATCGCTATCTGAACCTCTCATTAAACACACGGAGAACTGGGGCCCTGCAGAGTACAGTAATTTGCTTGAGAATATGCAGCTGTCCCGGTGGTGTCTTCTGGTTGCTTGTTGGTGCTGGCCAGAGATAAAGGTTAGTGTGTTTCTCAGCATCCAGCATCAGGGACCCCTGAAAGGGGAGAAAAGGCTCAGGTGATGGTGTCTTTAGGAAAGAAGAAGGATTCCTAAGACTATCTCATAGCTTAAGAAAAATATCCTTTGTTATACAGCTGGTTAAAATGACATATTTACTGGAATAGAAAGATATCCAACAGTATCTTAAGTTAAAAAGTTTACAAAACAGCATATACAGTATAATCCCATTTTGGTAACTAAATATGTAAGAAAAAGTCTGGAAGACTGTACTCAAAACATTAGCGATGGCTTTCTCTGGATGGATGCTTTTCTTTTCTGCATACTTTGTTGTGTTGCTCTGTTGTCTGAACTTTTTTTAAATGACGAACATGTGTAATGTTATACTTTGAAAAGACAATAAGATATTTTCATTTTGTTAAAGCATACATATTCCCTAAATTGTTCCAGCTTTCTTCACTCTGATTTTGTTTTCCTCAAACAGTTCTCGTCATCTGCAACTAGCTCTCCTGGGTGAGGTCCTCATCTGTACAGAGCCTAGACCCGATTGTAGATTCCTATAAAACACAATGAAATTGCCATTTGACTTTACAAAGTCGCCTCCCCGGGAACCCCTCATCAGAACTTGGTTGCAGAGAACAGATTACTCTCAGATGAACTTGCCAGATTCAGATTCTGATTCTGCCAAGGAGATGACAAAACCCCTGGCCTGTGATGACTGCGCAGAGGCCTAGCCTCCCCCATGCACATACCCCTTGAGGCCTACCCTAAGACATCAGCTGTCTTAATGGCCACTCTCTGGGGTTCAGAGTAAAGTATTCTTGGAGACCTTTGGCACTGCATCCTTGAATCTCTGAAACCGAGAAAGCAAAAGAGCAAGAGAGAGCTTGGGTTTGAGGTTGTATGAAAAAGTGTGTCTAGCTGGCTACTCTTACCACCAGCTGACATTCATAAGAGACTTACACAATACCAACAGAGTGTGAGACAAATTTTATTTTGGTTTGTAAAAATGAGATCCAAGTTAATAGAAGGACAAGGAACCTGCCAAGATTGTGGGGAGGGGAGGGGGGAGTAACTAACCCTTAGATGGCAACTTACAAAGTGCTTTCACCAAATCATCTCATTTGTTCTTCACAGACCTGTGAGATGGATGAAGCAGGTAATGACTACACCTACTGTATATGAGGACACTGATATTCCCCAAGGACTGGTAACACCAAATCTGTGACCTTTACTTACTACTCCTTAGGTTGCATCATTTGTGTACATAGCCTGCATGTTTACAGCTCTGGGTTAGGAAATCAGAAGACCTGGGTATTTGTCATGTGACCTTGTGGGATTCCCTTCATCTTTCTGAGCCTTAGCTTCCTCATCTGTAAAATAGAGATAATAATATCTGTCCCTTTTGCCTCATGGAATGGAGATCTGACAAGATAAAGGACATAGTGAATTGCTAAAGGAATATAAAGTATGATTAATTTCCCAGTCCAGTGCTGAAGGATATGTGTTTGAGAATAACTTTCTCTTAACGGAACTGTTATTTTAGGACTGGATAAACTTAATAGAGCCCATGGCGATCCAGCAACCCCAGCCAGTTCCCTAGGAACCCAGACCTTCTATTTTCACACCCCCTGCCTTGCTTTGGTGGATGCTCAGCTTTGAAGATAAGTAATCGGGTTTCTAGGAAAGACTGCTGTCCCTGACCAGCTGCCTCTTCTCTCTGAAGCTCCTGAGTTAGAGTGGGCTTGAGTTAGGGGCTCTTCCTGAAATAGTTGCTTGGGAGCACATACTTTAATCCTAAGAAATTGGGCTTGAGGGTTATTTAAGTTCGGGTAAGCTTAAATCTGCGCTATGCCTTTCCACTGGCAGGGGCCACTAGACAGGCCTGGAGGGAGGGCTCCAGGGGCCCTCACCCTGCTTAAGCCAGAGAACTCTGCTTTTTTCGGTGCTATTTGTTTCACGCTTCAGGGGTGAAATTATCTAACAAAGCACTACATGCTTAAAAAAATAAGTTTGAAAACCACTGCTGCTTAAATCTGCAAATCAGCAAAACTTCTTTTTGGTCTGAGGGTCACACACCCAGCCAACCATTTATCTCCTATGGCCCCTTCCTGACCTTCTAATGCCTCCTTTCTGAGATCTGCTGTCCTTAGGTTTGCCCTTTTCTCGGGGCATTCCAGGTGTCGCATTGTTTTTCTTCTGTTTAGGGATAAGACATTTCACAAAGAGCCTGCAAAATACATATGCAAAGTCAGTTCTTTGGCAAAAGAAGGTCAGCACTCACACGTAATGTGCCATTTTATGTTTTATATATGTAGGAAGTTTCCGTTTTAATGGAAACAGTAAAGAAATAAGGAAGAGATGAGGGGCTGGCATTCATGCCACGTCTCTGGATTTCTATGCCTCGTTCTTAGCCTTTTTGCCATTTTCGATATAAGTACTTCTTATGTGAACACTAGCAACATAGAATGATTTCTGGCACTATGAATGCATCTCAATTAATGTGGGAGGAAAGGGAAGAAAGAAGAAAAGAGGGAAAAAGAAAAGGGGATGGAAAGGAAGGATGGAATTGGAAGCTGATACAAAAAAGTAACTTTAGGATTTTGGAAGCTGCCAGTCTAGGCAGAAGAACTGCCTTGGCAAAGGATGTTTTGTGCAACATGGAGTAAGTAGCCTCAGTTTCCGTACCTGAAATATGAGGATAGGAATATTTGCTTTATAGACCTCATAGAAATGTTGTGAGGACCTGTTGAAATAGTGAGTAGGAAGGGGACTTATAGGTTTAAGGTCGTTGTTCCCCCAGCTCATGGTTGTCATCATTTTTTCTCTGTTCTTTGAACAGATGGTTTGAAGGATTAGGATGTTTCCCTCTTTTAATTTAATTTTGGAGCTTTGAAACGAAACCCAGCTGTTTCTGCAGTTTTCATATGCTAGGTCTCAATGGTTTTTCACCTGGTAAGATTCAGAGTTCATATAAATTATGTCCACTGAAACTCCTGAATAATAACTCTTGTAATAAGACAATAAGAATAATTTAAAGATAGCACTAATGAAAGAAGGCTTATACTCTAATCTCTTTTTAAAATTATCAACTAATAATGTGAATTTTGCCTTAAATATGACTCTGTCACTCTGCGAATGCAGGTCAGCTTGATTTTTCTTGAATCATGTTATTTAGAAAAAATGAGGAGATACTTCACTTACTGATCAACTAATTTAGTCCAGTTTCACAGGGTCTAAGATAGCAAATTTCCAAATGATATAAACTATTTACATACTTTACTCAGGCTTCCTAAGACAGCTAGAACCTTTTTATTATTGCATATTCCAAATGAAATACTGTAGACTCAGTCTCTCAGTTACGATTATTTTGACTGAAACATTCAAAAACTAAGCTCAGCTAGTGTGGAATGTAGTGATAATTCAATGAACAAATATTTCTGGGGAAAAAAATTCAAGAAGTGGTGAAAACAAGCTAAACTACATTCCAGTATTAGATGGACATTTATCTCTTGGTCCAACGACCTTTTTTTTTTTTTTTTTTTTTTTTTTTTTTTTTTTTTTTTAACATACAGGTCACATTGCACCAAAAAAATGCCTTTTCAAAATAAGCAATGCTGCTGATCTAGTCTATCTTGGGACTCATTGTTAGAAATTCTTCCCTTCTACAGTCTTCTTTTGGGCAATACCAAACAAACATTAACAACTGTGGAACAGATGTTCTAACTAGAGAAGATTCCAAAGCCGGGCTCAAACGTATCCCCAGCCAGAACAAGACACCAACCACAGAGATTAATCTTCTGGTATGGGTGTTAGGAGATAAAAGCACCTTCTGGATTTCATCACATATTTTTATAAAATAGTCTCTAGAGGGTAGTAGATCCCCTCCACCCCCTTTTCTTTTTTTAAGGACAAGGTCAGAAAATTCTTCTCTTTTGCGAGCCCAAGTGTCATACAAATGCTAGTGTTTGGTGTTTGAATTTTAATAAACAGAAATGCTTTTTGCTCTGCTACTGTAATTTTTAAATAAGATGATTGCTCTGCCACCTTCTTTGATTTCGATGGTAGGTATTAAGAAATCACTGTACATTGTGGCATAAGACACTCTAAGAAGATGACCTTTCACTGCATTCCATGAGTTGCAGAATATCAAGCAAGGCAGTTCTCACCTTCCATCTAAGCACCAATACAAAGTCATATGCAACCCAAACATCATGCTTCCTTATTTCTTCATTTAAACAACAAGCATTTGTAAAAGTCCTAACATTGTCCTAGTGCTAAAACATCCTGCCTCCTGGCTCTAGAAGCCTTGAGTTCTAAAAGGTTGAAAAGAACCATGAGTAGTGCCTCCTGTCCCTCTCTCTGTAATCTATTCTAGTGATTGGAAAACGGAGTGATGAGACTGGGAGAGAAGGTGATGATGTTGGGAAGGCAGAGAATCCATGAAGGTCCAGGATCTTCAACCTAGCCCTCAACCTAGTGAATCCTCCACCTCACTTCCAGTGGAAGGCGTATAGCTTTCAATAGGTGGGAGAAGGAAAGTCAGAAAAAGTCCACACAGTGGTGAGACCAGCAAGAGGTGAGATCACGAAGGAATCTCCCAGGCAGGGGAAGAATCAGGGAAGAATTGGAACCAGACAGGGCTTTCTGTGTATTGTTTGGTAAATTCCACATCCACCACCGAGAGAGAATCTAGAATTTGATCTGAGAACAAGAGCTTTGCCTTCTACTGTAATATATGTTCTCAATGTAGTTTATGTTACATCAGTTGTTTTCATACAGTATCTAGTGTTAGATTACTTGAAGGAAACTGGTATATTCTTCATTGTACTAGATCCTCACGTTAAGACTGAACAGTTCTCAAACCAAAGGAAACCTGCTTTTTCGTGTATGTATTTTCTGCTGCTATGTAAGGCTCTCCAGGAACACACAGCAGGTAGACGGACGTTGAGGCTTTCTTGATTTTTCTTCCCTTCTCTCCCTATAGAATAGGAATGCCGAATAAGGGAATTTTTCAACCCAAAATGAGTATAATTGTCATCTGCTTGGGTTGAGATGCAAAATACTGGTATCAGCAACCTTGGGCCAAACACGAACGTGTTAAGTAATTATGTTTATGAACATACTCTTTCCTCTGCCATTAAAAGTTCCATTCCAATCTTCTTTTCCGCCCATGACTCAGCATGCCCTTGCCAATCAGGAATCAGCTACGATCTCATTATTTCCTTTTTTGTGTATTCTAAATCTCAGATATTTGTCCCTCCTCTGGCCCACTGAGGCATACCCTTCCCTTTCATTAATGTTTTGGACATTTAAAAATTGCCCTATTCCCTTTAGCTTCCACATATCCTTTTAAATTATAGAAACTTTCAATTAATGGAAAAATTGCTCAAGTACATCTTCTTTAAGTAGCAATTTCATATATGTATTATCATGAAATATATATTTTAAGATTTTAATTAATAACACATGCCTATCGTTGTAGCAAAATTGGAAAATATGTAAATGTTTTAGAAAGAAAAAAGTGCTTGAGTTAATTCTACCGTAGAAAGATGTAATTTTCTTCCAAGGTTTTTTTGTATGTCTATTCTACATATATCCTGTTATATCTTGCTTTCTCACTTAACAGTATAACCTAAGTCTTTATTCTAGTTATCAAATCCTACATTTCACATTAAGGCCCTGTAATATTTTATCATATAAATATACCAGTTTATTTATTCCTTCCCATTATTGGACATTTAGATTACAATTTTTTTAATAGTATAAAGCAGGGGTCTCTAACCCCAGGCTGCAGACCAGTACAGGTCTGTGGCCTGTTAGGAACCGGGCTGCACAGTGAGCAATGGAAGCTTCATCTGTGTTTGTAGCCGCTCCCTAGTCTAGCATCACTGACTCAGCTCCACCTCAGATCATCAGGCATTAGATTCTCATAGGAGCACTGGTCCATGGTGCCAAAAAGGTTGGGGACTGCTGGTATAAAGAATGCCACCGTGAATGTTTTGAGGTATATGGGTCTTTTGTTATGTTATAATGTTTCTTAGAAAAGATTCCCAGAAGTAAAATTACTGGATTAAAATTACAGGACTTTTTTTTTGGTTGAGAGTGAAGGAACTCAAACTATATAAGAAAAAAAAGGAGGTGGTGGTTATTGATTCATATAAGCAAAACCTTGGGGGTGAGGAGGAGCTGGCTTTAGGGAGCTGGGACCTGAGACTGAAATTTTAACTTTCTAATTTGTCCTTGTCTCTGGAATGGGGTAGGAGCACTATCTTACAAAGATAAATGAAAATAGAGATAATGCAGTTAAAGTGCCTAACCTACAATGACGACCTTGCACCATCTTATATGTTTTTAGAGCCAAGATATATTTATGAACTTGCTTTGCCTGGTGGCTGAGCTTTTCACCCCATTACTCCTCATGGCCCCTTTTCTCATTTTGGCGAGCTTGTGTGTGTTCCAAAGAGTTTAGTCTTGGATGTCTCCCTTGTGGCGTCCTTGCAGCCACCCGCCATCACCACCCCACACCCCATCTTTGTTTCCCCTCCCACCGCTCTGCCCGACCACCTCCCTCCCGGGCTCCCACCATAAGGCAGAGAGGCCAAAATTGAAAACAAAGGCATCTCCGATGGAGAAACCGCTAGTCTGGGAAGTACAGGCTGAGAAGGGGAGTGGGCGGGCGGCTCCACTCGGCGGAAACTTTCTCTCCATTTCCTTCGAAGTCTCCCTGCTCAGGGGCCCGGAGGTCCTCAGCCTGCTAGTCTGTCATTTGCTCGGGGACCTGGGTTTAGGGCGGACCTTGCGTCAGGCTCTGTGTCAGGGGTGAGCAGGAGAGAGGGGTCCCCACCAAGCTGGGCCCAGGCGGCGGGGGTCCCGCGAAACCAGCCCCCTTCACTCTACCCACTCCCCTCCGCCTCTCCATCCCCACTGGCCCTGCCCGCTCGCGGCCGGCCCCTCCCGCGGCCTCCCTCCCTGCGGGGCATATGCTCCCCAACTGGCCCCTGGGCGCGCGCCCGCCGCCCGCCGCTCGGCACCGCGTCCTCAGGTTGAAAAACGTCGAGGCCACGTCTCTCTGATCCCTCCCGAAAGAAACAACGGCTTCTCCTTGCGCCTCAGCTTCCTCGCCGGCCACTCCGCCCACGGGTTTCTGATCCCTCTTTAGGCGGCGGGAACCCGACACCCTGCGGCTGCGGGGAAAGCCCTGCGCCCCCGTGCGCCTCCCGCCGCTTCCCGGAACGGCTCGGGCGGGTCTGAGTCACCCACCGTCACCGCGCGGCACCGCTCACGCAACTTTCCCAGGAGCGGGGAACTCCCTAGGGGCGACTGGAGGCCCCGACTCCCGACCGCAGCTCGTGTTGATCCGGCACCTGGGGGAGGGTGGGGGACTCACGCCTCAGGGTGAAGGTGCAGACCCGCCCCGTCCCCGAGCAGGAACAGAGAGGAGTGGCGCCCCTGAACATCAAACAGGGGTTTTGTTTGTTTTTCAACCACATCCAGGAAGAAGGAAAACCTATCTGATAACAGGAAAGGAAGAAAGGATACATCAGAACTTATGGAAATTGTTTTAATTGCCTCACGTGGCATACTATCAATCTAGAGAGGGCAGCTTGTGGAAACACCAGTGGGGTCAGGCACAAGGCCAGTCCTGGCCATCTGAGGCTGGGGCTAGGCCCCGGATCACTCCAGCTGGATGGTCTTGGGCAGGTTCTGTGAGCTGCATGCAGGTTCTCAGGGAAAATAAGGTAATCTTTAACAGTAAATGTTTATATCACTTTTGTGGCTCACATCCTTACTTTCAAAGGAAGGGATTTGTTTCATCCTGATGGCCTTCAGCTACAGTGGGAGAGTTCTTTTGTTCTCCCCTTCTTATATCTTAGTTACAGTCTAGTTTGTGTTCAGGCTGTTGATACTGTTTCTACAATTCTTTTTCTTCTTCCTTGCCCTTCTGACCAAGGAATGGGGTGGGGGATCCCCAAGGAGACAAGAGCTGGTACACTCCTGAATGAAAAAGAAAATTCACCACCAGGGGCCATTTGCCACTGTGAGTGGTCTTTCAGATATAATATGTGGGGCTCCTGTCATTCTTGCTTTACAACCAAAGGATGGAATTCCCTCCAGGTCCAACGTGGGAGGGCTCCCTTATCTGTATCCACATGTAATCCTAGGCAAAATTCTTGCTGTAGAGCTTGCCTCTGTTCTTTCATTCGCCCTTTTAAAAATATACCATCTTCTTGTGTTTCCACCTACCTCCAAGACACTAAACATTATCAATCCACTTCGAATCCTCCTAGTTGTCTAGAATAGTGGCTCACAAATGCAGAGCCACAGGAAAAGTAGGGATCATGTAATATATTTATTTGTATATATTCTCATAATTTTAAGATTACAGTTGTCCTTTCTTGAAAAGAACAGTCCTTTATGCTGAGATTATATTCTTTACAACTTTATTTTGAACTATCCATTCTGTTAGGAAATCATAATGGTTCTTATTGTTGTTGGTTGATGTCCTCTCAGAAAAATAAAAAATTAGCAATCCTATGCGAGTCCCCCAAAATGTTTTAAAATTAATTATGAATTCCAAAAATCCTGGATATCATTTCTCTGTTCAACATCTGGTTCACATCAAGATGCTAGGGCCTTCTTTTTGCCCCTCACAAGGGTATTTGTATCTATTCAAAGAAACTGCCAATATGAGAACCTCAAAAAAAATTTTTTTTTTTTGAGATGTGGGGAAATGTATTTGGGCAGGAGAGATGTGGGGAAATATATTTGGGCAGAGGGGCCTTTCTTTACTCTCTCAACATCTAGCACTCAGTCTAGTTAAAGGCAGCACAGTTGTATCTATTCTTAACTTCTGGCATTTAGCATTTAGCATGACTTTTAATGGAGTGTACTCCGTTTAGTAAAACTGAGAACCTATTTTGAATGAGCCAGCATTTCTTGGTCTTCCAGTTTGCAGATCAGCAGAATGGCTAAATGAAGATGTTATACTTCTCCTTAAATGGTAAAAGTTACGTCAGGTGGGTGAGCGATTAATACTCCTCATATTGGCATAGTGAAGTCTTACATGATATGACCATGTAAGTTAAGCCTCATTGGTTAATATTTATTGAACACTCACGGGGTGTTTGGTGCTTGCTCCCTACTGTCTGTCTTCACCCCATTGTGGCTTCCATGAGGCTGAGTGCAGGGTCCTGGAGTCAGGGGCAAGGGTAGAGGGGAAGCTCTTCTGGTGCCAAATGCCTAAGAAAAAAATCGCCTCAGGAAAAAATTACCCAGGCCCGAGGGCAGGCTGTTTGCCAGCTATGGAAAAACAATGGTGAGGGAATTTGAGGGAAATCAGAGGAGCTACCAGTAATTCTCAAACTTTGCTGCATATTAAAATCACCCAGGAAATTTCAATACCCAGTTCTCACCTCATACCGTGAAATCAGAATTTCTGACTGTGGAACTAGGCATTGTATTGTTCAAGGCATCCCAGGGTTTTACAGTGTACAGCCGCATTTGAAGACAGAATGGCTTAGAGTTTCTCAAGTTTGGGTATGCGCATCAATCACCTGTGGATCTTGGGACAGTGCAGGTTCTGATTCAGTAGGTCAGGGGTGAGGCCTGTTACTGTTTAGATTCAGAGTGAGGAGCTGCTGTGTGCTGGGTGGTCAGGAAGAACTCCATGAAGGACAAGTTTGGGCTGGGCTTGGAGGGTTACGTAAGATCTACTGCTGAAAGAGGGTGGGAAGACCACTCTGGCTTGCGTAGTGGACAGTCAAAGGCCTGGAGGTGGGGACATGCAAGGTGTATTTTGGGGGACAATGGCTGCTCCAATATAACTAAAGAGGAGAAGTTTTTCATTGATCTGATCTACACAATTTAGCACTTGGAAGTTGACTCCCTATTGTTTTGGGTGCAGATGTTTTCTTTCCTCTTCAAGATCCTGTGTGCAGAGACCTGTGTTTTACTTCCTTTTGTCACATATGATGCTAAGCTCTCGGCAGGTGTTCAGAACAGAAAAAGAGTGCATTTGCATCTGCTATTCCCTCTGCCTGGGATATTCTTCTGATAGATATTGACCCTGCTCACTCTCTTCCTTCCTTTAAGACTTTAAACTCAACTGTCACCTTCTTTGTGGAGCTCCCACTATTTAAATAAAATGTAAAGGGACTTGACCACCCTACTTAATGGAAATATTCTATTTCCTTCTCTCTCCCCTTCCCCCACCACTTCTTTCTACTTGATTTTTCTCTTTAGTACAAGTTACCGTCTAATGTATATTTAGTTTATCTTGTATATATTTAATTTTATCTTGCTTACAGTCTGTCTCCTCCATATAAAGGCAGCAGCTCCACAGGAGCAGAGAATCTTCTGTTACTCTGTTGTTTCCTCCGTGCCTAGAATAATATCGAACATGCCGCAAATATTTATCGGATGCACGAAAGAACTAAATCGAATGTCCGTACAGTGCTGTTGCCAACACAAGTAAATTTTACATTCGGGGGCAGGAGAAACTAAAGGAATCCATCTCGCTGCTGTTCCATTTTAGAAGAGGAAATGATGACAGTATTTGGTCACTAGGTAGGGAAATTTGGAATAATGTGTTTGTAAAAATAAATTGCCCTCCCTGATGGACAAGAGATGTGCTTTATGATACTAGTTTTGTAAGTATATAGACCTGTTATTACCATCACATTGGAGAATCGTGTTCTTCCGGGCACCATTTCAAACTCTGACAATATCTGTTATAGCCCTTTTCCTCCCCGTCCACCCCACTCTTATGTCTCTAGAAACTCCAATTTCAAGCCAAATAACCTCCATTCCTTAGTGTTTCTTCATAGGACATTGTTTGGAGATCACTTGCCATCAAGGTCAGACTCTTCTGAACATGGCCCAGTTTGCCTGTGCCCCTCTTAACCCATTTCCTGTTTAGAAAAAAATAAAGTGCGGCTCGCTGCCAGCATTAATTTAAAATCATGCATAAGAATGCTATGTTTTCTAGGATTTGACATTTTCAGCAATCGAGAATTACTATATTTTGTAAATGGAAATACCACTGCTAAAAACAGAATGCTATAAATAGAACGATGTCGTTTGTTTCCAAAGACTATCATACACTAGAGCGATGCGAAAATAAAAGCGAGATATTTCGTGGCGAACTGAGGGTAAGGTTAGGTAAGGTTAAGACTGTAAGCACGACGGCCGAGCATTCTTGAGGCAAATGGGAAATGGATTAAACTGTGTTCCCAAGAAGAGGACGTAATATTCTAGGTGTCGAGTGAGAAGTGCAGGGTGGTATTCTCCTCCTTCTTTCTAGACGCTGTACTTCTGGTAATGCAGCCTGAGAAACTTCAGTTCCTTGGCAGCCACATCACACTTTGGACATAGTGTGCTAAACTCTCTGGTATAATCAGCAAGACAATGAATTGTGCCCTCAGAGATGAAAAATGATACTCTAAATACACAATGTACAGCAGGAAAAAAGTTTATAAAATATTTTAAAATTAAATGCAGGGTTTGCTTCCTACTTTCGCATCTGTATTTATTATTATAAAGATACAATCTTTGGGGTCAGACAGACCTAGGATTGAAAGCCCCTTCCTAGTTGTGTAACTTTAACCTCTGAACCTCTGTGTTCTCATTTATTAAAGGGGATAATACTATCCTTTTCAGGATTCTTGGGGAAAGGAAATGAAATCATGTAAGTAGGTGTCTGGCATATAACAAATGCTTGAAATGATAGCTTCTGGAAAAATAATAATCATTATTATTATTCCAAGAAATATCTACTGGACAATTAAATCACCTATGATGGGACTTCATGACATGATCATGTAACCACCTCATGTACCATGGGAGGAATCTGAAAATTCTACAGGAAGGAAATCTGAGAATGTAAGTGAGTCCAAATGTGTGAAGTTCCCATAGGCTACCCTGAGAGACTTTGGGGGTCCCTGCCATTTCACTGCCTTTTAGATCTTGGTGGCAGACAGTGACCAAGCTCATCTTTCTCTGTTGCTTATGCTCCTGAGCCACATGTCAACTCAGCCCGTACCGAGTCATCCAGGGTAGCTTGATGATGCCATTGCAGGACCAGAAACGCATGCATGCTGCGTGAACACCACAAGCCCTGGTCCTCCTGTGTGAAAGCTTTGCAGCCTGGATGAGTGGGAACATCTAAAAGGAAATATTCAAGAGGCATGGAAGGAGAGCTTGAAAATCTGGAGAGCTTGTTGCAGTGGATCTGGCCTGGCCTGGCTCCTTTCCTGTGGGCCTACAGCTGTTCTGTTCCCTCTTTTCAGTTCTTTTCCCTGCTTCTTTGCCAGGCCCAGAACCCAGTTATCCTCACCCTCCTTCTAGAGAGTCTCCAGTGACAAACAAAGGCTCCTCACAGACCTTTCCACCCCCGTCCAGCCGTATCCAAGGTTACAGTGGCGAACTTGGAAACAGGACTTGGCCCTCAGACAGAGGATGCCCTGCGTGCCTGCTCACAGAGCCCGCGCTCATTCCACAGTGGCCAGTGAAAGGACAGACTGTTCTGTGACTGAACCATGAGCGTATTGAGGGGCCGTGTCCCCACTGCAGTGTTAGCCAAGCCTCATTGTGTGGGTCCTCACTGGTGCTGAGAAACTAATACATGAAGACCCTGTCTGGGTAAACAGAGACACTGATGAAGTTGCAAAGGAGAAGAGAATGAGGCTATGTCTAAGCAAAGTGGCTTTTCCACTATCATCAGCAACTCAGCCAGTTGCTTCATAAAACCAACTGGTGTGGTAGGTATTTCCATACAGTTGACTGTTTGAACTGATCTAATCGCCCAGTTAGTATGTGGTCAGAGACTTCAGGAAAAGGGCAGTCCAGACTCAAAGGCAAGAGCTATGCATATGAAGAAGATGGGGTTTATATATTTTCTCGTTTGCCTTTTTTCATATCCTTAGTGGACTGAAACAGCAATTATAGAGAACCAGGGATGCACCAGGAGTGGAGCATGGCATGGCTAGTTCTACTCTTTGCAAACAGAGTGATGCCAGCAACTCAGCCAGCCATCTTGCATTCCATGCCAGCAGCATGACTGTTCTGTGACCCAGTGTGAGCACATCGTGGTCTGTTTTGCAGCAGCACCCCCCTCCCCCCGCCCTCCAAGAAAAAGGACAGGATGTGTCTTTCTTTGCTGGGATGAAAACACTTGGCTCCCAGTCCCTGGTGGCTTTATCAGCCTTTAGTACTGTTTTGTGGTTTACAGTGAGGATATTTTCTTTCCACCATCACATAGTAAATTCTGGTCTTAGAATCAAGAAACCTGGATTCTAGGCCTAACTTTCTGACAACCCTAAAGCAAGTCACCTCCCCTATTGGAATCCCAGTTTTCTCATCTGTCAGATGAGGAAGATGGGGATGGTGGGAAAGTGTCTGTCAGAAAGAGTATCTTGTGTTCTGTGGGGACAGGTGTTACCTCTTTATCTCTTTATCTTTCACCCCAAAGCACTTAGAAGAAGCCATCCCTAAATGAGCTTTGAAATGCTTTTAAATAGATGGTCATGTATATATGCTGTACAGGGAAATAGACCTATGCTCTATATATGCAATGTATTTATAAAGTGCATGCCTTTGAAAGCATCAGAAGTAATGTTCGCTGTCAAACTCTTGCCTCACCAGGGCACTTTAAAGCTGCTCTGCTTATCAGTGGCTCCTTCTGATCCACTATGCTGCACATTCCTCAGGAGGTGGCAGGGCTGGTGGTGGGAGTGATGTTGTTTATAATTTTTCAGATTAAAATGTCATTGGGTGCTCCTCTGAAACTGCTGACATGTTTCAGATGTACACTTCTGATGGTATGTCTGCCTTTGGTCATATGAGTTCAAGGCCTGCTTGGCTAGGACTTTTAGAGTGCTCAAATCTCCTTTACCCCCAGGATCCCCATGCTGAAAAAAATTGAGCATTGTTTGAGCACTGAATCACATTTCTGTAGCACTCTGTGCTTGAGACGAGATAAATAATGTAATTTACATGGTTGTATTTGGAGGATGAAATCAGCCTGTTAATAGGTTTATTTCTATGTGCGTGTATAGTATTTCTGCACAAATATGTTATGAACTTTAGAACAATTTGAGAGGAAAGAATAAAATAGAGGAGGTTAAGGAAAGTGACATTAACTATCTTTAGACTTTAAAAGATACTTTAACTTCTGAACAAAGCACTAATGAATAGGATTCTTTGATTCCAAGTTAGATTTTGAGGGTGGGAGGAGGAGTCAGGGAAGGTATATGTACAATGCCTGGGAGTTTTAGTAAATATTCATTAATTCGAGAATGGAATGAAAATCATTGAAAATGAAATGAAAATCATTTTAATGAAATCAAATCATTTAATGAAAATCATTCATTAAATCATGAATTTAATGACAACAGGAATACAGCTTTACTGGATTTACTCTTTCCTCTGGTTTTTAATGTCTTCAGGCATAATCGCTTTGGTCAACCATTTTGAAGAAACTGAGATTTATAAATGTGATTGAATAAGGAATAATCAATTGTACCAGGATTAAAAAAGCAGGGCTCTGTTAAAGGTTAATTGATGCACAAGAGACCTCACCGAGCAGCTAATCTCAGCCTAGCCCAGGCCAGGGCGGGAATCCTGGACTCAGGTTGCCTACGGTGACAGTCCCCTCTGTGAAGAGCACCATCCAATTAAGAGCCCTTCCTGGTATACGGCCAAGCAGCATTCTGTCATTTCTATCTGTGAGTCCTGATTTGCCTTCTAGAGCCACAAAGAATATCCCTTTACCTATTTCTGCGTGAAAACCCTTTAACCATTGAGAAACAGTTCAGACTTTGTCCTCAGACTTCTCTTTTCCAGGTTAACCCCTCAGGTCCTTCAACTACACTCCAAGGTGAGGTAGTGTTCAGGCCCTCAGCCTCCTCGGTAGCCTCCTCTGGATTCTCGGTATTTAAGATGGGTTTCCACAAACTGTACCCAGAGCTCCAGATGTGGTCTAAGCAGAGCAGAATGCACAGGGAATGCATGTACACACGCGGTCACGCACGCACACAAGTCCAGACCCTCTGCTTCCATTCACGAGGCCTGGGCCAGGTTAGCTTTCTTGGCAGCCTGGTCTCACTGCTCATTCAAATTGACTAGTTGCAGCAATTGCCATGCTGTTTGTCCCTGACTTCCTGGCAGTGCAACGCCGAGGTCAAGGTGCTTTCATGGTGACAATGAGAAACTCCATTTATTAGTCCCCTCTTCTGTACCAGGCATTATACTCGAAGTGTGGCAGATGTGCTTTAAATTCAATCATCGTAACAACTTGATATTCATTTTCTAGGTGAGAGCACTGAGGCTCGGTGAGGTCGAATAACTTGCCAAAAGTCACAGGGAAGTAGTAAGAGCTGGCTTGGAAAAGAGCCCGGGCTTGTCAGATTCCAGTGCCCACACTTCTATAACACTACGCTGCCTTGATCGAAGGTGCTGCTTGTTCCATCTGTTGGAAACACTGCCCACCTCAGCATTCTGGCTCGAATCAGGAGTGGTGGTTGAGGGGAAAAGGTTGTTCTTCCTTCTTCAAAAGAGAAACTCTGAATTTCCATAAATGTTAATATTTTAGTATGGGCCTATGATCCCTATACCTGTCCCAACCTTTTGGGAAGATATTTATGTTTTCTAACTGTTGTATGTTTACTGAAAGAGGTGAGGTTAGCAATTCCCACTAACATAGTCAAGGAGCATGTTAGGAGCCTTTCTTACAGCGTTTGAGATAGTCCTGATTCTAATATACTAGAATTTGTTTGTCACATTTACCCCATCTATATTATTTTAAAAATATAATGTTACTTTTCCGAGCTTCTTTCTTAATAGAAATGATATGTGTTTTAGAAAATACTATTTTATTATTTTCTTGGAGCTATTATCTATATTATATTCCTGTAGCACTCCAAAGTCTGTCATGCTTGCATAGGTGTACTCTCTGCTTACCCTCGCGACAATTATTACTGTCATTGATAGTTGAGGAAAAAGAGCCCAAGGAGGTGAAATGACTTAGAGTCACAAAGAAGCAGAACCAGGAGAGAAGCCGGCTCTGGCTCCCACCCTGTTATGTCTTTCTTTTTGCCAGCGTGCCTCTTGACTAATAGGGCTTTTGATCATAACACCTCATTTATGAGAAGTATTTTATGATAGTAAAGTGAGAAGTTAAGCACGTACTCAGGTAAAATTGAAATAAGCTGCCATGCCAATCCTAGTATTGAATGTGACGAATGGACACAGGCAGATGAAGGAAACATTGCTTTGGGAGATTTAAATGGCACTGCCCACATTATGTTTGGTCCTCGTTATCACCAGCAGTCTTCTCAGGGTCACTTGTCAACCCTGGCACATGTGTGGCATCATGGAGGATGCAACCCGGATGTGCCCTAGACAGTGCCTCAACCCCTTTAAAGATGAGGAAGGATGGAGCCAGATCCAGTGGACAGGCTGCTGCCCAGCACCCCCTCCTCTGCACTGCGAAACCCATCGCCCTTCCGGTGCCTTGCTGACCTCCCTTACTAGTGTCCCTGACACCTCGTCTCCTGGCTCACCCTCACCTCCTGTTTGGCTTGCCATCCTGGCCCCCTCTCCAGTCCGTGGCCTGGCTCCTGCCCTGTGGCCCAGCTCTTTGGCAGGGCTCCTGGCTGACCAGACACTTGCGTGACTGTTGGTTCCTTTGGCTGGGCTCCCTAATCCCTGCAAGCTCTCTTCCTGGCTTCAGACCTTCAGCGGAACCCTGACTGCTTCTGGAAACATCCAAACAGTAGCTCTCGGCTCCCTGGTGAGATGTTCTTAACAAAGGCCAGACTTTCCTATAATTAGGGAACTTCAGCCGATCCCTTGAAGTCACAGCCATGTGCAGGTAGGGTGACCATATAATTTATCATCCATATCGGGGCACCTTAAAAGTGGAAGACGTCTCTATAAATAACTTCTATATACTCTTAAACAGAAAATAAAGTTTCTAAATGTAAAAAATAATAATTTCACCTGTACAATAAGATAAACAAGGGTCATCCCTGGCCATTGGGAATATATTCTATATTGTAGTCAGCTTGACTCCCCCGCTTAAAAGAAAAAAAATTGCACATTTGGCAGAAGGATTCTGTACCAAACACAGCACTAGGCACATTATATGCCTGCTTTATTCACTTAATTCTTACAGTAATCCTCTATGTATAATGTTGCCCTCATTTTGCAGAGGAGGAAACTGAAACTTAAAAAGGTTAAATACTTTGCTTAAGGTTATATTTAATAAGTGACGAGCCCACGCCTGACTCCAGAGCTTTTGTTTTTAATCTTCCCTTTAGATGCTGACTTATTTATAATGGAACCAATAAAAATGAAACTTTTGGTGGAGAGGCGATAGAGATGGCCCCCAAATTAAAAATGAGTTATGCTCCAGACGTACACTTGTACATTGGTGGCTTGGGATTTGAAATGCATTTTCCCATGGAAAAAAAAAAAGTCAAAAATGGTGGTTAGGCTCCCAGACCAACCAACAAAATTCTGTGGAGACTATAATTTCATTGTGGTCTACTTCTCTATGTAATACTGAACTGGAATAAGAATCAAATCTTTGGTTCCTATCATAGTTCTCTCACTTTATTGGCTGTGTGACTTGGAGAATGTTACTTAACCTCCCTGTGCTCAGTTTCACTATGAAAATTGAGAAAATGTCTAGCTTTTTAAATTACAAGGATTATAGGAGATAATGTACATTAAAGTCATTTAAAATAGCACTTGGCATACTATGGGTGCTGGCTATACAGCAGTCCCAAACCTTTTTGGCACCAGGGACTGGTGGTCCTATGAGAATCTAATGCCTGATGATCTGAGGTGGAGCTGAGGTGGTGATGCTAGCACTGGGGAGCGGATGCAAAGACAGAGGAAGCTTCATGGGCTGGCCTGCTGCTCACCTCCTGATGTGCGGCCCGGTTCCTGACAGGCCACGGACCGATACTAGTCTGCAGCCTGGCAGTTGGAGACCCCTGATTTATGATATTGCCAGAAGGTAAGTCAGGTTTCCAAGAACCCTAACCTTGACCCTCAGAGTGGAGACAAAGACTCCTCTGGGCTAGGTGGGGTAGTGGAAGGATGGGTGACCAGGCCAGGGTAGGCCTAGGAACCTGTGTCCTCCTCAGGTGAAGTTGGCAGTATTGTGAGTGAGGGGAAGAAGGATATAGGAGGAAAAGGGTGTGGAAGGAGGAGAACACACAAGGAGTAGGGAAGGGTCCACAGTCATGAATTATCTGGGTACACCAAGAATGAATGAGAAGTGGAAGTTTGGGGAGTTTGAAAAGAGGGTAAACCTAGGCCTGGGACTGGAATAGAAAGCATTGAGACTCTCAAACAAGAACTTGGTGGATAAGGGCTTGAGGTTCATTATTTTGGCAGCAATATACAGCATAAATGGGGACAACAGAAGACCGCAATACAGGGTGAGTTACAAGGTTGGTCAAGTAATTCAGACATGAGCTAATGATGTTCTCCTTTGGATGGTAGTTATAGGAAGGGAGAAAGAACAAATCATAGGAAAGATGTCAGTTTCCCCCTATATTGACTTGTAGGTTTAATGTCATCCCTATCAAAATCTCAGCCAGTTTATTTTTATTTTTTGTATACATAGACAAACTTCTTCTAAAATTTATGTGGAAAGCCACAGGCCCTTACGTAGCTAGAGCAATCTCAACAGAGAAAAAGAAAATTGGACGAACGCTTCTACCCTATATTAAGGCCTAGTACTTAACAACAGTGTAAAAGCACTGTGGTATTGGCAGAGGGACAGACACATAGACCAATGGGACAGAATAGAGAACCCAGTAATAGCTCCACACTAGTATACCCAACAGATTTTTCACAAAGATACAAAAGCAATGCAATGTAGGAAGGATGGCCTTTTAAAAAAAATGCTGCTGGAGCAATGGGGTATCCACAGGCCAAAAAATGAAACTCGATCTAATAAACCTTATAAAAAGTTAACTCAAAATGGATCATGGACTTAAACGTAAAATGCAAAGCTATAAAACTTTTAGAAAAAATCTAAAGATCCTTTAGATTTGTGATCCAGGACTAGGCAAAGAAGTCTAAGACTTGACACCAACGGCATGATTCATACAAGGAAAAATTAATAAAGTGGACTTCGTCAAAATTAAAAATTTTTTCTTTGTAAAAGACTCTGGTTAAGAGGTAAAAAGACAAGCTACAAAGGGGGAGGAAATATTTGCCAACCACATATCTGACAAGGGATTAGTATGTGGAATATATAAAGAACTTTTAAACATTAGCAGTAAAAAAAAACCAAAGAGACTAATTACAAAATGGGCCAAAGACGTGAACAGACATTTCATTGAAGAGGACACATAGATGGATGAGCACATGAAAAGATGTTCACACTCATTGGCCACTAGGGAAATACCAGTTAAAACCACAGTGAGATACATGTCATGTAGTCATCTCTAGTTTTGCTGAGCCACATACTTATGGCATACATCGAGGGTCTGGTGGATAGAAATTAATAATTTAGCCAGCAAAAGAGCTTAGTTCACCCCAGTGGCCATCTCTTAAGGTGACTTATTCTCTTCTCATTTTATCATATAAATTAAATGCTCTAGCGATATCCCTAAAATTGAAGATCCACAAAGGTCTCCAAAGGCATTGTCCCCAAATGCCGCATGTAATTTCAGTAAGAGTTAATGACTTTAGACATTAATTAGATAAAAGAGTAGCTCTAGTGTCTATAAAAATTGGCACTATTTGACCCAAATAGCAGTCGAATTGCAGCAGCTACATAGGGTGGATAGAGCCTGGGCCATCTATCAGCTGTGTGATGTGACAAGGGACCTCTTTCTTTAAGACTCAGTTTCCTCCTCTGGAAATTAGAATAATAATTCTTACCACACATGGTATTGTGAGGATCAGATCAAAACCCACGAAGTGAAGTACCCAGCCTAGTTCTCGATGTGGGTGTGGATATTGTTTCTGTACACGAACCAAAGTTGCAGTCTCCAGGAGGAATTTAAGTGACTCTGTCTGTGAAACAGTTTAATTTTGTTGACCATATGGTCAAGAATATCTGAGACAATCCCTTATTTATTATTCTTCCTTGCTCTTCTCTTAAATATGCTAACGCTTGTCCAAGCACGTATCTCCATTGAAAAACCCATCACTGTAACAACCAGAAATCTGTACACAAGACATTCCTGCTACCTCTTAGGGGTCTCGCAGATGTTCTCTCACTTTCTGACATGAGACTTAGGAGTTCTGGGCACTCCTGGAATGTTGATCTAAACCATACCAGAGCCTGCGTAGCACAGCTTGTACTCAACCTGGTCTCCGCTGCTTTTTTCTTATGTTGGTGATTGTTTTACTTTTTCATATTCATTGTCACATTCCTCAAAGTAAAGTCTCTCTATGTTTCACAGCCTGATGTTGTGTGTGTGTGTGTGTGTATAACAGAATGTATACTATATGTGCTTTGAACAAGGAGTTCTATCCTAGGCCAGCAGCTTCAAGGATTTTTCTGTTAATAAGCCCTCATCTTTATCCAGCTCTAGCAGTGCTCTGCTAAAAACAGACTGAGGTCATTCATGTGTAAATGGAAACACACCAAGAAAAAAATTAATACCAAATGTACATCAAGATCAAAAGAAAAATAAATTTCTCAATGGAATACTCAGAGCTATGCAGAGACCGTTGCTTACTGATGGCTCACATAAAATTGAAGGTCAGAGCATGTTTCAGTAAAGTTCTTAAAAAGGCAGGGACCGATCAGAGGCTATGATTTGAGAATCCCACAAAGATAATTTCCCAAAAAGCCAGCTGAATTCTGAATTACACAGGGAATATGTTCCCCTCAAATACTGTAATAAATGCAAAATATACGTAAGAGCATCGAGATCTATAGAACTTGGGACCTTCAACCAAAACATTTTCATTAAAAAAAAGCCAAATACACAAAGTATGGTAATGAAATTAGTAGCCATGAAATATTTGATTACAAATTATATACTTTGATGAATTTTCGAACTCAAAAATGTTTAGATACATCATGACACATAATTCTCCTGATGACCATTGTCAGGTGAGTCTACAGAGGTTAAATGTGGCTCCTCATTTATGCATTCAATCATGCATTCATTCAGGAAGTTTTTATTGAGCACCTAGTAGGTGCCAGGGTAAATTCTGAAAAAGGAGCAGAGTAGTAGACTGGTTAAGGGTGAGATTTGGCATCAGAGAGACTCAGCTTAAATACCGGCTTCACTACGTGCAAACGGAATCTCTAAAATGAGGATAGCTATACTTAGCTTGCAGGATTGAATGGATTGAATAAAGTAATATATTTGAGAAACTTAGCCCAATGCCTGGCATGCAGTAAATGTTCAAAGGAAAATGGAGGAGCAGAGGGAGGTGGTACTCCCAAATTTAGCTCCCTAAACTCAAAGATACCCTGATCTTGCTCCCTCCTTTTTTAAAAGAGTGCTGCAAAGATATCTTCGCCCATCCGCACACTCATACAATTAAAAATATACCCGGCAAGCAAGGAGAGGGACCACCAGGAGGTGAGAATATGCGGAGTCAGGTTTAGAAGACAAAGAAACCCTGATTAGATGTCAAGACAGGCTCTCTCTCCCTCTTCTTCCAGAGACTGCGTGGGGAAATAGCTTCCCCTGATCTCTACGGGGAGGGGAGTCATGGACAATCTGGACATCCAGATGCCTCTGACTCAGTGAGGATGCTGGGTCCCTGACAAATCCAGACCTGCTGCTGCCCCACACGTTTCTCAGCAACTCTTCATGTTGGAGGGAACTAAATCGAGAGGGGTGCTCCATGGATAGGCCTAAGGTTGGCCCACAGGGCAAATAGACGAAATATTTGTGGCTGTGGTGTTATGAGCATGAGGTTTAAAGGGAGCACTGCTGTGGAGCAGAGGGCAGCAAAGACTGGGATATGAACTCAGAAATAAGGTTGCCATATTTAGCAAATAAAATGTAAGACACTCAACTAAATTTGAATTTCAGGTAAACAGCAAGTCATGTTTTAATATATGTTCTATACAATATTGGGGACATACGTATACTAATAATCATTCGTATGTATCTGAAATTCAAACTTAACTGGGTGCTGTGTGTTTTCCCTGGCAGCCCCATTCAGAAAGGGAATTAGAAGAACATCCTCCGTTTCCCTGTGCTTAAATCTCACAACTACCCTATGAGGTAGATTTTATTATTAACTCCAGTTTATAAATAAGGAAACTGAACATTATGAGTAAGGTAACTATATAATTTTTTACCCAGATGGGAAAACATTTTTAAGTGAAAGGGATTACTATCTGTAATTATACAGAACAGGCATAAACTGAAACCGTCCCAGGACACCAGAATTATGGCATTGACTTATAGGGGACATGCCCAGGTCTCAGTGGTAGAAAGTGGCAGTAGAAGGATTTGAATCTAGGCAGAATGGCTTCAGAACTTGTTCCCTTAGCCAGGAACAGTAGAGAAGGCGATCCATTTAGATGGATTCCCTCCCAGTAGACTCAGATTCCTCAAGATGGGCCTTCTTGTTTTGCTTTCCCTTGCGTCCTTGGCATCTAGCACCCAGCACCCATGCATAGAGTGAGTGCCAGAAAATCCACAATAGACAAATGAATCTGGGAAACCTTTGTGAAGATGATGGGTCATGAGCACAGTGTAAATAATGGAGAGGACTAGGGCAGGGGCCTCTTTCTCTTCTTGATGTGTCCCTCTTCCTAGAGGCTTAGGAGACAAGTGAGAGAGGCTTAGTAAAATAACCTCACTAAGTGAGTTAAGCAACCGATTCCAAACCAAGCTGATGAGACATGAACAGGGTGAAGTCTGCACTCGAGACAAAGTCATGAAAGGCTTTGTCAGCCCTTGCCCACCTCTTTTATGTGAACACCCAGGTGCCCACAGCCTGTGCTCTCCAGGCTGTCTCAGATTCCTCCAGACTGAGACTCAGTCACATCACCTGAGTCCTGACCAGTCAACTGCCCTCCACTGGGTCTTGTGGCACCAGGGCTGCTCTGTCCTCCATGTAGAACTAATACACCCAGTAAGTCCCCGTATCTCCTCAGCTAGTTCCAGCCTGCTTTCCTCTGTTCCCATCAGAGCCCCTAGCCCAAGGCTACCCCTTCCCCTCCGCTCCCCAAGCCTCTCTGAGCATTCTGTCAGAGTCGGCTACTTGCCTGTCTCTTCAGGGAATTTAAGCCTGGAACAATCCATTGCAAGCCTACACCCTCTTTAAACAGGAATCATGAGGTCTTTAAAACAATAAACAAAGCCCTCCTCCTTGCTGAGGATCAACTACTCACTTTTTAAGAAGAGAAAGCAAATTTGTAGAAGGAGAGAGAGAGCTTCTGGCAGCTGACTCCCTTTCCTCTCTCTCCAGAAAGATATCATTAAACCCAACTAACTCCTGCCTGACAGCTGTAAATGAACAAGAAAGTGTTCTTCCTGACATTTTGGTTCTACCACAGTTTAACTGCATGTAATTGAACTAACCAGACTGTAAGCTGAGGTCATGGGCAGTGTCTTATAAGATAACTTCTTTGTAGCCCAAAAGTCTGGCACAGTGTTTTACATGTGAGGATCCAATGAACATACTTAATTCAGTTTGACTGCTAAGGGTGTGCCGAAGTTTAAATACCCTAAATTACTTCTGATACCAAAAGGTTAGTTAGTCTGGGGCAGAGAGAGGCCTACCAGGCACTTAAACTATAATCTTCAAAATTAGGAAGAAAGGAAACGCTAACCAATTTCAACACTCCTGCCCCATTTCCCTAGTCTCCCTTCAACTCCAGGGCTTTACACTGTGGAACTGGTAACCCCAGTTAGTCTCCAAACTTCCTACAGCCTTAGTTTCCTGGCACTGAGTCAAGCAGGTTCAACAAGTGATCTTAAGGTCCCCTTCCAACGCTGACATTCCAAAATTCTAGGATTCTGATTGACCAACCAGTGGGGAACAGGAAAAATATGGAGCAGATGCTTAGGGGTGGGACTGGGGTGGCTGGGAAGGAGAAAATAAATATGGAGTTGGGAAGAGGAAAAGCACTATAGACGAAGGTGCACTTTGCGTCTAATCTGGTCCTTGCTAAGATGATGTCATCTTGCCACGTCCAACAGGGAGTCCAGTTGATGCCCACGCATCTGGCACAGCCTTTCCTTTAAATTATTTGTCTGTGGATGCACTCTGCCTTGTTCTAGGTATTGCTGAAGGCACAAGACAATTAGTAGACTGTAAGCTGAGGTCATGGGCCATGTCTTATACATTGTGTAAGACAGACATAGCTCTACATGGAATTTACAAAATAGAAACAAAAAGCAGATGTTTAAAAACTCAAAAACGAAAACCACTCAAGTATGAATTGTGTGCTAGTTGCTCTAAGACTGTGTAACAAGTATTCCCTCCTTGTGGGTATTAGGGATGGCTTCCCAGAGGAAGTGACTGGAAGTAAATCACACAGTGCCTGGATTTTTCCCAGAAGGTCTGCCTGCCTCTAGTTTCCAACTCCAGTGTAGTTTTTCCTTACTATAACTGATCCTGATAGACCTTTGAAAACACTGATTTCTTGCCATCATTTCCTTTATGGAAACTGTGCAATGGTCAATTTGTGTGCAAGCTTGAATGAGACTCAGTCTCCAGTCAGAGCCTCATCTAGGCTGTTGCTCCCAGGATGAACTCCTGGCCTCTGGTATCCAGAGCTCTCAGGTGGCATCCCTGACCCCTTCCATGTACCCAAGAAAAGAGATCAGAACCTGAGCCTTACCATTTAAAAGCTGCCCATCCGTGCGCCACCCTTGGATGGGATCTGCTTGCTGACATTTTCTATTGCAAACAGCAAACAGCAGAAAATTCTAATTCTGAAGCTGTTAAAGAAAGGGTGAGGATAACAAAAGTTAGACATTAAAGAGATCTGTTTGATAACTCTAGAAATAAATGCGTCTGAGTGGTAAACAGGCATTTTCTTTTCTAGTTGTCTCCATTCTTTATATACTATTTACAACTTCGTTCTCCTCTAAGGAGATGTCCAGAAATTTGACAGTAGTCTTTTGTGCCATCTTCATCACTGAGTCTTAATCCTAAATATGTCTGTTGAAAATTATTTCTAAGGGCAGCGCTGAGAGCAGGGGCATAACGATTATGAGTAAGGAGAGGAGTGAGCAGGTTCAGAAATTGCAAGAGCTGCCTCTGAATGAATGCTGGTTCTTCATGGGACACATTTCAGAGAAGACTAGGAAATTTTTGAGCTGGAAAACCTCAAGATAAAAGCTCGAATATTAGTATCCCTTACTGTTTTAACGAACCGCAGCTTGCTACTAATTTTTGCCTGGTTTTACAGAAAGGATAATGCCTTACCTGCAAAGGTGAAGGCGAAGTCTCTGCAGGAGCATATCATTTGGTCAGAGATTCTGAGAGACAGGTGGGGAAGGGGAGAGTGTTAGTCTCCAAAATGTTCTGCAGTCACATCCTGCAACTATGTTCCCTGGGATCGCAAAACAAAAACTCATAGAAATTAAAGTATCTTGATTTGCAAAATAATGTCCAGAATTCATGACAACACAGCAGAGCTTTGTATCCTGTTTTAGATCATTTATTCTATTTGGTGTTGAAAGGAAAACTCTAGAGAGCACTTTCTGGGCTGGATTCTGAAGGATGCAGGAGCATCTGGGTGGGAGTGGGGGTGCATTTTAGTCAGGAGAAGGAGAGTGCAAAGGCGTGGGGGTGGTCTTAAGGGAAATGTGGGAAATTGGATAGGACTAGAGAGGGAAGTGTTACGAAGATCCCAGCCCGCCCCGCTGTGGCCCACGGGTCTTCGCTAAGACAAAAACGATCAGATCTGTGTTTTTGAAAGTTCATTTTGGCAGCTAGCAGGGACACATATTGAGGAGACTCCTATCCCTAAAAGTCCCGACAGTGTCACTACTCTGCTACCTCCCCAACCCTTCTATGTTCAATTCCTCCATGAGCTCCTCCCCAATTCTTTCAACAAACTTTTTAAAGAAGATCTTTTTCAGAGTTTCTCCAAGGGTGGTTTTGAGAATTTACAAGGAAATGTCCTTAAATTATGCTCCTGAAAACCTCTTTTGCACACCAGTGTAGGAGAACCTCTAGGAGTCTGGTTTCCAGGCAAGCCTCCCTGCCTCCTTTTCAACCATGGGGTATAGTCATCCCTTCAAGCCCCAGGTCCCATGGCAAATTATATGGTATAGATGCATAGTCATAAAACAGGAACACCAAAGAGATTTTAAGTGCTAGTAGAGGGGGATGAGATATGGTGATTTCTTTTTCTTTTACTCATCTGTATTTAACTTTTTTTCTACTTATAGTACTTTCATAATAAGAAAGAAAGTTGAATAAAATAAAGTTCATGAGCACCCAGTATTTGCAAGCACTTAACAAGCTCATGGAAGAAATGAGTTGCCCCAAAAGGGTTACATACAGCAGGGAAGTGCTGTTGTTTTCATCAGGAAAAAGAGGCCTTGTAACAACAGGAAGCTCTGGGAGGCCACGGTACCCAGGCTTCCAAGCAAAGCTGTTCTGGGAACAATGGCTGCCTGTGGCTCGGGAATATTGGGCAGGAAATGAAAGGATGCTGGGAGGAGGGGTGCGCAGGGAGGAGCTGATAAGGGCTACCTGGCCGTTTAGCGGGCCACCAATGAAGTTGCTTTTTCTAAATGCTCTTCATCTTTCATCAGCAAAATTGATTTTAAAAAATAAATAAATAAAACACAGAAATGAAAAAGAATCCATGATGCCATAGGTCTGGAAACCATTAGGAAGGTGAGCCTCCTGGGAAACCAGAAGGTACAATAAGCAAGAGAAGATATTTCTTACTCTCAGGACATAGTCACATCAGTCAGGGGGACCTTCGGATGAACTTAGCACCATTTAAAGCTAAGTCCCTGGAGGACTCCAATCTCCATAATAAAAATAGCACTGCGGTTAACAGGAGTCTAGCCATACCAAAGGAGATATGTATAAACCTTCTGAGATTGAAGTTTATTTAACACAAATTTCTATTCAGATGGGTGGGATGATCTGAGGAATCATTAACAATACAATTGAGAAACAAAAACAAAACTAACAAAAAATAATGTTACTCTTTTGCTCTAGAAAACCTAGATGTAAACCAGAACCAGTAGGAGTGAGGACCTGAACACTGTAGAAGACTTCTTAGTTTCTAGCCTAGCTTCTCCTCTCCAGCTTTATCCAGGAGGTTCACAGGTCCTGGAATGTTAGACCTGAAGAAACATTAACAATTATCTAGATCTGGAACTTGTTCCTTGGACATATGAAAAGCATGAGGTTGGGAGTGGCTAGTTTTAGCTGGAGGACACACAGCTGATTCCTGTTGCTTTGATATATATACAGCATCTAGTACCTATAAAATGCCTGGGGTGATTTAAAGAGAACAATATTCTCCTCAAAGGTCCTTGAAGGCCAGGCCTAGAATCCAGGTTTCTTAACTTTTTGTCTTAAGTCCTCCCTTACCAGGTTGCTCTTAGAGATATTATCTGCTTTCTGCTGCTTTGTGGTATTCCTTAGACCTGATGCCTCGGTTTCCCTGGTGTGGAGGTTATGCTTATAAAATGTACTGGAAAGTACATGAACTTGAGGTTCAGACAGACTCGTACTTGCACCCCAGCTTTGCCATTAGCTGTCTGGCCGTGGATAAGTCATCCAACCATACTAAATCTTAGTTTCCCATCTATAAAATAGGAATAGTAATGCCTGTACTTCAGAATTGTAAGAATTAGATGAAATAATGATTGTTAAGCATGAGATGTCACGTAACATTTGGTTAGTGCACCCCATGACCACACACTAGGCATGCAAAACAAACAAACAAACAAACAAACAAATAAATAGGTGGCCTGGACACAAATGAGGAAAAAAAAAAACTTACATTGTCCTCATTCTTAACATGATTGGTGTTAGTGAAGCATACAGTTCAAGAAGCAGGTTTATTCTCCCTGTTTCTCTCTCATTAACCTGCTTAAATCCTGTCCCTTCTCCTGGAGCACTCTTTCTAGAGGCATATGTGGTCATCCTCTTTATCTATTACTGAGGAAGAGCCTCCAACTGTGCCATCAGAGAGGATGGCAAGAAAGAGAGGGGCTGCTTGTCCAGGAAATAAAGTCTTGATCAGGCGATTCAAGCTGTGGTCTTTATGCAGTTAAATTGAGGATTTATATGACTTGCTGAAAATGGAAAGGAAACTGATGCTGACAAACTGGGCCTGGGAGTATGCTGGAGGATAATTGAAAGATCTTTCTGTCATCTGTGAGCAGCCCCATGGAGTGACTGATGTCTACCCCACAAATCCCTTGAGAACAAAGTAAGACAGTAGAAGGGATGGGCCAAAAAAAAGTCTTTATAAATAATGCAAAGCTTGGCAGCCTCTGTTTTCAGCAATGGGACAAAATCCTCCAGCACAGTTCCTGTGTACAAGGTGAAGTGGGGGCTCTTGGGAAGTTTGTTTTCTAAGTTTGAAACTTTATCACACTCCACCCTTTTTCTCTATTCAGTACCGCCCTTCCTTGAGGCCACAATCACCTCCCTCCCCCAAACACATCCCCCCAGGAGCTCCTGTGTCAGCCCCTCTTCGGCTGTTTCCACGTGCTCATTAACGTGCTGATGTTGTGTGGTCCCAGATATTTCACCATCCTCAACTAGCCTCTGATCTCCGAGTCTGAAAAGCACTTAACTTTCTTAAAGAAATTTCAGGCAACAGCTACAGAAGTGAGACTTCTCACCTCCTTTTCACCCTCAACAAGGCATGAGGTCCTCTCCACTGACCCTCAAGGGGCACCTTATTTTTCTATTTGGGGTGATATTTTTGTGGTAAGTCTTTCCCTTATAGTATCTCCTCTCCCTGCCCACCTTTCTAAAAGGACTATTACCCTGAAGGGAAGAACTCCAGGGTGAGCCTTGATGAGGCAGGAGAGGTCTAGCCCTTGAGCTGCCTGGATTGAACATTATTCTACAGGCAGTGGCGGGGGGGCATTGACTGTTTCACAGTAGGGGAGCTTTATCATCCAGGTAGTGTTTTAGAAAGATTTTTATGGCAGTAGAGATCAAGATAGAACGAAATCTTCCTAGACTATCATTAAGATTTCCCCCTTTACCTGGATGCTTCTCTTTGCCCAGACGGGTCTAGTCAGCATTCCTGGAATTTACTACATTATTTCTTGCTTTCCCACCTTGTTTATACCATTCCCTGCCCTGGCCCACTGGAAAGTGGGTGACATTTACTAAGTGCTTTATTATATGCCAGGCTATTATAGTATGTATTGCATCACAGTGTTTCATGTCATATCATATCATAGCATCTCAAATCACCCCTTGTGAACCAGTATCAGAGTTCTTATTGAATCGCCTCGATTTGTCCTTTTTTATCCACTTATCTCACAACGTTGTGAGCCCCTCAGGGTGAGGGTCCTGTCTCGGCACTCTCTACCATGGTCTCCCTCATACAGTTGGCTCTCTATAAATGCCCACAATTTCCTGTTCTTGTTCAACACCTGTAAGCCCTGCCTGACTTCCCCCACTGTGGGTAATCTCTTTAGAAGAACTTCTATCTCATTTTTTGTGCTTCTCAAGGGCCCTTCACATATTTTGCTTGATATTTTCATACAGGCCAAGTTACTTAATACCTCTGCACTTCAGTTTCCTCCTTTAAATAAAGCAGGGGTAAATACCTCCCTCATAAGGTGGTCGTGAGGATTGCATTGGGTGCAAATAACGGATTCAAGTGTAGCACCCGGGTAGGCACGTAGCAGGTGCACAGTAATTGTTCATTCCCTTCTTGGCTTCTTGAGAACAAAGCTCTTATTTGCCTTTTTGTAAACACTTGGGCTACATAGGCCCTCGATACATCTGCTTTGGTAGAAAGATAATATTCGCCATTGGAAAGGAGTGGGTGTGTAGATGGCAGAGACCTAAGGGCCCAACTGGGATGAGTCAGGGTAAGAACCAGAAGAGGGAGGACCTGGCCATTTCTCCAGAAAAAAAGCAGACTTAATTTGGCATCTGAGACCCTGTAAGTGAGGAGGGGAGGGGACTGCAGGATGCAATCTGCCATCAGGGGCCTCTCCCAGCAGAGCAAAGCAGAGCTAGTCCTTGCCCGCACCAGGCCAGCAGGTTATGCACCAGGCCAGCAGGTTACGCAAGTACTTCTATTCAAGAAGGAGTAATTACCTCAACAGGGTCATTGAAAAGGACTTCAACAAACATTTAGAAATTGCCTCACTGACTTCAGAAAGCCCTCTGGCTTTTTTTTTTTTTTTTAATGAAACTATTTCTTTCAAAAACCTATTTCTTTCTCTTAAAAAATTATTTGTACCACATCCTCATTACAAAAAATTTAGAAAAACAAAATTAAAAATGTAGAAAAGCAAAAATCATTTATTTTCTACCACCTAGAGGTAACTACTATTATCCTATTATCATTTCATCTTTTATCATTTAAAATATTGAGAAGGGTGGCATAAAATGAAGACTGTCACTCTGTACTCTTTACATTTGTGTATCTCTTTTATTTTTTAATCTTTAAAATTTTTGTCCTAGTTTTATTGAGATATAATTGACATACATCACTTGGTGAGTTTAGCGTGTACAGAATAATGGTTTGACTTACATACATTGTGAAATGATTACCACAGTAAGTTAGTTTAGTTAGCATTCATCATCTCATATAGATACAATAAAAAGAGAAAGCAAAATAAGAAAAAAATCTATTTTCCTTGTGATGAGAATTCTTAGGATTTACTCTTTCAACAATTTTTATATATATCATACAGCAGTTTGACCTATAGTTACGTGGTGCATCATATGCCTATCATTCATTCATCCTGTAACTAGAAGTTTGTACCTTTTGCTCACCTTTCTTCAACTCCCCCTCCTTTGCCTCCTTCTTCTGCTAACCACAAAACCATGAGTCTTTTTCTATGAGTTTTTTTTTTTAAGATTACACATATAAGTGGTTTCATACAGTATTTGTCTTTCTCTGACTTACTTCACTTAGCGTAATGCCATTAAGGTCCATCTATGTTGTCCCAAATGACAGAATTTCCTCATTTTTTTAGTGGTTTGAATATGTACAACCTCTTTTTCCACCTACCTGTCGATGGGTGCTTAGGTTGTTTCCATGCTTGGCTATTCTAAATAATGCTGCAATGAACAGGGTGGTGGTGGGGGGGTGCAGATATCTTTTCTAGTTAGTGCTTTTATTTCCTTTGGATATTTTCCCAAAAGTGGAATAGCTGGGTGATACGGTAGTTCTATTTTTAATTTTCGATGATTCTCCATACCATTTTCCGTAGTGGCTGTACCAATTTACAATCCCACCAACAGTGCACAAGGGTTCCCTTTTCTCGACATCCATGTCCGCATTTATTATCTCTTGTCTTTTTTATCATGGCCATTCTAACAGGCATGAGATGACAACTCACTGTGGTTTTGATCTCCATAATGACTATGATGTTGAGATAGTCTCCATAATGACTACCTGTTGGCTTTTGTATGTCTTCTTTGAAGAAATGTCTTTTCAGATCCTCTGCCCATTTTTAAATTGGATTATTTGTTTTTTGGCTGTTGAGTTGTATGAGTTCTTTATATATTTTTGATATCAAGACCTTATCAGATATATGGTTTGCAATGTTTTTTCTGTAGGCAACAAAAGTTATCCCTTTCTTAAGTATCCTTCCACAGATGTTTAACACACATACAAATGAATTGTGTATCAATTTTTTTATTCTCTCTTTTTAAAAAACAGATGATAGCCTAACATTATGCTTGTCTACACCTTGTTCTTTTTGCGTAACAGTATATCTTGGAGACCATCCCGTATTAGTACATGAAAGTGTTCTCATTCTTTTTAATGATTATATAGTATCCCACCATGTGGATATTCCATTACTTATATGAGCAGCTTTCTATTAATGAACAATCTTGTGCTATTTCAAAAATTACTGCAATGAATAACCTTGTATATATAAAAATGTGCTGGAATGGGAGTAATAAAAATGTTCCGAAATGTGAACCATGTAAATATACTAAAAACCACTTAATTGTGTACTTTAAAACAGTGAATTTTACAACATTAGAACTATATCTGTTTTTTGAAAGGTTAACATTTAACAACAAAAAAGAAAGGAAGGAAGGAAGGAAGGAAGGAAGGAAGGAAGGAAGGAGAAGCGAAGAAGTTGAAGGAAGGAAGGAAGGAAGGAAGGAAGGAAAGAAGGAAGGAAGAAAGGATTTTTCTCCAAGAAGGACAGGCCAAAGCCTGAACATATTTAAAAAATGTTTTCTTTAGGAAAAGAAAAGAGGATATTATACTTTTGAAAATGAATACTACAACCTTTCAAACTTTTCTTTAATTCCACATTAAGCCAAGAAGAAGAGAGTAAGAAACAAGTTAAAACAGGGAAGAGGAAGAAAAATCAAAAAGAGAACATTGCAGGGGACAGCGACCTCTAGGCAAGCTGAGACTCACAGAGGCTGGAGTGGAGCATGGCACAAAAGGGATGTAGCTGCAGGACATAAAGGATGGGGCAGAAATAAAGAGCAGGACTAGCAGAGAGGGAGAGAAAATATGGAAGTCACTGTGACACCACTTAGATTCCCTGGAGAAAAACTGGGAAGTTCTCTGTTGAAAACCAAGAATGGAAACGTAATTGAAATATTTATTTCATTTCTTGAAAAAAAAAAATTGCCATAAAGCAGGCACATTCACAACACAGCAAAGCTTCTTAAATCCTCATCCCCTGTGCACAGCTACAGATTCTCAAAAGATGTCTTCCCTGGGCAGCAGTTCATTTCCCTGCAAGTGTCAATTCTTCACCCACCGGTGGCTCTTCGTCCTTTCTGTCACCTCAGTTAAGATGATGGATATATCTATCGCACCCAAAATTTTCCTTGGGCCCTTTGCAGTTCCTACCTCCTGCCTCTTCTCTGCTTTCTTCCGTCACAGATTAGTTTGTATTTTCAAGAGTTTTGTATAAATGGAATCATACCCTATGTGCTCTTTTATAGTCTAATTTCTATCACCCATATGCTATATCATGCCTTTTTATTGCTGAATAGTATTCCATTGTGTGTATACTCGACTAGATGTTACTTTGAAGATCAGGACCCAGGGAGGGGAATTCGGCTCCCAAGACCACATAACTGACAAAATAAAATTGTGCTCGTTCCAATTTCTGTGTCTAGATCTGATCAGGTCCTGGCCACAGAGAAGAACTGGGACAGCTTAGCAGACATTTCTTCTGGGACAACTCAGAGAAATGATTTGACTGCTGGCCTTTTCTGCACTAAACCCTTGAAGAGGTTAGAAATTGAGGAAAGAAACTATCTATAAGTATAAAATACCTTATAGTTGTGCCACTTTGGATCAAATGAGACAAAGGATTTTAAAATACTTTGTAAACTGTAAAGCATAAATCTAAGGCAAGGTTTTCTTTTCCTCCAGAAACCACCTCAAGATTTATTTTGTGCTCAGATTATAATTTAATGTTTAAAATCACTGATCCAGGAAAAACAAAACAAAAGAGGGACTCAGAGAACCATCAGTGAAACAATTCAAATAAGTTGTAATATTATATCATGATCAGCAACTGTGTGTATCTCTGTAGGGAGGAGACTTCAAGTTCTTTGGGTCTACGATAACTCCCACAGAACTAACTCTGTGACTCTGACCCTGACATCATTCCCCATGCCTAGTCAACAATGGAGAATTTCTTTCCGTCTATCACTACTCATCTATTTTGTATCAAGCTTCTACCCTGTTCAGAATCCTAGGGTGTCCCCAATTTGGTCGGACCCTGGGGATAATAGTCTAAGTAATTCTGAGACTTTACTAAACTCTTAGTAGCTCCTGCAACACCAGTATTACCTTTAGACTCCCTGCTACCCTCTGTGTGGGCTGCATATTGGCAGTATCCCTAATCACCTGAAAATTTGTTAGAAGTTCAAATTCTTGACATCTGTCCCCTCTCCCCACCATTGGTTTCTGCATGTTAACAAGATCCCAATAATTTGTGTGAACATCGAAGTATGAGAAGCTCTGGTCTAGACTAGTGGTCCTTCAGCTTTAGTGTGTGTCACAATCACCTAGGGGCTGCAGCTGCTGCTGAACCCGGCCTGGGGGCCACAGTCTGAGAACCGCTGCTCTGGGCTCTAAAGCTGAATGATTAACAGAGATTAAGTTAATAGGATCCTTTCTCATTTACTGAATGTGATGGAGAATTCCTACCCCTTCCACTCAGCCTGAGACAAGAATCCAGGAAAGTTAATGCTCTTCGGGGACTGCGACCATGGCCTCTTCCCTTGGGTTGTTTTAATACTGCCTCCTGTTTAAACAGAGTCTTGGACGAGAGGTTCTGGGGCATCTGTACCAAAGCCAGAATAAATTTAAGGCTGAGGCTCCATCCGGGAATTTGTTTTGCCCACCTTTAAAACAAACAGAGCCTGAGGAGCTGCAGCTGAGAGCTATGGTAATGGGCCATCCCTGTCTGAGAACAGAATGGGACGGGTTGATGACGCTGCACTGCCTCTTTCGTGGAGTGTTCTTTATAAAGGCCTTTACAGTCCAAGACTTTTGTCTTCGAGAACTCCTTGGGAATGCTCAATGCTCTTAAATCCACTTGTGCCCTGTATGGCACAACAGCCATATACCTGGTACAGAAGCACACTGTGGAATACACCTACGCCAAGTACAGCTCCGGGACTGCCAACTCAAAATCCATACACTTTGGATCCTGCTATTGTTGTTATAAAGATACACCTAAATGCATAGAAAGGAGACCTCAGGCGAGCAAAATTACCTTAGAATAGAAACATTTAACCAAAGAAGCCATTCTTAATAGTAAATAGAGTTTTGACTGGTAAGAAGTTGGTCACCTCTACCGCAGTCACCCATTAGATGGGAGGAGGCAAACTGTTTTCACCAAGATTGCATCTCACAAATTATAAATTTACGTCATAGATAAGCTTCAAATAGAAACAGTAACTGTCATCGTAGAATACTTGTTATATGCCAAGGTCTGTGCTAAGTGTTCATAGGTATTACTTCAATCTTAGCTATGTGGTTAATATCACTGTTATCCGCATTTTACAGATGTGGAAACTGAGGAACAGAGTTATTACATATTTTGCCCAAGATTACAAAGACAGTTTGGCATTCAAATCTGTGCTTTCAACCGTAGATCACAAATAACAGGTTACAGAACAACAGCTCGGTGCGATAGGGAAAGAGTTGACCGTTATTATGCACGACAGGGATTAAAAAACAAACAAACAAACTCTTTTTTTAGGCACTGGAACTGTTTGCTTGCTTGCTTATTTGTTTATTTGTCTTATTTACAGGCATGATGGTAGGAGACAAAAATCTAACTAAGAACCCTATGTTATAAAACATCAAAGTGTAGCTTTTCCAGTTGAAGCCGCGCAGAGACTCTGGATTCCTGCCAACTCTCACATCCCCTCCTCCACCACACCCCACTCCCACCTTATATTCACTCACAGGGAGTAGATCCATCTTTGTGGTCTCTGGTCTCAGTATTTCCAATCCCAAGTCCATTCCCTGCCCCCTTCCCCTGGAGTAACTAAGAAGCCAGTTCAAGTCATGAAGGACAGGGGCAAAATTTGCTTGTGTCCTGAAGGGGAATGGTTCTGGGGGAGCACAGCCTTTGAAAGATGGGCAAAATACTTTAAGTATGACAAATGTTACTGAGCACTTAAAATTATAGTTAGCAGTTGAAGGAAATGGTAGGGGAGTTGTTTAGAGAGTATTGTAATAGTGAATCGAGGAATAATGTTGAATCTGAACACCTGGTGTCTACCCATGTAAAGGTACATCCCAGCTTGGAATTTGTGTGCAAGCATGATCATGAGGATTAACTAACCATTAATGTATTGATGGATTAGCATTAATGGAATAGCATTAGTCTAATCTAAAGCATTCATGGATTGGGTATGTTTTGGGGGAGTGAGCACAGTGCTAGCTCAAGCACTGGTTCATGGAGTTCCCACACCTCTATGCCTGAAGACCTTAGCTCCTGAGGCTTGGGTAGTTTGTACCAAGCCACCATCTACAGCACCCTCATGGAGGGACCTTAGGTGGCTAGACCCAAGGACCAAAGTGGCAAGTGATTTGTCACTCTATGCCATCTAGAAGGCTTATGGCTGTCATTCTGGGTCACTGAACTAGCTGGGCTGATCAGTGTCAGCCTCAAGAAGAGGTCATCATAGCCAGACTCTTCTACCCAAACACTGAATGTCTGGGCTGGCAGGAATTCAAGAGTCTATGTTGGTCTCTTGTATGTGGTCCATTCAATCAATGACCGGATTGGCCCATTTGGTGGTGGCGGTGGCGGGGTGGGGTGGTTCTTTCTTTAAAAACAACAAAAACAACACTTTAACACTTTAACCTTAAATCACTTTTAACATTCTGGCAAATATTCTTTCAATCTTTTTCTCTTTGCAATTCTGTTTTTACATATCTGAATTCACAACGTGTATTTAATTTTGTGTCTTGTTTTTTTCTTTACCCACTTAGATCATAAGCTTTTTCCAATGTGTTAATTACTTTTCATAAGCAGGAAGTAACCTTAAGTGAGGTTAGTAAATTTACCTGCACCTTGGTTTCTTCATGTGTAGAACAGGGAGTGGTTCTCCAATTTCATTTCCAGTCACCTGGAAAGCTGTCTAAAACACTGGTTGCTGGGCCCCACCTCCAGAATTTCTGATTTCTGGACTGGTGCCTAAGAATCTGCATTCCCAACAACGTCCCAAGAGATGCTGATGTTGCTGGTTAGGAGACCACACTAGGAGAACCAGTGAAATGAGAGGATTGAAATTGTGGGATTTCCAAGGTCACTGCTGGTTTCAGAATCTAAGTGTTTGCATATTTTTCAAATTCTTTTAAAAAAATCCGACTCTTAAAACATAAGTTTTCTGAACTTTAACAAAACCCCATGTTTTAAAAAAAAATACAAAAAAAAAAACCCCCCCAAAATATCATCTACTGTTTACAAGTAATTGTTTCCACTTGTAACTCACATGTGTTCCATACCTGATTCTCTTTGAAGTTATCTGGAGTTTTAAAAGGGTATCTTTAAAGGACAGTCAAACTTATATCTAATACTTTATTGTTTTTTCTTTTCTTTTTCATAGTTCCATATGTATTGAAGAGCTGTGCAGAATTTATAGAGACTCATGGCATTGTGGATGGAATTTATCGGCTTTCGGGAGTCACCTCAAACATACAACGGCTAAGGTAGGCTAAAAGAATAGCCCCCAAAAGAATTATCCTATGATTATTTCTCTGTCCATATCTCTGTCCACAGGTGTTAGGGGTATTAAAAATCTGAGAGGACTGAGAGAAGAGTGGCAGGGCAACTTGTTCTGATGTTTTCAGATGCCCGTTCTTAATCTAATCAGGAAGTTCTCTAGTCTGATGTAATTCTTTCCAACAAAAGCTCCTGAGGGCTTTTAATCTGTTTCTTTGTCTTGCACCAGATTTATCCTCCTTAGGTGGATTTGACCGAACTGAAATGATTTTAATTACAAGTTAGAGAAACATAATTTATTATTCATTCATTTACTTACCCAAAGCTCAGTTAGATCCTGTTACATAGTGTTCAGAATTTGGAAATGGATGTGTTTTTCTGTTGGCACACATTCAACATTTGGTATTTTATCTGGCCAAGAACTCACAAGTGTGCGTGACTGTCCACTTGATGCTAGTATTTTTAAAATTATCGATAGATGAATGATTTTCTATTCAATGGATTTATCCTAAGCAATTCTAAAATTTATCCCAGAATTTTTTGGAAGAAATTGCTATCACATTGAATTTAGAAGACAATAGCTTTCACACAAAACATAGATATGTGTGTATATATTTTTTATGTATTATATATAAAATAAAGGGAGTATATATAGAGAATATATATAGTATACAGAGCATATACACTATATATATATATAAAATGTATATTATGCTGTTCTATGATTAAAGCAATAAGTCTTGTATTTTGAATACTATTCTTTAATACGAAAAAGAACATACTTTATCGGGTGTTATTTTAAAATATTTATTGTATTTTTAGTTATAAATGTGGACCTTTAAAACAATAACGTCCTTGTTACAGATTAGTATATAAAATTTAATAGATTGTGCAGGTAATTCGTTTTTGGTCTTCCTCCTATTTGGTTTTCTCCTCTTCCCTCTCAAATCTCAATTTTAATAAAATTATATCAAAGAAATAAAACATCTTTTTTACTCGTGGAGAAGAGATGGCTGTTAAAAAAAATAACTGGCTTATTGCAGCCATAGATTTTAACAGATCAGTGTGCTTACATAATTTCACTAATTTACTAGTGCGACATTTTTTAGAGTTTCAACAGCAAATACTTTTTAATGATTTACTCTTAGCTCTGAAAAATACTACACAATACTTGATATCATGGAAGGACACTTGGGCGACTTGGGTGATAGCCAATTATTTTTTATTTGAGGACCGATCTTAGCCTGCACAAGAGAAATTTTTGGCTAAATAAATGAGTAAGCTCTAGATTGTTCACGTTTTGCCCTCTTAGAAGAACATATGCCCATGAATTTATGAGGCCATTGTGTGGTTTTCTTTTTAAGAAAAACTGCTGTCAGTTCCTTTCGAGTTCTGACAGCATCAGGGATTTCCTTACCACTTATTAAAGGGACAGAACCAGACTACAGGAAAATGGGTGAGCTGTTTTGAAATGCTAGCTCTGGGAGTCCCATCAACTTTGTCATTACTTGGTTAACCAAATGAATACTCTCAAGAAGCCAACTTCTTTTCTGTATTAAAGCTCGAATTCATCATTTTTTAAAAAGGACTTTTAACTTTTAAACTTGAGGCAGTATATTCATGTAACCTTGTTAGGAAATGTTTTAGAAATGAGACCTGAAATCTAATGATGTTCTCAAACACCCTGCTATAGATTGTTTAAGAAGTTATTTATAAGCTCAGGTGAGTCCTGTGGGAGTCTATAAGCAGCCTAGAAGGTTCCATTCAGCATCAAAGAGATCACTGATTAAAGTTCTCAAACCTTAGATTTGAGTCTCCAGATGAAACAAGTTTGTTGACATGAGTATATGGAGACGAGTGATAACAATCTGACTCACCCCGGTTTAGGTTTTTCTACCAAGAAGGAGAATTTCATTTAGAACAATATTTTGGAAAAACTGAAATCTCAACAGCTTTTTTTGGCAAATTGTTTTTATGTTTCCCCACTATTTCTGAGACTGTGGACAAAATGCCGTGAGAAATCCATTTATAAATGGGTATTATGTCTTTCTAAATTACAGCTACTTTGACAGGGAAGATCCAGACCTGAAGTGGAAGTCTTCTCACAGCTTCCTTGTGCCTGGAATAGAAGGTCTCTCCGAATCAAGGTCAAAAATATAGTCAAATCAGCAGTTTAGGGTCTTTTTACCCCTAAGCAGCCAAGCAGTGCTGACATGGAACACGTGTTTCTGGAATTGTTATGTCTCTGTCTGTGTTGTTCCAGGCAAGAGTTTGGCTCAGATCAATGTCCAGATCTGACAAGGGAAGTGTACCTCCAGGACATCCACTGCGTGGGCTCACTCTGCAAGCTCTACTTTAGGGAGCTGCCCAACCCCCTCCTGACTTATGAGCTCTATGAGAAATTCACAGTAAGTGTTTGGATTTCCATTATGGTTACTGAGTGGGATGCATGGATGGGCCAAGGAGTTTCAGCACTAAAATAACAATAATAATACTCACCAGATGGTTGACATTATCTTAGCGTGGTGATGGAAATAGAATGGTATAGTGAGGAAAGTAGGGTAGTGGGACCATTTGCTAAATTTTTCCTTTCTTAAATTTTCAGAATCATGTTTGTTTGTTTTAAGAGCTGGATTAAATTATCTCCAGGTTTATTTAACCCAATGTACCTCCCTGCAGAGGGAGGAAGCTAAGAACCAGAGAAGAGCAATGACTGGTCCAAGGATGCACAGCAGGACAGGCACCTGAAACTCTAGATGCTATACCCACTGCTAGTTTGTTTGTATCAAGTTCTTCCCCCTCTGTTGGAAAGAGGTGGGTGGGCAGAGAAGGGAGAGAGAACAAACAGAAGCCAAGAGAGAGGTCAGAGTGCTGGGAAGGGAAAGGAATCAGGTGAAACAACCGGGAGAGAGTGCAGGATAGGCCCATGAGTTGGGTTGGTGGAGGATGCAAGAGCAGAACACCTAAATAACAGCTGTATAGTCACCAAATAGGACACTCGTAGGAAAAGTAGGAAGGAGACTAAATGTTTAAAAATTGTCTGTAGAGATAGTATTAAAGATAGGGCTTGAACATTTGCTGCAGGGGTAGAGGTACAGAGTAGGTGGAGAGACGGGTTTAACCAAGGTTGAGATACAGTCAACAAAAGAGGGGTGAGGGAGATGAGGATATATGCAAGAAAGTGATTGAAATAACTGACCATGGAATTCTGTCTGAATAGGAAAGGAAATGAAGGCGTAAGGCAGATGCGTAACAGTGAAAAAGTAAATCAGTGGATTATTCATCCCTGTGTGGTCAAATAGACTTGTCGGAGTGGAGTAGTCAGAGGGGATGTTTGAAATTACAATTATGGAGGAGTTGCATTTATTAGTAAGGACCTAGGGTCTAACCATGGAAAGAATCTCTCTCATGATTCCTGTAATAAACTTATTTGGAGCATATAAAAGGTTCTTCAATTTGGAATGATACAGGAATAAGTAAATTCATTTTTTTAAATTGGGCTTGAGCCACTAAAATATATTTAAGAGTTTTCAGTGATAGAAGGAAATACTTATAATGATAATTGGAAAAAAAGAGATAATTGTATATTAAGATATGATTAAAAAGATGTTCAAAAGGTTAGTAACCATTTATTTTTCAATGATGGGATTATAGCCTTCCCTGCTTCTTTTTACGTTAACTTTCAAAATCTTATCCACTAAAAATATGTTAATTTTTTAATGAAAAAAAATTAGGCCAAAACACACAAAAAACTTGGGCATAAAAGTTGACCATTAGAAAAGCCAACATACTCCAGCTGGAAGTCCCAATGGTTAGGGCGCCCTAAGGGATCTAACGGGGCCTTAAGATCTAAGGCAGAAGGCAAATGAATCTCTACTCTGAGTGGCCAGGTCATAAATAATGTCAGGCTCTGGCCATCGGACCACAGAAGAGTCTTTCCTGGGAACCAGGAGGAAAAGTCGTGGGCCTCATGAGAGGTTATAATCACCAGATTATAATCACCATCACCATATCTGAATATTTCCTCATTTTTAAAGTAATCCTACCTAATAAAAGATAATTTGGAAAATGGAGGAAAGTAGAAAGGCACCCTTGGTCTCTCCTCTTAAAGACCAAAGATAACTACAGTTAACTTCTGAATATTTTCTTCATTCTTTTATTCTTTGCATAGTGGTTTTGTTGTGTTTTGTTTTTCCAAATCAAAATAAAATTTTACTGCAAAAATTAAAGCAATACGGGAAAGTATAAAAGAGAAATTATAGATCACCTGAAATCCCACACCCCAGGCATGTCTAGTATTAACATTTTAGGAGACATTCATATAGATCTCTCTCCTCTCTCTGTCTCTCTTTCTCTCTCTCTCTCTCAAACTCTCCCTCCCCACTTTTTTGCTCCTCGATACTATGTATTGCTGTTTTGCAACATTCTTAATTCAGTAATGTGACCATCTTTCCATCTAACAAATATAAAGACATATTTTTACAAAGTATCCTCTCACATGTGCAATGATTTCTGAAACCAGTTTCCTACTGATGGGCATTTAGACTTTTTGTTTCTTAATACGGCTTTTATAAACATTATAATAAACATTTGTGTACATATGTCTTTATACTTTTGTCTGTTGATATCCTTAGGAAAAAAATCATAGAAGTAGATTGACTGAGTAAAAAGTTCTTATTTAAAATTTTGTTACGTATTGCCAAATTGTTCTCCAGAGAGACTTGCAAGCCCTGGGTATTTTCAGTTTGTTAAATGACTTGCCAATATGAGTGAACTATAAGATTTGTGCATAAGATTTTGTTTGTTTTGTACATAGTTTTAATTGTCTTACTATAATAGTATCATTCTTGAATACGATAGATTAGGATATCTTCGTGTTGAACTGAATGACGTATTTTAACTAAATACTTGGAGGTAGATAAGAATTCTTATCTGGAAACTTTAGAAATAAAGTTTCTTCTCACATCTTATTTAAAGGCTAAGAACAAAACCCTTATTTATCTCTCCTCATTTCTGTTCCCTGACATTGTTAATCAGTCCGTTCTCCCACAGCATCAGAAAAATACCAAAGCAATATTATTGTCAATTTGTCATCAAATTTCAAAGAAGTCTTACATTGTATTTAAACATAGTTTATTGACACTAAGAAATAAAATAAAAATGTTTTGTTGTGACAACTGACTTCTACAAAGGTAGGACCTAGTGAAGTTAACTATGTTGAAGAATTTATCATACAGATTTCTTTGTTCACGGTAACGAATTATGATAATATAAGCAAGTTTTTGGGGACATGGACATAGCTCTGTTACACTGTCACACATTATTACAACAATTTATTTAAACCCACTTGCACAATGAAGGTAGAATAATATCAATGGAATAATAACAGAATTTGAAAAATATTAATGGCATAATAATTATAATTGCTGCCAATTTTTGTGCTTACTATAGGATAAACTTTTTACAAATATTATTTAATTTAATCCTCAAAATAACTCTATGAAGTAGATTTATTGTTTCTTTTACAGACGAGTAAATTGAGGCTCAGAGAGACTCTTGCCTGAGGTCGTACCGCTAGTAAATGGAAGAAGAGATTTGACATTCTGCCTCATCACCGCCACACTATTTTAAAATAGAGTTAACAGCTCTTAAATAAACTCAGGTAGTAAGTAACTTAATATGAGATAAAGAAAGCATCCCAAGGTAATAAAGGAACAATTCAGCAAGAAAAAATGGATAACTGGGGTGAGACTGGCTCTTTCGCAGTTTTCTATTGGAAGTGTAAATTGGCTGGACATCCCAGAAAGTCACTGGAAATTACTGTCAAGAAGTCCCAACATGCTCATATTTTTTAATGCAGTAACTATTTCTAGGACTCCATTCTAAGACAATAATCAGATGTGCAAAAAAATAATCGATTTACAAGTATTTCATTGCAATATTATTTATAATACCAAAATTTGGGGAGTACCTACATGTCTAATAATGAAGGACGGGTTAAATAAATGATAATAAATCTTATAATTTTCAATTATCTATAGCTGTGATAAGTCACATTCTGAAGAGCAATGACCGCGATATAAAGTTAAATGGGAAAAAGCAGTATATGCAGCTAAATAGGAAATGATGCCAGTTTCATATTTGGTGCTGGGAAGCCTGGGCAAATTGCTTCTTTTATGTTTCACCTGGGAGTAGGTTAATAGTGGTTATGTCTGAATGGTGGGATAGCAGGTGATTTTTTTTTTCTTTCATGCTTAAATTTTGATTACATGTATTAGTTTCATGTGGCTGCTTAGCACAAGCATGGTGGCTTAAACGACAGAAATTTAGTCTCTCAGTTCCAGAAGTCTGAAATCAGTTTCACTGGGCTGAAATCAAGGTGTCAGCAGGGCTGAGCGCCTTTCAGAGGCTCTCAGGGAAAACCCGTTTCTTTCCTCTTCCAGCTTCTAGTGGCTGCCGGCATTCCTTGGCTTGTGGCCTCATCACTCCTATCTCTGCCTCTGTGGTCACATTGCCTTTTACTCTTCTATCTGTGTCAACTCTCCTTCTTTTAAGGATGTGTGACTGCATTTAGGTAAATTCAGCAATGCTGCTGTTCCCCACGACGGAGATACTGTCCTCAGAAGGAACTGCCCTGGAAGTGGGGACCAGATGTAGTCATTTGGCATTTTCAAATGCAAAGCAAAACGTGGACTCATTCGCTTACTCATTCCATTCGGCCAGTGTTATGTTGGGCACCTGCTATGTATACTACGTATGGCAGGCACAGTTCTGGATGCTGGGGATTTCATGATGAGCAAGACAGATAAAATCCTTGCTCTCATGAAACATTTTAGTGGAGACAGATAGATGATAAATGAGTTTAAAGCATAACTCTATCAGGAGAACTGTTGGTAAGTACTATGAGGAAAATTAATGCAGGTACAGGGGAGAGAATGATGGGGATGGCTATTTTTGGTAGGGTAATGAAGGGTCTCTCTATGAGGTGATATTTGAACAGAGACAAGAATGAAGGAAGGGGTGTGACAAAGACAGTCTGGAAGGACACGCAGTGGTTGCCTCTGGAGACAGTCTGCAGTTGGAGAGAAGACTAACTTTCTTCTGTGTATTCCTTTGGACCCTTTGCATTTTTAAAATTATATGTATGGATTATTTTTTTTATCTAATTGCTTGAAATACTTTTAAAATAATAATTTTTAAATGAGCAATACAAAATGAAAGACAAAGGCTGAGTTACAGTTGGGATGCAGTTGGAAGGGAGAGCCACAGTTTGTTTGTCTACCCTGCTGACAGGGCCGCCTGGGCTAAAAATAAGTTTGCAGTGACCAGACTGTTCCAGGAGCTTCTGAATAGGACTGGGGTGTGATGGAGAGAGGCTGTGAATAATGAAAGAAGTGCCAATCCCAAATGGGACCTGCAGGCATCAAGGGGTGAGCCCGTCCTGCCTCTCAGAAAACAAAGATGACTAACAGCTACCTAAAATATTAAAGGAACTTTCCATGTGGTCTGTTTAGTTCATCTATACCTTTATTTACCAGACACATTTTTAGAAAGGATGTAGGGGCGCGTGTGTGCAAACTTTGCCAAGCTCACCGTAGCTTTGCAGGGAGAGGAAGAGAGGAATCCCACCCCTCCCTCTTTGCAAGGATAGACTGTGGGAGGGTCCACCCTGCACTCCGCTGTCCCTCCTCTCCCTGGAGCTTCTCTCTCTTCTCTCCCTTTCTTGGCAGTCAGGGTCCTCTTTGTAAATCTGTTTTCTAAATGACCACCCTCAGAGGAGCAGAAGTGTCAGGATGTTTACGCCTGACCCCATTCTATTCTTCACTCTCTACATCCTGCATTTCTCAAAAAGTGAGGATTGCTGCAGAGATCATGCTCATGCTGGCTCTATTCTCAGGCTTGCAAACCTGCCAGAAGATAGGGACACACCTGTGACTGACCCTCCCAGTCCTTAGGAGACAAAATCTCAAGTTTTCCCATGGAGAGAATTTTGATTGCCTTTACAAACTGAGAGAGAGAGAGAGAGAGAGAGAGAGAGAGAGAGAGAGAGAGAGAGAGAGTGTGTGTGTGTGTTCAATTAAATAAAAAAGACCAAAGAAACACCCCACAAAAACCAAAAAACTTAGTAGACAAAGCCCTGGCATGTAGGGAAATGGTGTTTAGTCAGTCATTCAGCAAATCTGGAGGGAGCGTCTACTGTGTGCCAGCACTGGGACTCATCACATCCCTGCACTTCCAGAGCTTACATATAGCAAGGGAGACAGGCAATAAACAGTAAACCTAATAAGTAAGTACGTTATATAGTTTATGTAATGGTGGTGAGTGCTGTGGAAAAAAGTGGAGATGAGCGAGGCAGGATGGGAGATCCGTGCTGGGGCAGCGCCTGAGAGTTCTCCTTAGAACACACGCAGCAAGTGTGGCCTAGCACAGGGCCTGGCCAACAGAAAGTGCCCAGGAAAGAATTTCCTCCCACTTTTCTGTACCTAAAAATTCTCATAACTGAGGGTTTGAACTTCACCCTTTTTATACACAAGCAAGCAGATAGCTGAAGACTGAACAGAGGTGAATGATATAAGAAAACCACACCACGGTTAGGATCTTATTTTGGTGTTGTAGGGGGGCATTATTTACCAAATTAAAGAATATACCTTATGATCATATTTTTCATAATATATAAATCTAAAGCAAGTTTCCAGCACCGGGTGGAAATACAAGACTGTGTAAGTCACACGCCTATGGATTCAGGATCGTAAGGATTGAAGCGAGCTCAGGAATTCCTTTTAAATTGTACCTTGATCTGGATGGAGTTATACAGGGTACATGATTATGAAAGAACTCATGGAGCTGTAGCTTAAGATTTGTACATTTTAGTATATGTAAATTACACCTCAGTTAAAAAAAAAGAAAAATGTGATTACTGTTGACTTTGAGTTTAGGTACTGCTCCCATGCTAACAGTTCTCAAGCACTCAGCCACTGTATGGAAAGGGGACCGTGAGCTGGGCACAGTCTGGACATTCTCAGGATTGCAGGGGTGCAGAGGAATCTGCACAGGGACACCTGCATTGTGCAGAAGCCCCAGAAAAGCCTGTGATCACACTGCCTTTACTGATGTCCCTGCCTCTCCCGAAGGGCCCTGGGCTGCGGGGTGGGGTCAAAATACCCACACAAGAAACAACTAGAGGGCAAATCCTGGCAAGGCCACTGGGTCTCAGGGATAAAGCCATTATCCCACAGAGAAGACACGTCTTCCCCGCTTCCCAGCATCAATGACAAGCACCTGCCAAGTATCGAGGTCATGGAATAGTCTCAGGCTAGCTGGGGAGTGGCTGTTTGCACCCAGGAAGACAGCCAATATGGGGCCGCCCTGTAGTCTCTGTCTCATCCTGTCTCCCTCTGTCTCTGTCTCTTTATCTCTCCCAGAGGCTCTGTGACTCTTTCTGCCACAGGAGACACCCCCAAGTGTTCACACCTTCTTTACCAGATACCTAACGCCCATCTGAGTACACACAGAGACCTGAGCAATACACAGCCCCTGTGTGCATAGTATTAGGCATGTCACATCATGAACCCGCAGAGACTTTAGTTGTTTGTTTTTACTAGAAAAGCATGCCTCTTGGAAGGATGATCTCTAGGCATGGTTGGGAGGCCGAAGTACCAGAAGACACATAAAACCAGCAGATTCAAGTGGGTGTCCGCCTTCTCGGACACTCATTGGGTGCTTCCCATTCTTCTCCGCAGGAGGCAGTGTCGCATTGCCCAGAAGAAGGCCAGTTGGCTCGAATCCAAAATGTTATCCAGGAGCTTCCCCCATCCCATTATAGGTAAGAATCCTTGGTGAAAGAAAGTTGCAGCCTCTCAATGTGGCGTAATACTGTCACAGATGCAGGCTGACATCATGAGAAGGAACAAATTCAGTGGACAGTGGCTTTCCTTGGGCATTTCGAGGTGAACAGGTCACTTGTATCAGAGTGAGTTGGTGCTCCAAGGACCTCAGCTGTCTTCTGACAAGACCGTCCCCCTTACCCACCCCAGGCCAGTGTGCCGAGGGCCAAGAAAATTACTTCCAATTATCTTGATATCTTCCTGATATTCCTCCAGAATTCATGAGATAGAAATATTTAGACTCTCTTAAATCCAAACATAGAAATTATCTCCAGATGTCATGCTTCATTCACACAGGCACTAAAGTTTCTTACTATATATTTTTTTAAAATGAACCATTACAGGACCTTGGAATACCTGATTCGACACCTGGCGCACATCGCCTCCTTCAGCAGCAAGACCAACATGCACGCCAGGAACCTGGCCCTGGTGTGGGCACCAAACCTCCTCAGGTAACCACCCACCCTCACCTTCTCAACACCACAGTGGGCTCCAAGTGGCCCATCGATTAAAATGAAGACTGGAATCTTCAGAATCTTCAAGACAAACCTGTGGCTTTTAGTAGCACATATGAATTAAAGGTGATTTTAATAGCCTAAGTTTTTTCCTGCTAACCTGGAAACTTTAGGTTCCAAAGGCATTTACTGGCTACGACTGCGATGTGGCTAAAGTTATGGGTCTGTATGTTACAATTTCTTGAAAAGGCCTTTCTTGTTTCTGGGGCTTATTGGCATTTTTGCTTTTTTTGGTGGGCTCACAGCTGGTTATGACCTGAATCAACTGCTTCATATGACTTCATAAATGATGACTTGCCCCATGGAACTGTGGGGGTAGAAAGAGATCCTATGAAGATAAAAATCAATTCCTGTCTATTCATCAGTATCATGTTTATAGTCTTGCCATGTGTAACTCCTGGTAATTGTGTTAAATTTGTTCAGTGTGTTGGGCTTCTCAGCCTTTGGAGAGTCCCTTTAATTGGTCTTAAATAGTTAAAATATTCTACAGAGTAACAAACCTTATACATTGAGGAGACGGGCCTTATACAGAAGGCCCACTGGCCTCCGCTTACTGCTCCAGGTTGTGGGGCTGACTCACTCAACTGAATATGTTTCTTCCATGGTTTAGGTCCAAAGAAATTGAAGCCACTGGTTGCAATGGAGATGCAGCCTTCCTCGCTGTCCGGGTTCAGCAGGTGGTGATTGAGTTCATATTGAATCACGTGGATCAAATCTTTAACAATGGTGCACCTGGGCCTCTGGAGAATGATGGTAATGACTCACACACCCCCTCCAGCCCACACCCTCTCCAGCCCATCCTTCTTTCTCGCCTTGGTCATGGGGCCTAAGAATAAGTTAGGGTGGCCTTGGTTCTAACTCTGAATGTTGGCTGTGTGTGTGCTGATTACTGTGTGTGTGTCCGTGCATATGTATGTCTGTATGTGTGCAGCAAGAGTGTGGTGTGTGTGAGGGTGGGCATAGCATGTTTCCGATCAGTTACTTTCCTAGCCTGTCCCGTGAATGTGGTGTGGTGACCTGGTATAACATGCTGTTGGTATTAGTTTAAGAACTCTTTGAGTTAGTATCTGGAGGCACTGGCAACATTCCTCTCTTTAACTATTAGATTTCATCTTTAATTTCAGCATGATATATTTCCTAAGACCCTTGAAGTCTTAAGTGAATGAGTTAGGAGGCATGTGTTCGGATTCATATGTATATTCAGAATGCATTTTCTTCTCCAACATTTCTTGAATGCTTATTTTGTTCTGCCCTACACCAGGTACTATGCATACAAAAATGTGTGTGTGTGTGTGTGTGTGTGTGTGTGTGTGTGCGCGCGCGCGCAAGGACATGTGTATGCAGAGACTAGTTAGAATCGAAACCCACTGTAGCTGTATTGGTGAGAAAGATATAGCTATTTCAGGCTGGGTGTTATGGGATGCAAGATATTATACTTCAGTTCTCTAGCTCTTATAATGGCATAATGAACCCTAGGAGTGAATTGGGTAATGCTGCTTGAACTCATGTGAGCCTAATTTGTAAAAACCAGAAATCCAATTGGTCAAGAAGTGTGGTAACTACCATTTATGTGAGGGTGGTTTTCCAACATCAGTGTACGTCAGTACCACCCAGCAGGCTGGTTAAAACACAGATTACTGGGCCGCAACCCCAGAGTTTCCGATTGAGCGTGTCTGGAGTGCTGCTGAGAATTTGCAATTTCTAACTGGTTTCCAGGTGCTGCTGCTGCTGCTGCTGGTCAGGGTCCACATTTGGAGAACCAATAGTGTATGAGAATCATATCTGCAACTCATTTGTGTTAGCTGATCAAAGCATTCTTTTCCAGTTTAGCTGGTGTACTTGGAAAAACCAAATGTAATCATCAGAACAATCAGTTGCAATTGCCATCAAATTTTGATTCCCGGTATAATTGTTCCTACCCCACCCCCGTCCGCAATATGGTTTATGACTTTTTTTTTTAATTATTTTTTTATTGAGATAAAATTCACTTAACTATAAAATTCACCATTTTATCATTTTAAAGTATACAATTTGGTGGGTTTTACTGTATATATTCAGACAATTGTGCAACCATCCCCACTTTCTGATTTCAGAAAATTTTCATCACTCCGAAAAGAAACTCCACACCCGTTTAGCAATCATTTCACATTTTCCTTTCCCCCCAGGCCCTGGCAACCACTAATCTACTTTCTGTTTCTATGGATTTACCTCTTCTGGACATTTCATATAAGTGGAATCGTACGATACATGGTATTTTGTGACTGACTTCTTTCACTTACATGTTCTCGAGTTTCATCCATATCGTCACATGTATCAGCATTTCATTGCTTTTTATGGCTGAATAATATTCTGTTATATGAATATGCCACATTTTATTTATCCATTCATTAGCTGATGGACATTTGGGTTTTCTATTTTTGGTTATTATGAGTAATGCTGCTGTGAATATTCATGTATAAATTTTTGTGTAAACATGTGTTTTCAATTCTCTCGGTTATATACCTAGGAGTGGATGACATCTCTTTTATCTTTATTTTAACTCCCCCATTATAGATGTATTATTTATTGTAAGCTATATAAATTCTTTTTGAAAGTAAATGAGAAGTAATATGCATTCATTCGTTCATTCTTTTGAGTCAACCAATAATTTATTGGGAACTTACTCTATGCCAAGAAATTACACTTGCAAGCACTGCACATACGTCATCACATTGACTTATCACAACAAGCTCATAAAATTGCTATCAACCTTATTTTGTATGTGAAGAACCAGAGAACCAGAAAAGTTTAGTAGCTGCCCAAAGTCACACAGCTGGCAACTGGTGGGCCTGAACATTGGACCTAAGATCTTTCAGCCCATGCTCTTTCCTTAATTCTCTGCTGCCTCTGTGAAGCAAAAATAGGAAAATAGATAAACATTCACGGTTTATTTATTATTAATGACTTTTGGGAAACATTCTTCTAGACAAGTCTCATCCATGACTGTTAGTGTCAAGGTTGTCCTTAATTCTAACCTGGAAATGCCTGCTCTCTTCATGACAGATGCCTTAATCATCTTTCCTCCTGTATATTGAACTCCAGTTTACTCTTAAGCCTTTAACTCTTGCTTGCCTCCAATGCTTATTATTCAATGAATTTCATTTAAATATTCCTGTTATGAATTCGCACTGAGTTTGGTAAAGTACCACACTTAATGTTTACACAAAATGGAGTAAGTCTTACTCTCTGGAATTTTAGATTTGGAATGAGGGTTCTTTTTCAAACTAGAAAGATTATAGAAGTCATAGACTCCAATTTCTTTAACTGATGAGTGAGAGCAATGAGGCCAGAGAGATTGTGCTATACCCAAGATTCATTGAAACATAAGTATGTATTGAGCACTTCCTGTGTGCCAGGCACTGTTCTAGACACTAAGGATGGTGCCATTACACAAACAGCATAGATGCTGTCCTGCATATAGCTATGGTCTGGCTGGGGAGACAGGCAATACGTGAGTTTACAAATAAATGTATTATCACTTCAAAGACCATAAATGCTATGAAGAAAAGGCAGCAGGGTAATGGGATGGTCAGTGACTTGGAGTGTTATTTGGGTACAGAGTGGCCATGGTCACTGAAGAAGTGATCTTTGAACTGAGATCTGAATGACTAAAGGAACCAGTCATGTGAGGATCTGGGGGAGGAGTGTTCTAAACATGGAGAACAGGCAGTGTAGAAGCTCTGAGGTGGAAGGGGACTCATAGGGTTGCCAGTGTGGCTAAAGCCAGTGTGGTCTCCAAAGTGGGGCACCCCACCCCAGGGGCACCAGAGACCAAAGTAGCAAAGCATGGGCTTTAAAAGAAACTATTACAATTTCTCATTTCACTTATTGTTATTGTATACTTTGTAGTGTTTGTGATTTTGTATGTTTTCTATTATACATAAGACTAATATACATAGTTTACAAATATACACTTATATATAAAGGGAATACCCATTCAAAAATTTCACTGTATATCTTTATAGACCACTGGGTCAGTGGGCAAATAGAAGAGGGGAAGCAGATGGAAGGTCCTTGTAAATCATGCTAAGAGTTCGGTTTGTTCTCAATGAAAGCACTGGAGGATTTTGAACAGGGAGTGCAGGATCTGAGCATTCTGGCTCAGGTTCGAAGGAAGACTGAAAGGCAACAAGCCTGGAAGCAGGGAGACCAGTTAGATAGCTCTGGCAGAAATCAAGTGAGAAGTCGTGGTGGCCTGGATTAGTATGTTAGCAGTGGAAAGGAGGAAAGCGACTGGATTCAGGATACGTTTTGGAGGCAGAGTTACAGAACTTGATTATAGGCCGGATGTGGGAGGAGGGATTGCATCGAAGAAAGGAATGGGTGAAAAATAACTACTCCAGGTTTTGGTTTATGCGGCTAGGTGATCCATGGTGCCATTTACCAACTTGGAGAAGATGGGAGGAGGTACTGGTTTGGAGGTGAGGAGCAGAAATCACAAGCTCTGTTATGAACTATAGAGTTAGAGATACCTATTAAACAAACACCTAAGCAGAAACAGTGAGTCGACCTTAGGATCCTGGAGCCTAGAACTAGGGGGAGAGGTGGGTGATGAACTGAGGCCTCCTGACTCCTGCAGTGTGTGGTCTTCCATTGTTCCAGTTACTCCCAGAGTGATTTCATTTTTTTAAGTAAATAAATAACTAAGTAACAAAATAATAAATAATCTAAAATCTATGAACAAATATTGAGAGTAAATTTAAATATTTTAACCTTCTTTGTATTAAATAGGAAAAACTGAGCTGAAGTCAGAAGCTTTACAGAAAGTTTTTAGGATCACAGATTTACTTCATTGCAGTCCCGCTGCATGACTGTCATGCTACCCTCCCTGGCCACACTCCAGTGTCGCAGCCTGTCTCCATTTTCTACAAAGCTCTTTTCCAGTGGTTTTATTTCCCTCTATTCAGAGAGGGTCATGCTCTTCAAAGAGAAATAGCACTCTCAAGGTGCTTTCTGAAAATGAGGTGACTCTTGTAATGATTTCTTAGTTTCAGCTGGGCAAAGTTATCTTTGAGTTTCTTCGCAACTTCCAAAGTTAGAGAAAACTGGCAAGGTTGCCAAAAGACGAAATAGTGACAAACTTAGACCTTTTTTTACTTAGATCAGGGTTTCTCAACCTTGGCACTAGGTTTAGTGCTGGTTCATTCTTGTTGTGGGGCACCGTCCTGTGCATTGTAGGATGTTTAGCAGCGTCCTTGGCCTCTACCCACTAGTGCCAGTAGCACTCCCATGTACACTTGTGACAACCAAAAGTGTCTCCAGACATTGCCAAATATCTGTGGCTGGAGGGAGGGGGTGCAAAATTTCCTCAAGTCGAGAAACTTGACTTGTAGGAAAGAGATAACCCTCGACACCAGTGATCTGTCATCATCACTTCTATTTCTAAAAAAAAACTTTGGAAAGAAAGGATTAGCTTGCATATACTAGAAGATGTCTGGATAGTGAGTAAATAGCCTCTTATCTTTTGGAGTATACTATAGGCTGTAAAATGTCTTTTTACTGAAGAGATGTAAGCCTGGGTGATTTAGGGAAAGTACAGGCTTCAACCTTAAATTGCCTTGGAGTCTCTGTTCTCCAGTTGTGGAGAGACGGGGCAACCTCCTGCCTTACCCTAGCTGAGCGAGGCTACTTCTGTGGCTGGACATAACATTCCCACCTGGCCAAAGCACTAAGCAGTCTCCAGGGCTAAAGACCACTGTGGTTACTCTGGCCCACAGTAAGTGCTCAATACATCTTTATCGAATGAATGAACGAACGAACGAACAGGTCACTCTTTGATAAATACGGCAAGTGCAGCTTACCTCCTGAAGCCCCTTGTGCTCTCTGGCTAGTCTGGCCAGGAAGGTTGTCAGTTTCCTGTGTGCAGACTTCGCCCCACATCCCACCACCCCCAAGAAGAGTCCTTGTCAGGAGGTCAAGAAGGGAGGAGCTGCAGATGGGGAATCTGGCTAGACCAGTGCACAGGTTTCCTCCTAGGAGTCTATGAGCTCTTCTCGTCTCTCTGCAGAAAACCGGCCTATCATGAAGAGCCTGACCTTGCCAGTCCTCTCCCTGCCCATGAAGTTGGTGAGCCTGGAAGAAGCTCAGGCCCGGAGCCTGGCTACTAACCATCCTGCTCGAAAGGAGCGGAGGGAGAACAGTCTGCCTGAGATTGTCCCTCCCATGGGCACCCTCTTCCACACCGTCCTTGAGTTACCGGACAACAAGTAATGGCATTCTTTGAAATTCTGGGAGTTGCTTGGATGGAGGGGGACAGAGGAGGAAGTAACATAGTCTCAGGGCCAAGATGGCAGCATGGGTTGGGAATGTGGTCTGGGTTAGGGTGTAAGGGAACATTCCAGAAGAGAAAAGATCTCTCCCCACAACTCTTCTCTCACCAGGGGTTGATGCCTTCACTCACTGCCCCAAAGTTACCAAGACCCTGGTCTCCCACCAGATGTCCCTAGTACTGTGATGGGGGTGGAGCTGCTAAGTGTCAAGAGTCACGACTGAAATCCTTTGCTCCCTGGTTTGGACAAAATAGGCTTGACATTTTCAAAAGGAAGTTCACTAAAAGCAAAGGCTTGACTCTGTCTGCCCCCACCTCCCCAATCCTTCATCTCCACGGAACATTATGAAAGGCTTAGAGATGAATGGAGGACAATTTGACAAATGATGTCACTCCAGACTGGGAGCTCTGGGCATGCAGCACTTGGAGATGCCATCTGTGGCTTCCCTTCCTCTTCTCATACCTGTCAGAGCCCTTCCTCCTCTCCAAATAAACACCACATGTCATTTTTATTCATAGGATATTTTCTTTCCTCATTTCTTCTTGTCACTTCCTCTGTTGCAATCCTGCTCTCCACACATCCCTCTGTCCATCGCCCTCATACCCTCTATAAAAAGGAGGCAGCAGGAGTCCTAAATTCTAGGTACACAGTAGGTGGAGGGGCTGGAAGGCAACCTTTTCATTGGAGAGTGATCCTTGCTATTTGGTCAGTGCAAAGAAATATGAAAACAGACACCTCAGACCTCTTGCCAGTGCTCTCTCCAAGACATTTCCCTTTGGGGAGGGAGAAGGAGCACTGCCACTTTGCACAACTGTAGGGAAGGGGGACGCCTAGCGCACTGCTCATATGGGAATGGCACACCCACAGCTCTCCTGGAGAGAAACCCTCCATTTCCTGGAGTGCATGGCTGGTGCTCTCTGGAGACGGAGCCCCTCTGCTGCTCCCACCAAGTCCCTGAAGAGTAAGACTCTCGCCCAGGGATCAGGAAGAAGAGGACCTCAGAAGGATCATCGAGTGCATTTTCTCTGTGCCTTTAACCACACCTGGGCTGCACCATGCCTCAGTTTATGTCATCCTGTCAAATCCGCCCCCTGGCCAAGCGCTTGAGAAAACCAGGCCAGATCCAAAGAAACCACCTAGCACTGCAGATCTGTCTCTGATTGATGGTAAAAACTTGCTGGACTGGAGATCTGGGTGCTCTATGAGAGCCCTTCAGAGAAAAGGTTCTTTGTGGAACCTGCGAGTTTCAGGGTTTCATCCTGGAACTTGATGAAGTCTGAGATCTGGGCCAAGCCAGAGCAGGGCACGGCCTCTGTGGTGACCCCTGGTGGTGGCACCAGGCTCCCCAGATCTAGTCCAACACTGTCCTTTCCCTGCTTCCTACCGAAGCAGCCTGGTGCCAGGCATCAGGCAAATGAGACACACTAACTACCCTGGGAATTTCTCTGCAGCGACCATTGACAACGCCCAGCAGCCTTCAACTCTCCCAGGCCAGAATCTTTTCCAGGTTGCTTTCTCGTACACCTCCTTTGCAATCCATGAAAGTCTTCACTAGCTCTCCCTCACCTGTGGCTGTGACTGCTGTTGGGCCCACAGTGCAGGGAAATAACAGGACTGAGGTCTATGGTCTTTAGTGTTTACTCCTGTAAAAAATAGGTACATTTGAAAACTCAGGACTAAAGTGCTTACCAGAATTCCTACCAGAATTCCCAGAACTGTGTGGTTGCTGGCGACCACTGATTCCTGCTTCTGTTTGCTCTGCCCTTGCCTTGAATGGCACTCCTTTGTGCCTTCTCCTGGGGAACGTGGTCCTTCGTTCTGACTCATGAAAGCCTAGCTTGATCATCTAGGGCAGGGGTCCCCAACCCCCGGGCCATACTGGTCTGTGGCCTGTTAGGAAATGGACCTAACAGCAGGAGGTGAGTGGCGATCAAGTGAGCAAAGCTTCATCTGTATTTGCAGCCACTCCCCAGCGTTAGCATCACTGCCTCAGCTCCACCTCAGCTCATCAGGCATTAAACTCTCAGGAGCACTGGTCCCTAGTGCTAAAAAGTTTGGGGACTGCTGACAGGGTGAGAGTCAGGCTCAAGTTGGATTTTAGAGAGGAATTTCTTGAAATGTCAGAGCCATTCATAACTAAAACATGATTGGGATATTCCTTCTCAACTTAAAAGCCCTACTGAAGTGAGGAGTTATCAAACTAACCCCTATGGCTTGGCTCTTTTAGAAGAAAGCTCTCCAGTAAATCAAAGAAGTGGAAATCAATATTTAATCTGGGACGTTCTGGATCAGACTCCAAATCAAAACTTAGTAGAAATGGCAGTGTGTTTGTGAGAGGACAGAGGCTTTCAGGTAAGAATCAATAACAGTTATGTTTATGAGATTCCCCCACTCCCTACCCCAATTCTGCTTCTTAAGTCTTGGCCTGATCATATTAAACTCACTAGTCCTGAAAGAAAAATATAAATTAACTAGGGGGGTCTTTCTGGTTTTTTTTATATATATAATTTTAGATTTATAAAAATAGTGCACAGAGAACCTATATATTCTTCACACAGCTTCCCTAAATTTTAACAAATTCTATAACCATAATACAATAATCAAAGCTAGAAAATTAATATCAATATAATACTATTAAATAAATTACCGATTTTGTTCAAAACCTGCACTTTAACCAAGCAATTAAGTTAACATCACCAGCCATAAGATATTAACGTCATCTACCTTCTGATATGACATCCTGAGACAGGCACAACATTCATAACCTTAATCCAATCATGAGAAAACACCAGACAAACCCAAGCTGAGGTATATTCTGTAAAATAATGGCCAGTACTCTGCCAGTGTCAAGATCAGAAAGATTGACAAAGTGTCCTAGATTGGAGGAGATTAAGGAATCATGACAACTAAATGCAATATGGGTTCCTGGACTGGAAAAAGGACATTTGTGGGACAATTGGCCAAATATGCCCTTTTGACCTCATAGCAAACTTGACCTAGAAGGAACTACATTCCAGTTAATTGAGCTCCCCAAAAAGACATGCCGCACTTTTCCAAACACCTGCTTAGGTGACTTACAGAGATGCATGGAGTCCACCAAACACATAGTAGTTGCCCCAGAAAGGTTTGTTTGGTATCTTCTTGGTGGATGAGATCACTGGAGGAGCAACCAGTCTGCAGACCTCCAGGAGCAGAGCTGCACGTGGGAGAGAGGTGACTTCAGTTCCCCTGGGCCCTCTCACCTGGTATACCAAATTCCTGGCTGCTGAGAGAGCTACAGCCAAGAATCTCACTCTCCAGTCTGCAACACAGGAGGGGTTGCCTGGGGCCTCATGGGTTCTACCCCATGGATGAATCTTTGAATCCTTTTTGGACAATAAAGTTGGGTTCAGGAGTCCTCATTTGCTAACAGCTAGTACTTGACAAAGTTGTAATTTATCTTTATTTTGTAAAATGTTAATAAAACTTTGATCTACAGATGCCCTGTTTTTATAAGATCAAGCCCATTAAGAAAGTAGGAACATCTAGCAGCAGTTGGGGAATGTTTGGTTTCCTGAAGGGGAAAATTATAAATACTTGAAAATCTTTCCTAAACAAAGTTATTTTGTCTACTGACAGCCTGACCTATTGTTTTGAATGCTTCTTCTTACTATATATTCAACAGGGCTCTTTTTTCTTTTGTCTTTAGTGGAAAAAGCTACTATCCGACCCGCTAAAAGCATGGACTCGCTGTGCTCAGTGCCTGTGGAAGGTGAGATTTTACAGTTGTGTTTGGACCTGGGGATTATAGCTGCAAGACTGGAGTCTCTACACCAGACTTGCCTTCATAAGCCACCGGGTCTGCTCGTCTCCAGTCACGATCATGCACTATCCCCGAGTCCCCAATCCCTTCCTGACCCTTCCTGAACTCAAGGGGTTCACATAGCCCTTGCATTAACCTTCCCTACTCCACTGTAGGGCAAGGCCTAAAGGGCTGTCCTTTTTCTCCAGCCTTCCTCTAACCACAGAGGGAGACAACAGCTGCTTTACATTCACACCTGAACCAGGTAAAAGGGCAACACCTGAAAACCAAGGCAGAAGAGCCTTCTCCCTTGGGCATGTAGAGGAGCCAAGCACTGGTTTATAACTCACAGTTTTGTGTCTAAATACTAATGTGTCTGGAATTTGCGTGTTTCCATAGGCTTTAGCTTCATCGTACTTGTCAAGTCATGATTTTGAGTTGGTAGATTCATTCATGCATTCATTCATTCATCAGTAAACATTGATGGGCACCAGCCTGACATATAGACATGTTGGAGTAGATGTGCATACAGTTGCATGCAAGGTAACATCTGTCATTGGAGTGGCACCTCACCATGTTGGTTCTTACAGCTATAGCCTTTGGGTCTGACTTGCCTGTAACTCTGTTTCTGCTTGGGAGCCCACAGCATTGCTACAAGTTAGAAGACACGTGGCTTCCCTAGCAGCAGACTACCCCCATATTTACCCCACGACTGTCTAACCCCTTTAATATAAAACATTTTGCTCTTTGGTAAATGAAGCAACCTGAAATAATACAAAAAATCTTTAGAACAACTTTTAAAAATAAATCCGAACTTGTACAATACTCAGTGAACTCTTCTTAAGCTGACTTGATACTTTGCAGTTTCTCCCCTTTATATTCACCCATTTGCTTTAGTTTTGAAACCTCTTGAGGCAGTTCTTGCCCCATTTTACAGAATTTAATATTTCAGAATCTAGGTCAGCACTTCCATGAATATTGGGCACTAACCTCTGGGGTCTCAGTTTCCTCACGTGTTGAAGGAGTGGTCGTGAGAGTTTTAAACCTAACGCTACATTAGATGTCCAGCAGAGCACTTAGTTCCTGGTGAGGAATTATTTTCCAGTCATCTCCCAGCTTATTTATTTCCCATACAAACTTTTCTCCTCTTTGCCCTCACTTCTAAGCCAGTCAGGAACTTGCTCCTCACAACTGGGCTTTCTACCATTGAGTTAATTTACATTTCTAGTTTCTCAGCCTCTGAATCAGCAGGAGGAAGCCTGGGAAAAGGGAGAAAGTGTAGCCACAGCAGCGTTTGTTTCCTTGCCTGGAACTCAAAACCCCACTGGAGTCCATCTGCCAGAGAAGGTTTTAAAACAATAAGTTTTAAAGTTTCAAAGTAAAACAAAATTCTGTTATTTTGCCCTTTTTGTCTTCTTCATCTTGAGCAAACATCATTCCGCCATCTCCCATTTGTCTTTTTTATTTTTTTGTGATCTACATTTAATGCTTGGTGGATGACTGCTCTGTTTAGAAATCTTAGCAGCGGCCTTCTTTTGGAAACTGCTCTACCTGGAAAGTTTAAAACAGATACACATGACACAACAGCAAAGGTCCTACCAGCCCATCATATCAAAATTCTCTGCACATGAGAAGATGCTTCCCTTCTTGTCAACCAAATATTATGTACCTGTCTTCAGTAGGGCAGCTGTGCCCTTATTAGAAGGCAATGTCTTTCCAGCATTCAAGTGTTGTGTGCCTTCCCTTACTGGAAGGCTGCGTAGTCGTGTGTGTGCCTGGGCTGCTGACCATGTGTTCGTTTGCTCTTTTTACTAGGGAAAGAAGCCAAAGGAAACTTCAGTCGAACAGTCACCACTGGTGGATTTTTCATTCCAGCAGCGAAAATGCATGTGACCAACACTGGCAGCTCATGTGACCTCAGCAAGCAGGAGGGAGAATGGGGCATGGAGGGGATGCCGGCGGGGGCCGAGGGGGGCTTCGACATGAGCAGTGACCGAAGCCAACTCCAGGGCACTCAGGCTCGGCCCCCACCTGAGCAGCTGAAGGTGTTCCGGCCCATCGAGGATCCTGAGAGCGAGCAGACAGCCCCGAAGATGCTGGGTATGTTCTACACCTCGAACGACAGCCCCAGCAAGTCCGTCTTCACCAGCAGCCTCTTCCAGATGGAGCCCTCACCACGTCACCAGCGCAAGGCCCTGAACATCTCCGAGCCCTTTGCCGTGTCTGTGCCGCTCCGCGTGTCAGCTGTCATCAGCACTAACAGCACCCCGTGCAGAACACCCCCAAAGGAGCTGCAGTCTCTTTCCAGCCTAGAAGAGTTCTCTTTCCAGGGCTCAGAGAGTGGAGGTTGGCCTGAAGAGGAGAAGCCACTGGGAGCTGAGACTTCTACGGGTAAAGCAGGGGAGAGAGGCTCTCTTGCCATTGCAAGAGATTAAAAACCAGACTTCGACTTGCTTTAACGGAGTTTGTAAGACGATGTAGTGAAGTGGTTAAGATTGTGGGCTCTGAGCAGGCCACCTATTAAGAAACTGTCAATCACAATCATAATACATCTTTGTAGCTTGGTGTAAATAATAGATTTCTGTGACCTTAGGCAACAACCTTGACTTCTCGGGGCTTGAATTTACTTATGTGTAAAGTGAAAGATTGGATTAAGCAGGGTTTCTCAACCTCAGCACTGTTGACATTTGGGGCTGAGTAATTCTTTGTCGTAGGGGACTTTCCTATACGTTGCAAGATATTGAGCAGCATCCCTGGCTTCTACTCACTAGATGCCAGTAACCACTTCACCTACCCAGTTGTGACAACCAAAAATGTCTCCAGACATCACCAAATGTACCCCGGGGAGGGAATGAGTGAAATGGTTTCCAGTTAAGAACCACTGGACTAGATGATCTTCAAGGTCCCTCCCAACTCCGATAGTCTTTTACTCTGAGATCTGAGGACAGGACATTGCTGGGAGGAAAGGGTAAAGAATATGAGGCAGCAGTGAGCTGTGAGAATTCCCTCCATCCTTGTGAAGCAGGACTAGTCCAGGACAGTGACTGTGCTGGGAATGGCCTTTCTTCAAATGAAGTCCTCTTCAACTGATTACTCTCATCCTCATTGCAGCTTCTGTACCTAAGAAGGCGGTTCTTGAGGATGCCACGCCAGGATCGGAAGCAATGAAGACAGTGGAATGCAGCAAAGGCCTTTCCCTGGAGCCAGGAGCCCAACTGGAAGAGAAAAATACCTCAGAAATCAACGTGAGTTCCCAACATTCAAGTGAATTGGAGAAGAGACTGGATCCAGAGAAGGTGGCGGAGGAGGGTCGAGAGGCTGGCCAGGTGGAGTCCAGTGCTCTGCAGGAGAGCCCCAGGGCCAGAGCTGAAGCAGTGTTTCTCCATGAGATGGTAAGGGCGACCCACCAACCCGTCCAGCCAGTAGAGTCCTCTTCTTCTCAAAGGCTCTTGGTACAGCTTAAAGTAGATTTTTAAATTTTTTTTAGAAGAACCAGTTTCTGCCAAAGGGATTTTAGGAGACAACCTTCTAATCAGGTCTGGGATTTTTTTTTTTCTTCAGAGGTTCCTATAGTGATGAGAAGTAACCACTCAGCTCAGATTTCCTAGGACAGACTCAACTCTAAATATTTCTGACCTGAAGTCACTATAAACCTGTAACATGTCCTTAGAATGTAATGACATTCAATCCTGGAAGCAGCACAAAATCTGCTTGCCATATCCCACTCCCAAATAAGAACCATTCATGGAGCCAGCTCTTTTTCCAGACATCCTGGATGGACAGTTGTCTATGTTTGTTAGTAAAATATTCTGTAAGATTTCCAGAATCCATTCCTTCTTCTTGTGACTTCTAGAAAAGTTAAAACATGATGCCAGAGTTTATAAACCTCTTCTACTTTTTAAAGTGGAATTTTCCAAGTTATTCTGTGATGTCTTTGCATAAGACGAAGGTGTGAGGAGTTTTTTCAGACATCCATGTAGGAGTCTTGCATATGCGGGCAGCTCCGTGACCTGAAGGACTGTGCCAAAGGGAGAAAGGAAGCTCTTTCCTTTTAACTTGCTTCCAGAGACTTGGTTTCCAGGACATGCACAAAAGGCCCATGTGCTGCGAGTTAGGGCAGAGCAGGGGCACTGTAGTGGCCTCAGGAGGCTGAATAAGTTTTGCTATGAGATGTATTTGCATTTATAGGAGAAGGATACAGAGATTATTATCGGGATTAAATTCTGGGAGGGATCAAATATGAATGGCACTTCTTTAAGAAACAGATCAAATTAGCACTGGAAGGAGAACCACGGTGGGTTCATGGGAACAAGTAAAGGCATCCATTCATCCATTCATTTATTTAAAAACATGTATGAAACACCTATGCCTGATACTCTGCTGAACACTAGGATCACTGCAGTGCACAAGACGGTCACTGTTCCTGCCTTCTTGGAGCCGACAGCTGGGTAGTAGGCGAAAGGTCACTAAACAAGTAATTTCTAGGGTTATATGGAAGTATGGAGTTTTGTGGGAGTATATAACAGGAAGACCCAACCTAGTCAGATGGCGGGGGGTCACAAAGGTCAGGGAAGACTTCTCTGAAGAACCGATATTTCGATTGAGAACTTAGCTAGAAGAAAACGGGTAGGGAGCAGAATAGAAAGTAGAAAGGGAGGCTTCCGGGCAGAAAGAGTAAGATATGCCATGAATCTGAGGTGGGAAAGAGCATGAAAGATTTAAGGAATGGGAACAAGGCCAGAGAATGAGAATGCGGGCCAGAGAAAGGGAGGCTCATGGGGAAGCAGAAGCCATGGCAGGCAGGGCTGCTTGGAAAGAATTTGGGGATTAACCTAAGGGCAACGGAAACTTTTCTGATTTGTTCAGAAAATGTTATCTTTAAAGGTTACTCCATTCTGTGAGGAGAATGGCTTGGAGAAGGGCAAGAGAGGAGGCGGGGACACCAGTTAGGAGGCTAGTGTGTGCAGACCAGGTGAGAAAAACCAATGGCTCGCATTAGAGTGGGGCATTGAGGATAGAAATGGAAGGCTTTAAGAGCTGTTTAGAAGGTGGAGTAAACAAGACCTGGTGAAGGATTGTGTAAGGAGTGAGAAAGAAGCAAGAGTCAAGGACACCTCGCAGGCTTCTGATCTGAGCAAAAAGACACGTTATGATTCAGTTAATGAGATGGCAGAGCTGGGTGGAGGGGAGTTTAGATATTCATTTATTCATCTAAATTTATTGATTTCTTAGCAAGAGATCAATTAATATAGGTGCTGAGGAGAGTAAAGAGATGAGTAAAAGACTAACCCTGTCTTGAAGGAGGGCACAGTCTAGTAAGTAAACTAGAAATGTACACAAATACATGCAATACAGTAGAATCAGATCTCAGAAATATTCCTGCCTTTTGACCAAGTAATCCAGTACTGAAGAGTTATTTGAAAGAAATAACTCAAAAGAAAACAATGAATCCATTTCAATTCAATAGACCCTAGCAACTACTCACAGCCGGGCACCATTTGGCCTTGAGGAATCAAAGACAAACGAACACAATCTCTGACCTCAAGATGCTCATAGTCCATTAGGAAAGATGAGGCAAGCATCAAATTAACCGTAAGATGAAACAACACATGATCAGAGCCAGGTGAGAGAAGTGATGTCAGGTTGGCAGCAGGTCAGACTTCTCAGGAAGGCCCACACCCCAACAGAATGGAGATGCCTCCCTGGACTGCTTCTCCTTGGGACAGAATTAGCCCTTGAGACAAGAAATGAAAGGAACTGAAATTTGTTTCCTTGGCCCACACCAGGCCTCCCTTCACCCCTTTCATGTCTGCAGCCTGGGTTTCGTGTAGGGAAAGGGAGGAGTCAGACAAAGAGAAGCTGGCCTTGGGGAAAGATAAGGACAGAAACAAGATGAAGGAGGAGGTACCCCATCACATTAACAGTGGTTGTCTGTGGGTAGTAGGAATACAAGATTTTGCTGTTTTTGTATTCTTTCTTTTAATGTGTTAATTTTTTTCCATGTGAAATAGTTTTTCTTTGTTAATAATAAAAAAGCTACATCTGTTTATTTGCACAGCAGATTTGGGGACAAGAGTTAACATTTGAATTCCATTGGGAGAATCTCTTTCTTGTATGCCATCTGGTAAACCTGAGGTTAAATCAGACCAGGAGTTTTGTTAGTTTTCTAAGGCAGCAGTGCACAGGGATTATCTGCTTATGTTCTGATGTAGACACAGCTGGGTTTCAATCCTGGTCTGCTGCTATGTGATTTAGGTAAACTGTTTAATCTATTTGAACATAAGTCTCCTCATCTCTATAATGAAAGCGATTATTGTGTAGTTCTCTCTTAGGATTGTTGGGGAAATTAAACAAGAAAATATGGTTAAAGTAGAGTTATCCCTCAGTATCCCACAGGTGGTTGGTTTCAGGATCTCATAGATACCAAAATTCCAGATGCTCAAGTCCCTTATATAAAATGGTGTAGTATTTGCATATGACCTATACATATCCTCCTGAATACTTTAAATCATCTCTAGATTAGTTTTATAATATCTAATACAATGTAAACAATTGTTACACTGTATATTGTTTAGGGACTAATGACAAGGAAAAGGTCTGTACGTGTGCAGTACAGATATCATAGGCCTCACTAGCAGTACCCATTTGCAACAAGGTCATATTTTTCCCCTATATTTTTTATCTGGGGTTGGTTGAACTGGAGAATGCGTTAAATAACCCCTACAGGGAGGACCGACTGTATGTTATGACACACAGTAAGCACCGGATAAACATCTAGTGATTATTAGTGCTGTATTCTTTATTTGCTGAGGTAGCGCAGCCTGGCACTGCTCTAGTCCCTTCACCTGGCAGACAGTGTGGATGTCAGCGTGGAGAGTCTTTGGTTCTAAAATGATCAGTTTCTCCATGGTTTTCAGGATGAAGATGATCTGGCCAGCGCCCTGATCTGGCCTGAGATTCAACAGGAGCTGAAAATCATTGAATCTGAGGAGGAGCTCTCCTCGTTGCCACCGCCTGCTCTAAAGATCAGCCCAACTCAGCCCATTCTTGAGTCAAGTCCAAGACCTTTTGCTTCCCCGGAGCCTTCTGGGAGCTTGCCGTGTGGCTCCATCCCAGCCCCAGTCTCCGCCCCTCTGGAGGAGTGGACTAGGGATCCAGCCAATCAGAGCATAGAGGGGGCTTCCACGACGGCCATTGGAGAAAAGCGGGAGACAACCAGCAACCTCCTCAGTTCTGAGCCTGAGAAGGGCCAACGACCAGACCCCACCAGCTTGGCTCCTCTGGAAATTGTTCCATTTGAGACAGCTTCTCCACAAGCAAGGGTGGAGGTGGGAGGCCCAGAGAATCTGTCTCCTCTGCTCCCACCAGCTCCACCTCCTCCAACTCCTCTGGAGGAGGTGCCTCAAGCCCAGCTATTAAAGGACAGCCCTGAGAGAGAAAATTCATCAAGGAGTTTGAGGACAAATCCATATATAGACCATTTGAAATCTAAAGGCAGCCCTGGCATCCCTAGCCTTTGTCAGGGAGACAAGCCCTGTCCAGGAAAAAATGAGAAGCAAAAATCAAAGAATGCTGCTCCTGCTGGAAAAGGCTCTCGTTTTTCAAGCCCAACAAGGGAGGTTGAGATCTCCCCACAAGGAGAGGGGGATATAGCCCATTCAGTACAAGAGCCCTCAGACTGTGATGAAGATGACACTGTGACAGACATTGCCCAGCATGGCCTAGAGATGGTGGAGCCCTGGGAGGAGCCCCAGTGGGTGACGAGTCCCCTACATTCCCCTACCCTGAAAAATGTGCAAGAGGCCCAGGTGCAGGCCCCCCAGGGCCACCGACTGGAGAAGAGGCTTTCCCACAGGCCTAGCCTTCGCCAGAGCCATTCTCTAGACAGCACGACCACGGCTAAGAGCCAGTGGACTCTCGAGGGTCCCTCCTCAAGCAGCTGTGCTAATCTTGAAGCAGAGAGGAATTCCGACCCTCTGCAGCCCCTGGCACCCAGGAGAGAGATTACTGGACGGGATGAGAAAGCCCTGAGATCCTTCAGAGAGTTCACCGGCCCGAAAGGGACAGAGGCACTTCCCAGCCAGAAGGGACCAGGTGGTGTGCAGCCCAAATCAGCAGAAACCAGCCCTGACAGCCTAGCAGAGGGAAAGGAACTGGGGACACACCTGGGACACTGCTGCAACCCTCAGATTGAGCAAAGTAATATTCCTGGGCCAGAGAGCAGCAAGGAGAGTTCACCTAGTGTACAGCACAGCACCTTGTCTGGAGAGCATACTCCAAAGTTACAGCTGAGGAGCACTGAGTGTGGGCCCTCAAAAGGGAAAAATAGGCCTTCTTCCCTCAACTTGGACTCTGCCAGTCCCATCACTGACCTCTTCCATTTTGAGAATATGGCCTCCTTTGGTTCACCTGGAACACAGCTCTCTGAGCCAGAAGACCCAAAGGTCACATGGATGACCTCATCTCACTGTAAAGTAGACCCCTGGAGGGTTTACTCCCAGGATCCTCAGGACCTGGACATTGTTGCTCATGCCCTGACAGGCCGCCGTAACTCAGCTCCCGTCAGTGTGTCAGCTGTGAGAACCTCCTTCATGGTCAAAATGTGCCAGGCCAGGGCAGTCCCAGTCATCCCACCCAAGATTCAGTACACACAGATCCCCCAGCCCTTGCCCTCTCAGGGCCCAGGGGAGAGTGAGGCTCAGCCTCTGGAGAGGAGCCAAGAGGAACCCAAATCAACCGGTGGGACCTCTCAGAAACCTGCCAAAGATGATTCTCTCTCCTCCTTGGAAAGCCCAAAGGAAGAGAAACCAAAGCAAGATACAGGAGCCATGGATGCCAGTGCATCCTGCATGTGCGAAGGACCTGCCCTTCCTCCAGAATTGGGTTTGGCTACCCAGGATGCAGTAGTGCAATGCAGAAAGCGCACATCAGAGACAGAGCCATCTGGGGACAACCTTCTTTCTTCAAAAATAGAGCGACCATCAGGGGGCTCTAAGTCTTTCCACAGGTCAAGGCCAGGAAGACCTCAGAGCCTAATCTTATTCAGTCCTCCTTTCCCCATTATGGACCATCCACCTCCTTCATCCACAGTGACAGATTCCAAGGTTCTGCTGTCCCCTATCAGAAGTCCCACCCAGACAGTTTCCCCTGGCCTTCTTTGTGGGGAGTTAGCAGAAAACACGTGGGTCACACCGGAAGGGGTTACACTTAGGAATAAAATGACCATCCCTAAGAACGGCCAGAGACTAGAGACCTCAACCAGTTGCTTTTACCAGCCCCAGCGGAGATCAGTGATTCTGGATGGAAGAAGTGGGAGGCAAATAGAATGACATCAATTCACCTGCTGATACATGAAAACGATGTCATGATTCATCTGGAAGTTATTACAGGGCCAACCTGCCATTATTCCTAACAAGTTTTCCAAGTTAGGGCTGATTTTGGTCTCTCCTCTTCTTTTAGCCTTTTGGCCGTTTATTAATTAGTCCATTTATCAGAAGAGAGGTCAAGGGATGGACCAAGAAATGAAATTTAGATAAGTCTATACGAGCAGGAGGGAAAGGTCAAATAAGGGAGAGGATGAAATGCTTGCTTTCAATGAGATTTGGGGCTTGTCTGTGAGTTGCATTAGTCTCCCGTTGCCATTATCTATTCCTGTTGAGAGCTGGTTGTGATAATGACTTTTGAAAGAAAGAAAAATCCTTTGTCTGCGTTGGAAAGTGTTGCTACTGAGGTTTGAAGGCCTCCTCTTTACTTCATACTTTTTAATGCTCTTTAAAGCATGTGTTCTTTTAGACCAGTTTTCTGATGAGCTTCGTTAAAGTGTGCTATACAGAATAGAAGCAGATTTGGAAAAGCAAACTAACTTACACTTAGATATCCAAGTGGGTGAATTTACCCATGGTCTTTCCCTGGAATTACCGCAGACCTGCCCAAAATGGCTCCATATACTAGCGTAGAAAATCAGAATCCATCCTCAGGAACACAGTCTAAGAAGACTTTCTGGCTCTGGCTTTTATTAACTTGGGACTTCAGCTGCCACTATCCTGACCTCTGATATATAAATCCAGTAGCTGGGTAGGGTCGAGGCTGAGCTGAGGATTACCTCAATGAAATGTGTTGAATCTTCATTTAGGTATGCAATGGTGAAGTGAAGTGATCTACTTTCATTCCACTATCGGAGTCCAAGAACAGTATGTCATCATAGAGAAAAGCCTCACACATAGGCAGAACTACACTCCAAACTGAATGTGTTTAAATTGGTGGAGCATTAGCAGAAAACACCTCTAGCTCAGCTTCAATCTCCTTACACACTAGCCTGGGACAAGAGTAAAGATAAGGATAAGCCCTGGGGGTAGCGGGGGGAAGCCCTAGCAGTGTGGCCATCACTACTGCTTGGAGACAGCTGCCTTTCTGAAAATGTATTTCATTTTAGCCAGCGGATGTCTTCCTTTCTCTCTCTTGCTCCATTGCTTAAGAACAGATTTGAGGCACCCTTCCATAATCCCCCTCATCCACCACCCGCCCCAGGCCCTCAAACTTGCCCTTCTCCTGTTTATATAAAAGCAGAAGCAATAAACCAGTCTGATTTTATGTCAGTTATTTAGAACTTCAAGTGGTTCTTTCCTTTTCAGCTGGAGAGAGGAAGAAGAACTAATATAACCTGCTGGCAGATTTTTGGTGCTATCCCAAAAAGGGCTTCACAGGATCCCTTCTCAAGGCAAAACCCATCAGCGTATCAAGATTTTTAAACCTTCTAAGATAACTCTCTTGTTTGAGAAACAAAACAAAATCGACCTATTTTTAGCCCTATGCACCTTTTCTCAGGTTCAAGTCTGGCTGAACTCTGTCCAGAAGCTCAGTCATTGCAGAAATTTCTCTAAAGGCCAGCAGTACCTCTAGGCAGACTTCACAACCAAGACTGGTGCTGGGATGGGTAGGGGATGAACTGAAGTTACCTCCTCCAGTGAGAAATTGGAAGATGATGCCCTGCAAAATATATATTCCTTTCTCTCTTTGTCCCTGATGAGCCTTACAAAGTTTTGAAATCTTGTCCTATACCTTTTAAGCCAGTGTCTGTGGCAGGGTTAACTGGCAGGCCATCTGATGAATTCTGCTTTTGAAGGCACTGAGATGAGTGAGCAAGGGGAGCAGTTAATAGACCTTTTGGTCAGTGTCTTTGCATTTTCATTAGGTGAGCAAGGCTTTGGACCAACAGCCGATGAGATATCAACCCATAAGAAAAGTCCTAAGGTATAGCATTTTCCCCCCTAGGGAAGCAACGTGAAGAAATACAGAGGTGACAGCTGAGAAAGGCCATGTTCGGATTTGAAAAGTACATTCCTGCCTTATCAGAAAATGTGGGCAGATAGGCTTTATATCAGTCTCAGTGCACTGCGGTACCTAAGCTTTGATAAAGACCGTGTTCCAGTTAGAATGTGAGAGAGGGAAGGAACTGCACTTTGCTTCATCATTGGAACTCTGAGCCAAGTAATGAAATATTTAAACTGCTTCGTGATTATTTTAAATTTTTGTTTGTAACACTTAGAGGATGTTCCTTAGATCGACATCTTTCATTTGTAGCATCATCTTCAGTAGCGTGGTGAGTACATGAGACACAATGACAGCTGTCTGAAGATATTCTCTACTCGGAGCTTTCCAAGCCAGTCAACCCAGAGGCCTTGGAAGCTGACTTACCTTTTCAGTCAGTGGCCCACTGCTAAAGTGTGGACTTCTCCTTCTCCTTTGACTATCATTACCCAGCCTTTCAACTGTCATAAACATATTTATAAACCTCCTGTGGGCTGGGGCTAGCCTGGCGCTGAGGAAATTCCATTCCGTGACAAAGAAAACACGCTATATTTTCCCCTGAAATTGTTCCCCCAAATGCCCCGAGATGATCTGGTTGCCCACATGGGACTGAAAAATGAACCCCTTAAGAATGGCTGGATTGGGATCAGATTGACTGCTCCCATCCAGGGGAGGGACAGAGTGGGTGCTGCTGTTTCTAGGAGGATCTACATGGTGCCCTAGAAAGGGCTACAGAATCAGATTCTCAAAGGGCTACTTCAAATCAACTATCGGGCCTCAAAACGGAGGTGGCTGATTTTAAATGTTGAATTTGAAGTGTTTTCTTTTAGTGTTAATGCTTGCTTAAGAAGATAATAACCTACATTTATTGGCCAAATGGCCTTCCCAGGTCAACTTTTTTTCCCTTTTTTTGCCAAAATCAACCAGATAGAATTACTTTTTATTCTCTGATTCACATGGAATATGAAGAGACCTGACCAAGAACCCCATTAAGAGAGCCCAATCTAAGCCCCACAATTCAAAACATCACCCAAGTCAAAATTCTGGATTCTGGGGAAATTAAGAATGTAAACATCAACTTCAACAGATAATATTTATCAAGAGTTTATCAATATTGTGCTGGGTACTGTAGAACTCTTAAATCTTTGAAGAATCTAAAAGCATAAAAGGGGTGATGCAAATGAAACGGCATATCAACAGCCAGGAGCAAGATTAGAACCACTAAGTTAACAAATGAACGCAGAAGCAGGGAAAACGTGTAGCAATTTAGTGTCTTTTAATAGGATTGTTAATAGTACTCAAGTTACCTGCTAACTTTAATCAAATTAAACAAAATTGCAAATCCAGTAGAAGGTACTAGGGAGACGTTCAGACACTGATGTTTTTGCTTTGATCATTAAAAGAGAGAGTAGTAACTAACAATAAATAGTCCTGAGGTTTTGCATACTCTTAACTGGTTTGGCTGTGAAGTCTTGTTGGATATCTGCAGATGAGTAAGGTAAGATCAGCGTTCTGTACTCCTTGAGAGGGGGTTTCAGAGACTTCCGTCATCACAAAATGGGTTAACTCCTGTTGATGATGATGTCATATGTCCAAGATAGACTTACTTTCATGTCTAATGTTTAGCGCATGATAATCACATTGAACTAAAAATTGGGTGAGACAGTCATTTGTCCACACAGGCCTTGGGTTCCTGCCTGAAGAGGTACTGGGGAATGTAAGATTCATTTGTCTGGGATTGCAATGGAAGAGGTTCAGGTTCAGGGAGAGGTCCAATTCCCACCAGGATTGATTAGGAGCGCATTCAACCATGGCCTGTCTTATCCGATGACAACACGAATCTGGGCTTAGGTGATGTCAGGAGTATGATTTTAGGCACTTCCAGCAGGAAAGTCAGCTCAGAATGTGGAATGACAAAGGACATGTCCTTTGTCAACACCTCCTCTAGCAAAGTCAGGCCAGAAGAGAGAGCAAGGGTGATTGCCTGAAATCAATATCAGTCCAGATAGGATAAAATTGAGGAACACCACAGATTGATTGGCACACAGATCATGGGGTTTGTGAGCAATGCAGGGAACACTTCTCTATGAGGATGAAGCAGGATATAACTAAATATAAAAAACCCATGAAGTACATAGCCATGCATATTACTGGATGAATCACAATGCTTTGCAATAACTTAATGCCATAGTACTTCCTGGCTTATAATTCTGCAAGGTAAAGCACTTTTCAAAGTCTTTTAGGAAGCCACATGATTTCAGCTGTTTGTTGAGACAAATGTTTCCAAAGATATAATCAAAATGTTTATCTATTGATTTTAAAAAGTATAAATATTAAGCCTATCCATAGAGACATTTAAGTGTAATTAAAAGATTGTTATGCTTTAAAAATGTACTCTAATAAATGATATAAAATGTAATGCTTACGATGGGACTATGAACTAGAGGAGGACATGGGGTCATCAAAATCGATAATAGGAAAAGTGTATTAGACCTATCAGGCTCATTGTTCTAGTTTTTTCTGTTTGATGTCATTTTTTTATTCAAGATTTGGTTGCACAGCAAAAAGTTCTGATGATTTGCTTCAGGAAATTTTTCTTGTTTTTATTATTTTAACCTCTTGTCAAACATTTGCAACTTCACTCTCTTGCGGTTGCAATTCACATCACCCAAGATCCGCAGTATAAATCAATGGATATTGTAATGAAAAATGAGAAAGCTACTGCTTCTCAAAACTCCGCAGCCTAAGGAGTTCTGTGGGTCCACCTACACAGAACTGAACTTAATTTTTCTATTACTTGAGTCAGTCAAAGGGGACTTCTTTCATTTGAGTGTCTAATGATTCTCTCGGAGGAGGAGGGGAGAAAACCCAAAGTTTGTTTTCTTGGCATATATTATCACAAAAATGGGGGAGGGATGCTCAATGAGTCGAAATAACAGACCCTTAAAAAACCAATCATGCAGCCTAAGCTCACAACCTGGTGATATTTGCAGTGAAAAATATTGCCAAGGGGATTAAAATACTAGCATTTTGGCAATGATGTTCTATTTAGAACTTTACCCAGACCTGTTCCTGTCATGCTTTGCTACTGCCCTAAATGCCTTTTTCTTCTATATACTTTCAGATCCCCACTCTCTTCTGCTCCTCTCTCCTGAATGCCGCGCACCCCGCCCCCCCGCCCCAAACTGGCAACACAAAGTTGCCCTCACTCTCATTCGTTCCCATAGTTGTTCTGGATGTTGCCTCTACCTTCTGGACTTCAATAAAACTTGACACTCCTCTAAAGACACTTCTTTCCCTGCACAAAGAGGCTGCACATTTCTCCCAGTTTACACAGCAAATATCTTGAGAAGACATCCTTCAGCTTCCTACTTCTGCACCATTGCATCTTCCCATCTCATACAAAAAAATGTCTTACTACCAAAATGTATGGCATCCAGTGGTTTTAACTTTTACCATTCTTTGAGGCCGTGATGCAGTGTCCCAGATTTCCATGCTCCCTGTTTCCTCTCTACTTCATCCTGTCTACTTCATGTCCCACCATCATTCTGAACGACTTCGATATTCCTGAGGAAAACCCACCCAACACTCTTGCCACAGTTGCTTACAGCTTTTGCTTCTACTCAATTTTGGTGATTTCTTCCACATCAGGCTCTTTCACATCCCAGAACTCTGTGATCCTAAACTCTCACATTCCACTCTGAAAACTTCTCTCCTTGCTCCTTTATTCTTTCTCCTTGTTCAAGATTACTGCCTGGCCCACTCCTACTCTTTTTGACAGACGAACCCCCACCAGACTCCATTCTTCCTTCCCTAGGCTTTCCAGACCCCGAGGTGTATCATCATAACTATTCTCCCCAGTACCAGTAACTCCCCTGACCACTAGTCCTCTAGCCATACCTGTTTGCCAAACCTCCAAACTAGGACCAGGACTCTTACTACCTATCTTCTCTAATCTTTTACTGTCTTTTAGTTAGATCAGAGAAAATCATAAAATCGTGGTAGGAGAGCCTTTGGAAATTTATGGATTACCACCTCAGCAGTGGCCTCATTCCCCAAACTCACAAAGGCTATTCCACTATTCCAACCCCCTCCTGCAGAGGCCTCCCCCACCTTCCTAAATTGATAGTTGCTTTTTACATCACCATAAGTTGACACTATCAGATGCGCTGCTTCCACCTCCCACTGCCACTTCCCATTGTCCATTTGTGTACCTAACCTCCCGTAGCACTCAGAGAAGTGCTATTCCTCTTCCCAAGAACTTTTTTTTCCAATTTATTACTTTTTCATTCCATTCCACTATTCTGGACCAAGCGCAACCTGACCTTCCTCCCTATTGCACTATTAAAATTTCTCTTGCTAAAGTCACCAATAATCTAATAACCAAATCCAAAGTCAGTTCCCAGTCTCTTAACCTTCCTCTTATATTTGACGCTGTTGATCATTCCTTTTCTTGTCCAGCTCTTGAATTTCCATTTTTTTGGGTTTTTTTTCCAATTACAGTCGAGGTTCAGTATTATTTTACATTAGTTTCAGGTGAACAGTATAGTGCTTAGGCATTTATATAATTTATGAAGTGATCCCCTGATTAGTAACCACCTGGCACTATACAGTTATTACAATATCATCGACTATATTCCCTATGCTGTAGTTTATATCCCCGTGACTATTTTGTAACTACCAATTTGTACTTCTTAATCTTCACCATTTTCACCCAGCTCCCTAACCCCGACCCACCAATCTGGCAATTATTAGTTTGTTCTCTCTATCTATGCGTCTGTTTCTGCTTTGTTCATTTAGCATAATACCCTCTAGGTCCATCCATGTTGTCACAAATGGTAAGATTTCATTTTTCTTTTTAATGGCCATTGTATATATGGAATATATATACATCTTTATCCAGTCATCTATTGATGGGCACTTAAATTGCTTCCACATCTTGACTATTGTAAATAACCCTGCAGTGAACATAGGGGTGCATATATCTTTTCCAATTAGCGTTTTCGGTTTCTTCGGACTTTTCTTTAGTTTTGTCCATTTGAAAGCTTCCTCATCCTCTGCTTTTAAATATTATTAACCAGAATTCTGCCCTTCCTTCTTTTCACTCCACATACCTTCCCTACATCATCTTATTTATGCACATGGCTTTTTGTATCACCCGCACAGTGCTCACACCACCCCATACACTTTTTTCTTGCATGGACTTTTTAAATGATTAGCTAACTAGTCTCCCTGCTTTAAGTCTCATTGACATCCTCCCCCCCAACCCCGTTTTCTAAACCTATCCTACAGACTGCTGCCAAAGTTGTCTCAGACAGGATAGTGGTTCTCATCAAAATCACCTGGAGAGCATGTTAAAACAGACTTATGGGCTCTATCCAGCATTTCTGACCTAGTAGGTTTGGGGTAGTGCTTGAAAGTTTCCATTTCTAACAAGTTCCCAGTTAGGTGATGCTGATGCTGTTGGCCCAGAGATTACACTTTGAGAACCCTTGACCTGAGAACACTTTTGGGTCAGAAGCCCTCAACTTAAAATCTTTCATTAGCTGTCTTCTGTCTGCAAAAGTTCCCAGACTTCGGTCTGGTTAAGAATTACTTGTGAAAAGTGCATTATTACTGGGCCTCACTCTTAAGATTTTGACTTATTAAGTCTGATGCAGTGTCCAAGTACCACCTCTTTGAGAACCTGTGACCTATAGTAAAATGAAAATCCAAACTCCGTAATGTGCAATTCAAGTCCTTCTGTAATCTATTCCTTGCCTAGCTATCTAGCATTGTTCCCACTGCATGAACCCTGCTCCTCATCCATGTGGCAAACTCCTAGCCTGCCTCCAAAAGGCATTTTGTGTTACTACTGCAGTGAAGCCTTCCCTAACACTGCAGCTTCCAAGCAAAATTGATCACTCTCTTTTCTGCATTACCTCTGTATCTTGTATATATTTTACCGAACACCTTTGTGTTGCATTTATTAATGTGTCTGCCTTTTATTAGTTAGTGAACGCTGAACATCACTCTCTCTAGCACCAAGCAGTGTCTGGCACATAATTGCTTGGTAAATAGAAATGGGAGATGGGTGGTGGTGGTGGAGGTAATTGATAAGGTGGGGAGGGAAAGTAGTTTAAGGAATGTAACGTGGAATCAAAGTAAATAGGATATTGAGGAACATTTCTATCATGCTTATCCCTGTGAACTACCCTCTACTCTGACACATTTATCTACCAAAAGCCACCCAGACAACTAGTCAAGCATCTTTTCCTTTTCCATTATCTCGAGTTCACCCAACTGATCTTTTGCTATACCATTTTTTCCCCACACACCACTTAATTTCCCCAACATAAAAACAATTACAAAAAGGCCATTCTTTAATGGGTATGTATCTCCAGTAACCACTAAACAACAATGGTGTCTTTTCTTCCACATTATCTGTAATAGGACACACAAGTAACTAGTAATTTTTCTCTTCCCCATCTGAATGTGGCACCTACAAAGGACAACTGAAATGAGTAGGAACATACTGAACTGAAGGGTTTTCTCTTTCTGATGCTGTCATACCTGGAAGGAGAGAGGAGTACTTTGCAATTCCATTAGCCAAAACTAATTTTTCTTTCTTTCTTATATTCACTCATTTGTTTATCCAGACTGGCATCTGATCCTCCTGTGCTACTCCTTTAGGATATGGCCTAGACAGGTCAAACCAGAAGGGGGAATCGTGAGTTTATAAGACTAGTCTATTATCTCTAATCAGTTATCTGGGCTACTCTTTAATGACAGAACCAACTTGGGGCCACTCTGATGAGACATCTTTGTGCCCAGGCCACCCATTTTTGCTTTTAGCTGCCAGGGAATCTCATCAAAATGTGTGCTAGTCAAAAGAAGCATATCTTCAAGATCCTAAGGAAAGATCATAGAGATGGGCAGCTTTCCTGCCCTCCTGTACCCCAAGAACCACTATATTTAGGCTGAACCATTTTACAAAAAAGCCCAATACACTAGTTATCTAATCATTTTCTCAATATACCCAAACTGTTCCCACCGCAGGGCACTGCCCTTGCTGTTACTATAACATGAAATTGTCTCCAAATGCTGTTTATGTGTCTCAGTCTTGCTTCATCTGGTCTTTGTTCAAAAATCATCTCAAAGATAACTTTTAGCAATGCCATTCCTAGCACTTTCTCTTTCCTTGCCCTGATTTATTTTCTCTTTACCGCATTTATTACTATCAGATGTTATATTACATATAAATTTATTTATGGCACAATTTACATTGGAAACTGTTAAGAAGGTAGGGCCTTTGTACTTCTTATTCACTGCCATATCCCCAATGCCTACTATAGTGCCTGGTGGTCAATACCTATTTGTTGAATGGCTGAATGAACTCAGACCAAATGCCAATTTAAAGCAACTTTTAAAAAGTACACATATCAAATTATTTAAAAAATGGTTAATTCCAACATAGTAGTCACCTTGCGTCAGCTGTATACACACCTACTCCTCACAACGCTTCTTTGCTAAAAACCTGTTGGGAACTCTTCTGCAAGAATTATTTTGAGAGCCAATTTATGAAGTACATGATTGGTCTTTTTAGTTCATAAGTCATATTGTGTTTCGCCAAAAGCTTCAGTATCAAAAAGTCAAACTGAGCAGAGGAACAATAAAACTATATTTTAGGCTCTCAAGACAAGGCCTCAGAAGTTTAGATGACTAGTGACATCAACTGATTAAGTATTATCACCTCTGAAGAACAGACTGAAAAGGGTTCTCACAAACATGAAGGTTCTCGAGTATGAAAAAGGGAACTCTTCATAATTCACTTCCAATCGTAACTCCAAACATGCCATTGTAGGTGGGTTGCTGCTGAACTGCATCCATAACTGTTTAGCTGAGGACTCGCCCATTGTTCCAGTTATTCCATATCTTCAATCGGCCCACACTCCAGCCCACATGGCCTTTGCACTCATCTTCTCCCACTGATCTGGCCATACACCATCTCCTTCATGAGTACGGGCACTTTCTGTCTTATAAAGCATTATTTCAAACAGCTAAAAATAAAATCTTTAGAGTCAAAAGAAATAAAAGAACGGGGAAAATGACAGTAATATCTTCAGTTTCGGATAGTAGCTTATTCAAAAGTATGGCAAGAGAGAATTCTGAGTCTCTATTTCAGAAATTCTTCCTCCCAGTAGCCAACGAAGAGAATCCTACCCAGGACTATAACCTACTCTTTTTCTCATGTATTCCAATAGTATTTTCCAGCTGTATAAAAAGAGAATGGGTGCTGTCAGGCAACTTCACTGGTCTCCCTTTCTATAGCAATAACACCAACTGTGGACTAAAGATAATTAGAAAGGAAAGTAGACATGCCAAAGGTGCTGTGCCAAGTGATATATGAGATGTGTTCATAAATGAATGAGTTATTCTGGAGCCATACAAACAAATCAATCTTTACTGGAGAGACACACCTCTCATCTGTATATTATTCAAATATACTAACACATGAAAGATCACATCACCTTGTTTATGGATACATTTAATATCCCTTACCCTTCCCACCTTTCAAAACATAATAGTATACAAAATATAAAATATCTTAAATATTTATAAAAATTGCAAGAAAAAAATAGAACGTATGAAAATATTTTTTATCTGAGTTCTCCCTTATTTTTGAGAGGCAGGTTAGTTTGCCTTGAGTTCATAACTGTTGAGTGGGTAGGAGTATGCCCTGCCTAATACTATTCTGTCCCGGAGAAGCTTAAATAAAACATAGTAGTTGCAGAAGAGGATGAGAGCCATGGAAAGTGTGTGGTTCCACTTCTCCGACCGCAGTAAGGAATAGAGCTGGTAGAAGACGACACTGCCTTCAATGAGGATAAGCAGATTTAACAGCCTTAATGGACGATGAAATAAAAACTGTAAGGGAGTTAAAAAGAAAACATTATTTCATAGAAAAGTAAACTGTAGTTATTCGCACATTTTTTCTAAAATTTCATATTTACAGGTTCCTACACGCAACAACAAATAGACCTGCTTATTGAATATCAATTAGGCTATTTCTTGCTGTAGAGACCCAAACCTTTTTTCCTCAAGGAATAAGAAAATAAATTTTATTTCAATGCCCCGAGACATGAAAAGGAATTATAACCAAAAGGACTCTGCCTCTAAAGGTTTTTCTTAGATTATATCTTAGATATATATTGCAGATAACCAAAAGTATATTTATCTAAGACAGGGGCTGGATAAAGACCAAATGGGAAATATTTTATACTTTGTAAGAGGCAAAAAGTGAGGATAGTAAGTAGGTACTTATATAATAACCATTTAAAACTCATTGTTAGTCTGTGGGCTGGTCTAAAACATAAACACTTATACTAGACAAGTGTGGCAGGGAAGGGGAGGTTTTACAAATGGAAATATCAATACAATAATTTTTAACTTTTTCTTTAAACTGTTCACCCACAATGGTCACTGACTCAAATCTACACCATATATTTCTGGTGTTTTTCTTTTTTTTCTTCTGGACTTTGAGAAGTAGGTGCACAAAGACAGGACAATAAGGGAGGATAGAAAAATTAGTCAGAATTACAGTTTGGCTAAAATTAGAGCTCACTGTTTTCACTCTAACCAAATTCTTCACTCCAAGAGGCTAAACCCTGGTTTACTAACAAAAATGTATTATGAAAAGAAAGATAGAGTTCATGGGTTATAAACTACAGTAATGGTAGTATAAGCACATTTGAAAATTAATTTAGACCTCAAGGCTCAAACCTGAGAATAAAGCCAAATTATCATGGCAGCTCTGAAAGGCAGCCATATTCTCAGGGTCTTTCTTCAGGAGAAACAATATGTTTAACTGGGGTTTTATTATATGATATCCAATAATATCATGTATAAAATTGGCTCAGAATTAATATTCCAAAAAAACTCAGATTCTGTGGCAATTATAAGAATTACAATTAAATGTGCTAATAAGCTATAAATTGAATGAGAAGAAAGGTAAGGACAGGCTTTAAGTTCTATCAGCTCTAGGTCACAGGCACATTTTAAATGAGTGCTCTCAAACTTCATTGTGCCTAAGAATCATTTCCAAACATGCAAATGCCGCAAATTCCTGAGAGCCTTCAGAGATTCTGATTCAGAAGTCTGTTTTTAAAGAGTGAACCAGGTGACTTATAAACAAGTGGCCCAAGGACCACTTTGAGAAGCACCGATTTTCGTTTTTTTTTTTTCATGCACAATCAGTAATAAGGTAACTTCCTAATCCTTTGGATTCCACCCAATTATTCAGCTGACCAGTACTAGCAAGGAAAATACTTATTTCTCAAGGAGAAAATTCTAATACATTTTCTGGTTATTGTAAGTTTCAAGGGGACAGCGAGGGCCAACAGAAATAATTAATGGCCTCTGGAATTCAGCTGGCTGAATTAAATATTCTATATAGAAACCAAATGCTTATGTATTTGTGACTTAAGTCCACTTTTCCATCTTAAGGCAGTCCCACAGGAGTCTAGAAGGAGATACTTGTAGTTTCCTCGGTCAAGGGGTTTTCATCTTCCCTATGCTCTACTAAACCCCTGCCCCGCCCCACCCTCAAGGTATTTACAAGCATCCTGCCCAGATGCAAATTCCCAGTATTTAATTGAAAGATCCTTGGTAGCAAACACCTACTGTACTAGAAAGTTCATGTACTCTCACAAGAAACTAGGAGGGATGGAAGAATGGGTGGGAAAAAGGAAGAAAAGGATTCAAGTATCTCGAAAAAAGATCTCCAATTCTTTTTTAGAATATGATATTCAGTCAAAGGCAATATATTGCACTATACACATTTTTACTAAAAATGGTCCCTGCATGCACTTTCTTTTCCCCACTCCCATTGATCGGCTGGCCTTTCTCTTAAAGTAAATACTTCTGCACCCTTGAGCCAGAATTTCTGGAAAACTGAAAAGTCAAATAGAACAAAATCCAAGGCGTAAATCCAAATGAAACAGAAGCTGGATTTAGTGTGTGTCTATTGCTTTTTCCTTTTAAATTTTTAAGCCTTTTTTCCATTTAATTCAGGAAAAGGTAAAAGGCTGCAGATCATGGCATTTGTCTGACTTTCAAAGGGGAAGTCGAGGTATTTTAAGGAGATGATACATGTGACAATATGAAAAAATCACCCCATTACATTATTATATTAAATAAACTTAAGGATAAACAAATACAATATAATAAGGATACCATTAAACCAAATTGTTGCAAAAAAATTGTAAGATGAAAAGAGAAAGTCTTAAATAACTGCCTGCTTGTTTCAAGTAATACTAGACTTAAATTCCAATGTAACTAGAGAAACCAGTCAACCTGCTCAAGTTGGGATAATGGTATTTGGCTTTCAAACTGCCTTTCAGAAGACATTTCCAAAAGACAGGAGCCATTATTATAGTACCAGCAATAATTATCATGTAAAAATTTCCTAATATATGTCACACATTATGCTAGGTGCTTACACACAGAATGGCCTTGTAACACCCCTACGTTTTTATTTGAAAAGAAATAAGTAGTACTTACATAAAAGCGGGCATGGGATACATCTGAAGGCACTGCCACGTTGTAAGGTCCCATGGCTCTATATAAGCATCTGCTGTGTCGCACCAGCACCCCTTGAGGCCATATTGTATTTTCTGACCAGCTATGGGAGAAAGAAATGCAATGTCAGTATATTGGCAATTACAGATAAGACAGTGTCTGGCAACGCCAGCTATATTTCTATGGAAGGAATTAGGTATTCAAGGCTTCACGAGCCTGAATTCTGAAAATACAGTTATTCCATGGTCAATCTGGAAGGAGTTAAAAAAGATTCGTTATTATAACTTTATTGGTATACAGAGAGAGAGTACAAAGTGATACAGATAACTCAGTGGCAAAGGACTTAAGAGGCTTAGGAGAACAAGCAAAAATAAATGTGTAAGTAAGGCATTTATGAGCCAGAAAATCAAGTGTAAGCACATGGACTGTCATATCTCAATCTCAAGTGAGCTGAGTCTATTGGTAGAAATGCTAGAGGGGACAAACAAGAAGAGAAAGTGGTTTGCTCTAAGAGGAGTGAAGATATTAACAGGTTGTCAAGCTAACACGATGTTTACTGCAGAATTACATCCCAAAAGCTATATAGAAAATCAGTTTATCACATACTTCAAATGCTTCATATATGCAAGAAGCTACACAGAAGAACACAGAGACACACAAGGTACTGACACAGACTTTTCCTTTTACTGCTTTCTTATTTTTATAGAGGTTTCTCTAGGAAAAAGAAGTAATGGAAGAAGCTTCATTCTTTCCAGCACCAATGTAATGGAATTGGGGTGGGGATGGAAATTTCAGGTTAAGCTTTTTAAAATATCTAAGTTAATTCATCTCTTCCTGATTTTGGAAAAGTTAGTTTCCTAACGGAAGAACTGGGACAGCATTTTAGATTTGTTAAAAAAAAATTCTAGCACCCTGAAGCTTTCCCAGTTCAGAAAATGTTCCGTCGGCCTTGCTCACACTTACCAGCATTAAAGTGATGATACACCTCATGGCCATGTGCCATCAGGAGCCTGAAGATGTACAGTACTAGTACTGTGGATTGTATTTTCAATTTTTATTGAAATTTGTCCTTTGCCCACAGTCGGGTTTCTTTTCAGCCTGGCCCAATCTCTTTCAGTTCCTGGGCTTGAAGGCCTGTGCTAATCTGTATCAGACATCAAGGCAGATAATTGAAGGGAGGACTCTGAGGGGGAGAGGGGAAGGGAAGGTCACCTCAATCTGTCCCAGTTAATTAGGAAAGAATTTCTAGGTGATGAAATTTGTGAAATGTTCAACTTATAAAAGGGAGGAAGATGAAGATGGTCCAGATCTGAGAGAAAGGTATGAAGGGCTCAGTAGTGAGAGAACAAAAGGGTTCTAGAGTTAGCAATTTTGGATCATAGGGACCATGCAGAGAGATGACTGATAAAGGGACACAATGAGAGGAATTTCTCAGAGAGAAATCAGTTAGGGACAATTTCCATTTAGATAAGGGAAAAGCAGAGACATATTCCTTAGCGAGTTTAGGAAGAAAAGAAAGAATTAAAAATGCAGATAAGGAAAATTACTAGAAAAACTGTACATTTATTAGAATGAAAAGATGAGAGAAGCAAATTCCAGCTGTCTAAGTGTGAGATGATTAGCTAGCAATTATTTAGCTGTGTCAATGAAGATGAGATGAATTTTACAGTCTTCTAAAGAGAATTAAAAATATATCATGATTCTTTGAATTTGGACAAAGGGTTAAGACTGAAAGAAAACTCCAAGATAACAGCTTGGGAAACAAATTAGATACTCTAGCGACTGGGCAGTTTGAAAGATAGGAGGCATTAAGGAGGGACTGGGATGGTTGTGGAAATGAGTTAATGTCCCCTGTATTTTTTAGAGTGATGACAAGCATCCATGTACACAAAAAGTAAACATTAAATGTTCAAAGCCAAGAACAAGAATGACAAACAAAGCAAATAAACATGATCAGCAGCATGTAGCAAGGTGTTATATGGTTTTACTCTCTAGCCTACTCACATGTGCTGTGGAGCATTGCTGTAGGACCCATGTTCGAGCTTCTGCCACTTGCCCAGATGAGCAGCTGATTTATGTAGCAAATCACAGTATTTGGATGGCAACAGTTGTGTGGTGAGCATGACAAAAGCATTGATCCACACCATAATGAGGTGCTCACATGACCAGCGCATGTCATAGTACTGGGTACTCTGGAAGAGATCAGAAGAGAGAAAAATGATCCATGCACTGGTGGGCAAGAAGGCAGAGACGGGTGCATGTACATATGCCCTGCAGACAAATGCCACACTGAGTCACACATGCATTGGTTGTCCTGCTGTCCACGCAGAAAGTTCAAGAGCAGAGTCTTCCAAAATCCTTCAACCTGACTTTCTGGCTGTATGAGTTAGGGTTGGGAGGGAGAGGTAATTATATTTTAAGTGTTTCCTTTCTAGAAGAAGTGAGTGCTCTCTGTGAATGACCACTCCGGCTGCAGGTGTTCTTCTCAATGGGTGAAGTAGGACATTAAAATGTCCCAAAAGATTTTGGACCCAAGTGACATCCAGACCATTTTTCTTTTCTACTGAAGTAAACGGAAGTTTAGATAAAGGTTAGATTAAAATTAAGGAAACGCCTGATAACCATGTTAAGATCAACCACAGTAGGCTAAATTTTATTGAAACCTTGGTCATCTTAAGCTACTTCATACTGATTCTATCATAAGTACAAGTTTTATTCTCCCGGGAAACTGGAAAAAAAAAAACTGGAAAAAGAAAAAAAAAAAAAGGAAAGGGAAAAAAGAGGGGTCCACCACGGGTGCATCACATATATGGAAATACCTATCCACCAACCAGGAGCGGTATTAGTGCACTCCAGTTGCAGCCGAACTCCACCATCCAGGCTGCCAAAGGGGAGACAGAGAAAAGGGGGATTAAATAAGAAATACCCAGTTTATGTCATTCACACACAAATCCAGGAAGCACATAAAAGCAAGTAACCACTTACCTTCACAAAACACAGGGGCAGAAATGCAACATAGTAGGCACTGAAGAGAGAGTTGAAGAGAACTTCCTTGATTCTGTGGTTGAAATCTGCTTTCAGACATTCTACTTCATTGCGAATGAGGTCTGGAGATAGGGGGCAGCTGTGGGTGGGGATGGGTGTGGCATTATTAAACTGTTCTTTTAGAGACTCCAGCAATAAGGAGAGGAAGTCTTTGGACTTGGCTAAGCCACCCACGGTTGAGGCACTTTCCTCTACTGCCTGGTGCTGAACCACGTAGTTATAGTCTGTGAGAAGAAGATGAGCTCTACTGTCTTGGTGGAAACAGCAGAGAGGAACATAAACACCAAACCTGCAGAGAAAGGTGAACATGAAAATGAGACCACAGATGCCACCTAAGATCAGATCTCATAACTATGTGAGTAAAAGAGTCATGGGTCATCAGAGTAAACACAATATAATGCGGACTTTGCTGATGGTAAATTCATTATTAGGGAAGCTCTTTAACTAACTTCTTCCCACAAAGGCAATATATATCCAAGGCAGAATTAAAGGAAACTACAGAAAATCACAATGACAAAATATAAATAACCTATTAATAATCATCTTTATAACTGGGTACGCAGACTTTACACTTTTTCTCTTGTATGTTTAGCCTCATACAGTATAAACTATTTTGTATCCTTCTGTTTTAACTCTGGATCTGTTGAGCTTTTTGTATTATCATTAAATATTTTTCTTTAATAATTTTTAAAGATACTATAGTATTTTCATATAGATGTACCATAATTTATCCATTTCTCTTTTTGGAAACTTAGGCTGTTTTTTATTTTCTACTACCGTACATATCAATGGGATAAACACTTTCCTACACAGATCTTTGTGTGTATCTGATAATTTTCCAATGGCCTGCCTTTTATACCTAGTTTTCTCTTCTTAGTGAGGGGCTCCCCTGCCTCTCCACCATGTCAGCCACCCGACTCCCATGGGCACTTCTAGGACCCTTTGCCAGGTTACTTTTCTCCACAGATCTTACCACTCTATATATTTTACGTGTTTATTGGGTTTTTTATTTTATTTTATTTTTTTTTCCTTGTTCTATCTTCCCCTCACCACAATGTAAATTCCATGAACTAGAGATTTTAGTCTGCTTAATTCACTGCTATAACCTTGATGCCTAGAGCAGAGGCTGAAGCATACTAGATACTAAATAAATATCTGATGCACTAATGAAAAAATTCTAGAAGTACAATAAATAAATTTCTAAAAGTAGAATTACTTGATTAAAAGACTGAGTATTTTTGAGACTTTTCATAACTTCTTGTAGTTATTCCAACCTTCGGTTCCTTAAAAAATTTTTAAATACTGCCCTAAGTCCTCATTAAGTAACTTCCACACTGTGACACCAGTATTGTAAATAAAATGGTTATTTCACTGACAAAAAATTCAGAAATAAAAAACAGCAAATAAAAAGATGTCTTATTTAGTTATATTTTATGAAAAAATTAACAAATGTCACTTGTTCATAGTTTTCTATAGAGGGAGAAAGGATGAGCTTATTATTAAGTAAGAAAATGGTTAGCAGCAGCTCTGAGGTCTACTGTTAATGTGCCTTAGAGTAGTAGGGTGGTGGTGGTGGTGGGGTAAATGTAGAAATATCAGACAGAAGCATTCACATATGCAAAATTGTGAAGGCCAGAGAAGGCTGTAAGTTCAATACTGCTGAAAGACAAACTGCATGTGTAGGGGTATGGATATGAGGTTGGGGTTTATGGTAGATTACAATGATGGTCTCATTTCTTTACTGTTCCTTCTAGTTTCACCCCTTGCCAGGTAACTGTACAGCTCTCATTCTGTGGGTGAGGTGATCCTGCCCTATCCCCATAAATTGCCTCAATGATAAGACATATTTTGGCCAAAGGGATGTCAGCACACTGAGGCTTGCTCTCTTGCCACTGTCAATTTCATATGACTGTGCCCAGGGAAGTCTGCCAGAGCATCAAAGACATGTGGAACAGAGCTGAGTTGTCAGTTACCTAAATTGACAGCCAGTCAATTCTACACATGTGACTGAGCCCCGCTAAGATCAGGAAAGCCTCCTGACTTCCAGCTAACCCCGACACATACACAATAAATACATATTGTAGTATGCTACCATGGTTTTGTAGTTGTTTGTTCCAGCATTATGTGGCAATAGATAACTAGATAACTACTATGGGGTAGAGTGAGAGAAACTGGAAAGGTAGCATCAAAGGCTTAGATTATGGTGTGCTTTGTAGGTAGAGGAAATAATTCATCAAAGGATTTTAAAGGGGGTCAGTAAAATGATTCAACTTCCATTTGGAAAATCATTCTAGCTACAATGAAAAATGGAATGGAGGAGGGCAAGAATGGGTTACCAGAAGATCAGACGGAGGTTCAGAATGTTATAGCAAGGATTGTGGAGAACAGTGAACATGCTCAAGATAAATGTATGAGCTAAAACTGTTAGTCTTTGGACTAATTTATCCTAAACTGAGAAGCTAATTGAAAACCAAATTTACAAAAGAGAGAAGGAGACAGAAAAGTCAATTTCTTTTTTAATCCACTAATGAGTAAGAAAATAACAATGTAGTTGTTGCTATTGTCTAGTATTTTTAATTTCTCACACTTAATTTTTAAATTGAAGTTGGATAAAAGCTAGATCATACAACTTTTAAAAAGTAAAGAAGATAAGTACATTTCAACTTAAAATTAGTTTAAATTACATGCTTATTTCATTGTTTTACAGGAGTATGGAGAGCCTCCAAGAATAAGTAAACTTCTTTATATACCTAAATTGAAATGAAAGTTTGCTAGCTCTTTTGATGATGGTAACATTCTTAAAACTGACCAAAATATTCCCTCATATGCCCCAAATTAGCCTTTCAAATCAGATATGGTTAATCTTCTGATTCAATCAAGTATTGTTGGTAAATAGAACAACTAAATCATTTGTTTCCAACTTGAGCAGCTGAAATATTAATTTAAAAATACTGAAACAAATGATGTAAACTATATCTTATAAAATTTGAATTGTGAAAAATGATGTTTATGACAGAAAATTCACTTTGTAGAAAAAAGGGTAATATTAATGAATTGAGTTAATAAGTACCTTAATAATTGTTTAAGCAATAAAATTAGACCTACTCATAGTAATACCAATATAAAGTCTTTCTTGCCCTCCTTGCCTACACAATCTAATTATGCTTTGATTATGCTATGTGACTACCCATATAAATTCATGCTTATACTTCAGCATCAAAAATGGTATAAAGCAATGATTCTCTGGAGCCACTAGCATATAGGAGGGGATAAGGAGCTTTGCAGGTCCCTCCTATATATCCATTTCTTAGTTTAACCAACATACTTTGTAGCATATACAATACATATGCAATGTATACTATTCATATAGCTATCTGCAAATGCAAAGAAACAGTTGAATTAACACCATTATGAACTGCAGAAGCCTAAAACTTGAACAAGCATCAGAATCATCTGGGCTTGTTAAAAGACAACTTGCTTGGCTCTACGCTTCCATATGAATCTGATGAGTTTTTGTTTCAGTAGGTTTGGGGCAGATTTTGAGAATTTCTGTTTCTAACTAATTTCCAGGAAATGCTGATGCTGCTGTTTTGGGAACCACACTTTATTGGCTAGATATGTAATGGTTAACACAAGGGCTCTGGAATCAAAAAGACCTGAGACATTTTCACTAACTTTCTGACCATGGGAAAGTTTTTAAATCTCTTAATTCATAAAATCTTCTTTAAGGTCCTTGAGTTTAGTTCCTATGTTTTCTTCTATGCATTTTATTGTTTCAGGTCTTATATTCAGGTCCTTAACCCATTTTGAGTTAATTTTGGTCCGGTGATAGACAACAGTCTAGTTTCATTCTTTTGCAGATGGCTTTCCAGTTTTCCCAGCACCATTTATTGAAAAGGCTTTCCTTTTTCCACTGTTATGTCTTTGGCTTTTTTGTCAAAAATTATTTGCCCATATAAATATGGGATTATTTCTGGATTCTGTTCCACTGATCCATTTGTCTGTTTTGCTCCCAATACCATGCTGTATTGATTACTGCCACTTTGTAGTATAATCTGAAGTCGGGTAGAGTGATGCCTCCAGCCTTGTTCTTTTTTCTCAGGATGGCTTTGGCAATTTGGGGTCTTATACGCTTCCATATGAATCTGATGAGTTTTTGTTCTATTTCTTTAAAAAATGCTGATGGAATTTTGATGGGGATTGCATTAAATCTGTATAATGTTTTAGGTAATATGGTCATTTTAACTATGTTGATTCTTCCAATCCAAGAACACAGAATCTTTCCATTTCTTTGTATCTTCTCAATTTCTTTTAATAGAGTCTTGTAGTTTTTATTATACAGGTCCTTCACATGTTTTGTTAAATTTATTCCTATTTTTTTGTTGTTGTTGCAATTGCAAAAGGAATTATTTTTTCCACATCTTTTTCTGATACTTTGTTGTTAGAGTATAGGAACACTATGGATTGCTGAACATTGATTTTGTATCCAGAGACTTTACTGTATTTGCTTATCGTTTCTAGTAGTGTTCTTGTGGAGTCGTTATGGTTTTCTATATAGAGAATCATGTCATCTGCAAATAGTGACAGTTTGACTTCGTTTCCTATTTGGATGCCTTTTATATCTTTCTCTTGCCTGACTGCACTCGCTAGGACCTCCAATGTTGTACTGAGTAACAGTGGTGGTAGTGGACAGCCTTGCCTTGTTCCTGATCTTAGAGGGAAGGTTTTTAGTTTTTCACCATTAAGTATAATGTTGGCTAAGGGTTTTGTCAAAGATGACCTTTATTATGTTAAGGTACTTTCCTTTTATACCAATTTTGTTAAGTGTTTTGATAATAATGGATGCTGTACCTTGTCGAAGGCTTTTTCTGCCTCTATTGATATGATCATATGATTCTTACTTTTTAATTTATGTGGTGTATCACATTAATCGATTTGCATATGTTGAATCATCCCTGTGCCCCTGGGATGAAGCCCACTTGATCATTGTGTATAATCTTTTTAATATGTTGCTGTATTCGGTTTGCTAGTATCTTATTTAGGATTTTTTGCATCTGTGTTCATGAGAGTTTTCTTGTGTTATCTTTACCAGGTTTTGGTATCAGAGTATACTGGCCTCATAAAATGAGTTAGGAAGTATTGCCGCCTCTTCGATTTTTTGGAAGAGTTTGAGGAGAATAAGTATTAAATCCTCTTTGAATGTTTGGTAGAATTCACTGGTGAAGCCATCTGGTCCTGGATTTTTACTTTTTAGTAGGTTTCTGATGATTGTTTCAATTTCCATACTGCTGACCGGTCTATTTAGATTTTCCAGTTCTTGATTCGGTCTAGGAAGGTCGTATTTTTCCAAGTACTGGTCTATTTCTTCTAGGTTATTATATTTGGTGTTATATACTTTTTCATTGTATTCTTGTATGATCCTTTGTATTTCTGGGATATCAGTCATAATTCCCCTCTTTTATGCTTGATTTTGCTTGTGTCCTTTCTCCTTTTTCTTTAGTGAATCTAGCCAGGAGTTTGTCAATTTCTTAACCTTCTCAAAGAATCAGCTCTGTTGCATTTATTTTTTTCTATTGTTTTGGGTTTGTTTGTTTTCAATTTCTAACTTTGATTATTTATTTCCTTCTGCTGACTTTAGGCTTCATTTGTTCTTCCTTTTCTACTTTTTGAAAATGAAGTGTTAGGTTGTTTATTTGGGCTTGTTCTTGTTTTTGGAGATAGGTCTGTAATGATATGAACTTTCCTCTATCACTGATCTTTTCCTCCATTTGTTCGACTCTATTTCTCAAGCTTGCTATTTCATTTTTCAACTCTTGCAGTGTTCTTCATCTCCAGAAGTTTTACTTGGTTCTTTTTGAGGGTTTCAATCTCCTCGCTCTGCTCATCTAGGTATTTTTTCAATTCTTGAAATTGTTGATATGACTCATTTCGGAACTCACTGAGTTTTTTCAGAATTCTCTGTCATTTAAGTTGCATATTTCTATGTCTGTAAGCTTATTTTCTGGAGATTTTTCTCTTTCTTTCTGAGATGCCTTGTCATCTTAGTTGTTCATGGTGTTTAATGGACTATTTCTCCGCCATGGTAATGTATTCAGCATTTTTTCCGGAAAGAAGATTGATTATATAAAGGTCTTGCTTTAGCCTGCTGCAAAAAAGGCACTTTTCTTTTGGTTTCCAGTAGGTGGCATCTGCTTCTTGGAACCCTGCTTTATATAAAGCCTTAAGAATGCCTTTTTATTTTCTGATGGGTATTTAATCACGATCGCTACCCTCAGTTTCAGTCCCTGTCAGTGTTAACAACAGTTTCGGTAGCATTTGCTCAGATTCCTCTGGGGTTTCACAGTGTTCGGTCTCGGAGGGTATGGGGGAAGGGGCCCTCAGGATTATGGGCTAGGGGCTGCAGCTCAGCCTCAGTTTTGCAACCGCAGTCGGTAAAAATCAACTGTTGTTTTTCTGCTCTCCCACTTCTCTGCCTTCTGCCCTGCTGACTGTGCCCTGCCGCCAGCCACGGGAAGCTCACAGCTTTCCCAGGCAAGGCTGTTCAGGGAACTCACCACTGCTTCTCCCCTCCCCCTCCTCCTACAGGGAACTCCTGCAGCTGCGAGAGGCAGCTTCTTTATTTCTCCCAGTCTACCTGTGCTCTTATGTGCAGATCCCACACTCAGACGTGCTGGTGTGTAGTTTGGGTGTTTTTGTTGAGTTTTAGATGTTCGGGTTATTGTTGTTTCAAGGGAAGAGATCTGGGGATGTCTCTCACTCTACCATGTTTCCAAAGATCCCTCTCTTAATCTGTGGCAAAGACAGCTAATTGCCAATGCCACTATTCTCCTGTTCTTCCACAGCAACAGAATTTTTAGTTGGGATACAGCTGCCTTACTAAAGACTTAATTATCCAGCCTCCCTTACAATCTATCCTGCTAGGGAGCAAAAATATAGCAGGGGTCTGGGTCCGGATACCGTGGAGCTGCCACAGCTATTCAAGATGATTTACACACATACTGCACAGAGACAGGAATAAACTTCTAACCTTTTTAAGTCACTAATATATGCTGGATCTATCACAGTAGACTAAATACACTGCCTCCTGTGTTATTGTGATGATTTCATTGGGTGAAAGAACCTAGCCCAGCACTTAGCACATAAAAAGAGCTCAATAAATGTTTGGCATCTATTAACATTCCATGAAGAAAGTATTAGTCAAACGTATACAAGTTATGCAAAAGTAATTAGTTTAATAAGCCAGTATGTAAAATAAGATACCACTATATACCCATCAGAAAGTTGAAAATTAAAAAAAAAAGGGAGAACATCAGATGCTGGCAAAAATGTGGAGTAACCAGAACTCTTACAGAATTGGTAGGAGGATAAAATGAAAAAACTTGTTTGGAAAAAGGTCTGGTAGATTCTTATAAAACTAAACATATTCCTACCTATGGCTTAGTCATGCCACTCCTAGATATTTCTCCCAAGAATGAAAACATCTTTATAAGAAAGATTTGTGTAAGAATGTGCATAACAATTTTATTTTTAATAATGGTTCCAAACTGAAAACAACCCAGGTATCCAAAAATAAGAAAATAAACTGGTATAGTCACATAATGAAATACTGCTGACTCATGGAACCAAATGGACGAATCTCAAAAACAATATGCTCAGTGAATTTTCTGAACTCTTATATTTGAGGAATTTCATTTTCCCCTCTTTCATACTATCATTTGCATGATCCAAATAATTTCTTAAAAGATTTACAATAAAATGGTAAAACTGGAGTACTCACGGATAGCCAAGGAAAAGGAGATTGAGGACTGAATGGCTTCGGAAGAGATTGACAAGTGTCCAACAAAGTACCCATCCACACAAAGTGAGTAGCACCAAGCGAGCTGATATCAGAACCATGTAGTGAATCATAGATGCTGCACCCGCCTTTGTGGCCTGCAAGTTTGGAAGCACCAATAGGAACATTTTATAAATGACCTTATTCAAAAAGAAATATGACTCAAGTAAAGACTTACATTTAATGGAAGGTAAATTGTGAGGGAGGGAGGAGGGGAGGAAGGGAGAAAGGAAGGGGGGAGGGAGGAAGGAAGGAAATCTGCCCTACTCCACCTTATCTTCCTCATTCTTGAAGATTCAGATATCTCCAGACAGTTAGTTGTTTCTTCCTTGGATTCCCATAGTGCCTCATACAGATCTCCTTTAAGTTCTTATATTATCTGATTTTTTTTACATTGGGACATCTCCAAGTATGGTCTATGAACCACATTCATCGGAATCACTTGGGCTGCTTACTAACCATGCAAATTCCTAATGATTTCCCTCAGCAGATACAGGGTACAAAGTCGCAAGTCAAGGAACCTGCATTTTAACAACCTACCAAGTGATTTCTATGTACATAAAGATAGCTAGCCACTAAACTTATCTGACTCTGGACTAAATTATAATAGCCTCAACTGCAGCAACAGTTTCTATTTTTCTTTAAACTGTTTTTCCAATCTGTTTGCTGAATTAATGTTCAATAAATTACTGAAGCTTCAAAAACTAATCATATCTTCCTGGACAAATTTCTATATAAGTTTCCTTTTTGACTTTTACAAACATGGAAATAATGTACAATCACTTCCAATTCTTTATATCACTGCTGTTCAAATATTCTTTAATTCCAAATCTTTAAAACTGGTTAAATATAGTAAGAAAACATACTTGTCTAAACTTGAAGCTCTGCAATGTCATTTTCTTTCAAAATGAACTAGGAAAGAGAGAATGAGCAAAATGTAGAGAAAATGCTAGGTTCCTACAACCTCCAAAACAGCAGTATCAGAACCCAGGAAAAGAAAAAATCCTATCTGGAGTCAATAGCACATGGGAAGGAATAAGGAGCTTTGCAGGTCCCTCCTATATATCCATTTCTTAGTTTACCCAATATACTACATAGCATTTATTATATGTAATATATACTATTTATATAGTTACTTATAAATGCAAAGGAACAGTTGCATTTAATACCGTTATGAACTGCTTTCAAAGCCTAGGGAAGGTATTTAAGTCACTGGAATTAATTCATCTCCTCCATTCTCAAAAGTTTAGTTAGAAATTTAAAAAGCTGCTTCTGTCCAATGTCACCAGAGCAGCAGAGCTTGGATGTATTTATCATTTTTGCCTTAATCCAGAGTTCAAGCTTTTAACCACTGTGCTGTGTGTGACCTATACTATACCAGGTCCTGGGAACAGAGTGATAACCAAGACTGAAAAGATTTCTGTCTTAATGAGGCTGCCCAACCAAAAAAAGACATATGTTAAACTTCGATTTACACAAATAATTATTTTTACAATTATGATGAGTGCTACAGGAAGAGTAGGCTGCTATAGAGAACAAATAACAGAAGACCTAACCTAAAGAAGGCTTCCTGATGGAGTGATATTTCAGCTGCAATCTAAAGGATAAGTAAGAGTTAGCCAGGTTAAGAAGTAGAAAAATATTCCTAACACTATGTTGAGTGAGAAGTATAAGATATAAAACTGTATACAGATAATGTCCTAAACATCCAGACAATATACAGATAACACTCCCCAAATATATATTCTCTATATGAATATGAAGATAGAAGGAAATATACCAAAATGTGGTTTTCTCAATAATGGGGTTGTAATTTTTAAAAGTGTTCTGCCTTATATTTTACTGTTTTCCAAGTTTTCTTCAATAAAATGTACTACTTTTCTATTTAGAAAAACAATTTTTTAAAAAGAGAGTTGCCTCAGGTTGGTGAAATAATAGTTGAATAATTTTTGGTCTTGTGGAATAAGGAGAATACAGAGTTGGCCTGGAGGTGAATAAACAGACTCTACCTAGTTGAAGAGGAATAGTATTTAGCTTTCTGAATTAATTACCTCCAGTTTCTCCTTAAAAATGACTGTTCTTTCTCAGAGTAGGGATCCTTTCCATGATATAAGCAGGAAAAAAAAAAAAGGCCAACATGTAATAGAAGGAAAGATGATTTATGATGGGTATCTTCAATCAAATTTAAATATTTTAGAACTATTTCACTATATAGCTCTTGTTTTAAATTTCTGAATAGGTAATATAGTCACACTACTCAAAATACAAAATGTATAGTGTTTGTGGTGAAGTTTCCCTCCTGCTGGTCCTGTCTCCCAGTCACCAACTAGGCAGCCCATTATTTATGTCTTTCAGAGATTATTTATTCATATATAAGCAAATACATTTTGTTCCTTCTACCTGCCTTAAACGCTGTTCTTTTTTCATTTAATATCTCAGAGGTCAGAATGTGAAGACATTCGCATCTTTTTAATGGCTGCATGCTATTCTATTATGTTGATATATCATGATTATTTAAATGTTCTCTTTCTGATGAACATTAAGGTACAGAGTCAAGTCTTAGACTAGAAATCTGTTTTAAATTAGCTTAGGTATTTTGTTCTCAATAAGAATTACAAGCTTCTTTAAAAAATAGCTAATACACTCTCCAACTAAGCTTATGCAAAAGCTATATTGAACCATTGGGACACTATTAGTAAAAGAAACAAGAGTAAGTACTTCAAGATTTAGCCCTTGAAGCTCCAAGGCAGAAACTCCAGTTATGAAGGGCTTATACACTAACTGGACACACTAATTTGACATACACAGTACCATTTCTAAGTAACTGAAGAAATGAAACAAAATCAAAATAAAAACAAAATAGTCAAAATCATTGACTATTTTAAGATGTAAACATAAAACTCCACTGAGTTCCTCTAAAGAAAGAACACAGTTTCTCAATACACCCAAAAGTAAGCATCTAGTTTCATGACCTAAATAAAGAACCTGGGAGATAAGGGTATAAACAGCCCTTCCCACTGTGAAAAACAGATGATCCTACTACCAATGGTTTTCAGATAAGTTCAAATGGCTTTCAGATTATGACTTAATATCTGCAATTACTCTGTTTACAGAAGTAAGGTTCCTGAAAATTAGAGCTTATTGACACAAAGACCTCCCATGTATGTTACAGAAGAAAAAAGCTCTCAGTTACCTGTGACTGTAGTAATTATTCACTTAAAATTTCAAACCGAATCAGAAACTTCAAGGTTGAAATTATTAGCCACTTTAGCTAACATTTTTTTGTTTTTGTAATCATTTGTAGGGCACAAGACAACAAAATCTTACAAAAACGCATTTACCTCCCTTCCTCACTGGAATTTATAAATATATAAAAAAATGATACTAATGGCCAATTCTATTAATAACTCTTAATTTTTAAAACGGCCAAGTTAATAATGTCCCAATTCTTTCCTCCACTGACCACTAAACTTAGATTCTAATCTTCAAGATCAGTCTTATGGTAATTTGGATGCTGTCATTTTAAAATTTCAAATTTTAATTAACTCAAATGTCTCTTGCTAGCAATTCCACAAATGGTATATAAATAATTTCAAGTGAATGTTACTTGAAACAATGTTTTAAACGCAATTATTTACAAAAAACTCTTTATATCAAATTTTCTAAAATTCATCCTATTTTTACTGTAACTATTAAAATTAGAAAGATTGTACTGAAGAACTTGGAAGCCAGATGTAAGCTCTGACTGGACAAATGAGATTTCTAACAGTTCTCATGAGTTATATCACACGTGAATTTTAAATGTACTATAGGAAAGCCTTTTAAAAAGAATTAGCACAATTAACGTGGGAGTAAATAAATTTATAATTGTATTCAAATTATATTTGGACATTTCAGCTTTTCAATCTGAACCCATTCTAGTACCTAACTCTAGCTACAAGTGATAGAATATAGCCAATGAGCTGTTACCTCTGAGATGAGGGCCCACACAAGCCTCCTTGCAAGCATCACTGTGATGAATGCTGCCAAGTGGTAATCAATGAGATGAAAATTCTATAAGAGAAACAAATAACTTCATCAGAAAGAAATATGTGTATCCAGTTGTAACTATTACGTGAAGAGGTTTGCTCCCTCAAAGGACTTTCCTTAGATCACCTTACACTTACAGACCACAGGAACTTGAGAGAACTTGAAGAGACTACCTATCTTCTACTTCTCCTTTCATGACAAGTTGCTTTAACTTTTCAAACACTTAAACTACCTGGAATGTATTTTTCTCCCTTTTTTTTGAAAGTTTACTGTATTAAAACAGCTTTAGGTTAACAAGTGATAACCTGCAGAATTATGGCAAGACTGCTTTCTCTAAAATGCCATATTTATGAGTGTCAAATTTAATCAGTTGGAATTCCCAGTCTTTAGGAATTAGTTGTTGGTCTCTCTTGATGCAAGTTTCTGCTAATCTAATTGGTAAATCTACTCACCTAAACTCTCTACTAGCTGATACATCAATTACATTAATTGTCTTTCTCCTTCTTTGATTTAGAAACATGTCTTATATTTGACCTCTTCTTCCTATAAAATGATAGCATTATTACCTAGATGCTATATGATTCTTTCTAGTTCCAAGTACGTATGTATATACATATATACACATATATACATACATATGTGTGTGTGTGTGTGTGTGTGTATAAAACTGTGATACTAAACAAAATGACAAGTCATTAGGAACAAGCAAATTGGGATGTATTTTCATTCTGATGGTCAAAAGGTCTGGAGGTTTCCAGTTCTCCTTCCAAAATAAAAAGCAGTTTCTCCATTCATTCATTCATTCGTTCATTCATTCATTCACTCATTCAATAAATATGTCCTAGCACTCACAATGTGCCAAGTATTCTTCTTGATACTGAGGATATAGTGCTGAAGACTGATAGACAGGGTTTCTGCTATTCTGGCTCTTACTTTTTACTGTGGTGTGAAAGGGCAAGGTGATAGCAGAGATTACTAGTTGTCTCTTCCTCCATCACAGAAGAATTGAGCAATGACTCCTAGCTAACTAAAGGTTCATTTCCCAGCTACCCCTGCAAAAACTACTTGTAGCTAAGAAAGGGGAAGTGATGTGCATAATTTCCAAGCCTTGCTCTTAAAGGAAGGAGCTGTCTCTTTCTCTTTTCCTCCTTCCTGCCAGCTAGATGTGATGACAGGAGTTGGAGCAGCTACCTTGGACTATGGCTTGGAAGAAGCGTGTTGGGGATGCTAGAACAACAGATACAGAGATTTGCCACGCTGGTCTTATATAACTTAATTTTTATTTAACAGGAAAATAAGCTTTTATTCTGTTTTAGCCACCCTGCTACAGCAGCTAAACCCTTACCTTTAATAATTTGTTTAAGGGGGAAGAGCAATGACAGTAAATAAGCTAAGAAGCAAAAGCGTTGCAAATAGTTATAACTGCTGGTAAGAAATAAAACAGTGCTAGATAATAACTGGGAAAGGAGGTGCAGAGTCAATTTAAATTAGTGGTTAGGGAGGATATCTCTGAGAAGGTGCCATTTGAGTTGAAAGCTAAATGATGAAAAAAGCCCTAGCAATGACAAGATCTAGGGGCACAGAGCCCCAGGCAGATTACAAATGCCCAAAGGCAGAAAAATACACACCTGGTGTGTTTGAAAATCATCAAGAAGGCTGAAAGGAGGTAACAAGCAACAAAAGATAAGAGTTCGTATGTATTTTTCCCTTCCTTTCCCTAGGAAGTCATAGAAGTGTTTCAGGCAAAGAGTGCTATTGTATTTGCATTTTAGAAAGCTCACACTGATTACTGTAGAGAATATATTACAGTGGGACAAGATTAAGAAGCTATTGCTTTTGATTCAAGTGAAAAATGATTACGGATTGAACAGGGTCAGTAGCAATGAAGATGGACTGGCCAGATTTGGGATACATTTTAAAGGCAGAGCAGCCAGGTTTTCAAGAAAGTGGCTTACAGTACGCTCCTCAGATTATTTATTTTTCCCTCTCTGTTTTGGATTCTAATATTTACTCCCACTTAGTTTCGAGCTCCTCCTTGCTTATCCAGCTCCACCAAAACAATGCAAACCAATTCACTAGACTCCTTAGCTAATATCTGGGGATCTTATTTATGCACCACCAGTCCATCTAAGACATTTTTTAACATCAAAAGATTTAAGTGCTTAATGTATCTTAAGTACCTAATGAACAATAAATAGTTCAGCAAATTTTGCTATATTCTTAATCACTGAAAACTGGTTATCTACTTAGGATCAATTCTCTATAAACCTGAATTTTGATTAATCAGAGCCCTCCACTCCTGATTATTCTGAATAATTTACTATACCCCTTCTAGCTTTTATGTTTCTTAGGGTTAAGACTTATTCAGCTAATTGCTTGATAGCTAGAATGACAGTTTACATATTCAGATGTCTACATTTTTTTTTGATAATTATTAAGATATTGGAATGGAAAAAGGAAAACCTAATATATAAATGTGTCAAATCTCTGAATCTGACATGAAAAGAAGAACACTTGAGAGACAGACCACCAGTTGAGGTATAAGTCCCTTTTAGAGATCTCCATCAGGTTGCCACCTGCTTGAACACACCTTCAATGATGGGAAGTAACTAGGTCTCTGGCAGCCCATTTATCTTTGAACAGCTCACTGATTCAGGTCCCTTTAAGATTCATGGGCTAAAATCTTATATTATTTACTATTCCACATATGTTATTCTTAGCTCCACAATTAAATCTCGAGCTTTGTGTGAGCAAGAATCATATGTGACAGATATGTGAGCCAGTCTACACAATAACCTTTAAGTGTGCCTTCCTCTATTAAAAACTACATTTCCAGACTTTCTTGCAACTACGGTTATAGATCTTAGTTTGTCAAACAGGTATTACACAATCTTGAATTCAGAAATGACCAAAGTGAAGACAGCAGCAAGTAAAACGCATTCATTTTGGGTGGTATGTATCAGAGCAAAGGAAGCATAATTCTGGAGTCAGCAATGTAGCAGCAGCTTCCTGACTGACAAGAGCACTGGCTCTCTTCGTTTCAAAGCAACATTTGTAGGGGATTTTTAAAAGAACTCTCATCAGAAATGGCTGACTGGGAAAAGAGTTCTTTGATTAGCCTGAAAAGTCAATAAGTGAGAAGTTTTCATAGGATGCCAAAGTGGAAATTTTATAATGAACTACCCGAAAAGTACTTATGGAGTAAACATAGAATAAATACAGGAAGTAAAGTATAGCAGATAGGTCTGGATTTAAGTGCTCATTGTGTCACTATGTGATTCTGAGCCAGTTTCATAACTTCTAGGTTTCATATTGCTCATTTATAAAATAGGGGTAATACAGTAGTACCTACCTGTTTTTAGAAAGAGTAAATGAAATCATACTTGAAAAGAACATAGTAAATATTTTAATAAGTGTTTGCTCGTGTTACTGTTAAGATAGTGAAGTATTTCTAGAGCTACATAGCTGGAACAAGGCTTAATGATCAGCTAATCTAACCTCTTCATTTTATAACACCATGACCAAAGGATGGATGAAGTACAGTCCCTATACCCAATAAACTTATAATCCAAGTGAGAAAAAGACTATTAATAATAAAGCACAATTTGGCACTAAATTATTACAATTATTAAATAAATAAACTGATATTCTCTTCACCTGACAGTAATAGGCAGATGGTTGATACGGAAAATTTTTTTAAAAATATTTAATATTTTTTATTTTCTAGTTATAGTTAGCATACAATATTATATTAGTGTCATGTGTACAACATAGTGATTAGACATCTATAAAACTCACAGTGATCACCCTAATAAATTTAGTGACCCTCTAACACTGTACGGTTATTAAAATATTGTTTATATTCCTATATGCTATACTTTATATCTCCGTGACTATTTTGTAACTACCAATTTCTACTTCTTAATCCCTTCCCCCTTTTTCACCAACTCCCCCGAACCCCTCACATCTGGTAACCCTCAAAATGTCCTCTGTATCTGTTTGTTTTGTTGTTGTTGTTGATTTAGATTCCACATATATGTGCAATCATATGGCATTTGTCTTCCTTTATCTGACTTACTCCACTCAGCACAAATACCCTCTAGGCCCATCATGAAGTATCTTTTTCCGTCCCATTACTTTTAGTCTTTTAATCTGAAGAGACTCTCTTGTAGGCAACATACGTAAGGGTCTTGTTTTAATATTCAGCTGCCCTATCTTTTGATTGGAGCATTTAATTCTTTTTCATTTGAAGTACTTGTTGATAAATATGTAGTTATTGTCATTCTTTAGACTTTTGATACATATTTTTTTCTTCTTAAAGAAATCCCGCCAGCATTTCCTGTAATACTGGCTTAGTGATGATGAACTCCTTTAGCTTTTCCTTGTTTGGGAAACTTTTTATCTGTCTTTCGATTCTAAATGATAGCTTTGCTGGATAAAGTAATCTTGGTTATAGGTCCTGGGTTTTCATCACTTCGAATCTTTTGTGCCAAGCCCTTCTTGCCTATAAACTTTTTGTTGAGAAATCAGCTGACAGTCTTATGGGAGCTCCCCTGTTGGTAACTAATTGCTTTTCTCTTGCTGCATTTAAGATTCTCCCTTTGAATTTAACCTTTGGCATTTTAATTATGATTTATTTTGGTGTGGGCCTCTTTGGGTTCATCTTCTTTAGAACTCCTTGAGTTTCCTAGGGTTGACTATTTCCTTCACCAGGTTAGGGAAGTTTTCCATCATTATTTCTTCAAATAGGTTTTCAATTCCTTGCGCTCCCTTCTCCTTCTGGTACCCGTGATGCGAATGTTGTTACGCTTGACGTTTTCCCAGAGGCTTCTTAAACTATCTTCTTTTTGGATTCTTTTCTCTTGTTGCTGTTCTGATTGGGTGTCCTTTGCTACCCTATCCTCTATGTCGCTGATTCGATCCTCGGTTTCATCCACTCTGCTCATTCCCATTAATGTACTCTTCATTTCAGATATTATAGTCTTCATTTCTGACTAGCTCCCTGTTTTCCATCTCCATTTTTTTATCTTTGTTAAAGTTCTGAGTTCACCTATTCTTCCCCTAAGTTCCTTGAACATCCTTATAAGCAGTTGTTTTGAACTCTGCATTTGGTATATTGCTTGTCTCCATATTGGTGACTTCTTTTTCTGGAGCTTTGTTCTGTTCTTTCATGTGGCCCATGCTTCTTTGTCTCCCCATTCAGCTGCTTCCCTGTGTCTGTTTTCATTAGGTAGGGCCTCTAAATCTCCCAGTCTTAGTAGAGTGGCTTTATGTAGTAGGTGTGCTGTGGGGCCCAGTGGCACAGGCCTGGGAGGGGTCCAGCTGCAGGCCAAGTTCAGCCGCAGCCTGTGCATCTTTGCAGCCACCTGGTAAGAGTCACTAAGCAATCTACATGTGGCTGCCACCCGTGCTGGGCTTATAGGTGCCTTGAAGGGTCAAATCAGAAACCGAGGCCAGCTGCCACTAGTGCTAGGCTTGGAGCTGCTCAGCAAGAGATACAGGGCACACCGAGGCCAGACGCTGCTTCTTTGGATTTTGTGTGCCTTTGATTTTATGAAAGTTTGCTTCAGAATCCAAAACAGCCTGTTTATATGAAATAAATCACTGGAAGTGGCGTGGGTGGGCCCACAGGTTGGGAGAAGCAGAGTTTCAGGGAATCCCCTGGGCAGAGCAACCTGTGTTATGGTTGATGGTGACTCAGATATGGCAGCACCTGTGTCTGCAGGGTGGGAAGGGGAAGGCTCCATAAAGGAACAATGGCTTCTGCCTGCACCTGTCTGGGAGCCAGCCACACCTAAAAACACTGCCCTGAAGCCTGACAACTCAGTGTCTCCCTGTATGCCCCAGGCAATCCTCAAGCAGGCTGCCCCGGCGCTGGAGCTCACAAGCAGCAAGTCCATCAGTGACTAAGGCCGGGCGTGGGTCCCTTAAGAGGAAAGTCTCCAATTCCCACAGCTCTCTGAAGCCTCCAATGGTTTTCATAGCCAGATGTTATGGGGACTTCTATTCCCAGTGTTGGAACCTTGGGCTGGGGACTCCAGTGTGGGTCTGGAACCCCCTCACTCCTTGGGTGGGAGAGGGAGCTCTGCAGCCAAGATAGCTCTCCCGATTATCGAACACTACACGTGATTATGGGACCAGGCCATTTTGCATCTCTGCCCCTACTACCATTTTGAGGTGTCCTGTTATTTTTGTCTCTAGTTGTAGGGCTTCTGTTAAGCCAGACCTTAGGTGAATGCGCGTGTTGGTTGCTCTGTAGTTTTGTTATAATTTTAGTGTGGCTGCGAGAGGAAGCGTGCACTGCCTCTACCTTCCACACCATCTTGCCTCTGAATCCCCAAGAAAATCCTTAATAGTTAATTCTAGGAACAACCAAGTGATATAAATTTTTAAAAGAAAAATGTTTATTCTCGTCATACTATCTTGAAGATTTCAGTTCATATTTCCATTTCATGTTCACCAGGCCTGGGAGGTTTTCTAATCATTTATATGTCACGGACACAAATGTAAACTACCCAGGACAACAGTCTTCTTTCTCCTAGAGCATATTTCCATTACCCAGCCAAATCTGCCACTGCCAACCACTTACCTGTCAAGTCACCTGACTAGCCTTACTCGTTATATTTTACATCCATCTACGGAGAACATTCTGAGCATCGAGATTATCACAGCCCTCCTAAATAACTAGAAAAAGGGTAGAAGAAACCTACAATATATTGTAATGTTCTTTAGCAGAGACAGCTAGTTCTTGTCTCAATTTTATTTTTGTAACAGAACTGAATTTTATTCAGAGTAACAATGAACCCAATAAAAAGACTATATCTTCTGGCGTCCTTTGCAGTTAGGAGTGGACACGTGTGAAAATGATGTAAGCCTGGCTCATAAGAAACTCTTCTTTATACTTCCCTTTGCTGTTTCCCCTTTCTGGCTGGCAGAGATAGACCACAGCCACCTTGAAGGCACATGCTGTAAGACGGCCATCTCCATCAGCCTGGGTCCCCTGACTGACCACATGTCCTGCCAACCAGGACAACTGCTTCAAACTGTTACGTGTTTGAAGCATTATACAATTTTGGATTTATCTGTTACAGAAGCTATCATTATACTAATATAGGCATAAAAGGATACAGTTCCTGGAATTTAATCATATTGGCACCTTGAACTTCCAGCAAATGTAACATGGTGTAGAGACAGCTAAACAGCTAAACTTTCCTGTGATATTATTATAATAAAGTATTTAAATGTCTTCTGCATTTTCATTTATATTTTTCCTTCCTTTGGTCATGGACCAAAGCCAGCTTTTATATTTTGATCTTATGACATTATATTTCTGAAAGTAATCCGTGGTTTAATAGAAAAACATTTTATTAGAAAAATAATTATTAAGAAAAATAATTTCTGCACGTAAGTTTTTGAATTAATTTTTTGGTTAAGTAACAGGAAGAACTTAAACACCTATTAAGACTTACCAATGAAGTACAAGAAGCAGGATGATTGTAAGGATACCACCACACTGTTTTATAGATGTTGATGTACTGAATGAACAGAGCAACCAGCAGGTAGATAAAAAAGAGAAATTCAAAGAGCAAGCTCCCATCCACAGGCAAATCGGGAATTTGGCAATGACGAACAGGACCTGGGGTGATTAAGGCTGTGATAGGTGGGACCGGAAGGCCAATAGCACTACCATTCCTGAAAAAGAAAACTAGGGTTAAACAGTGATACCCTTCAGTGTCATAAAGCGTAAAGGGCCCCTGCGTCCTCTCCACCTACCCTTTAACTGTTGAACTTCCCCAAAACTCTAACCTAGGCTCTTTGGCTCTTGTCTTCTCCCTCTACACACTCTTTCTCAGTGATTTAATATGTGGCCATGGTTTCCATGATCTCCTACATGCTGAAAACTAAAATTTCTCTCCATAGAGCTCACTGCTGAGTTAAAACTCAGACCATGTTATCAAGCTGTATACTGTACATCCTGTGTTCTTCCTCCTGTAGATCTGACCCTAGCTCATGTCCCACCCGGTTAGCTGCCCAAATCAGAAATCTGGGAGTCACATTAAAACTTTCCTTCGCCCTCTCCATATCCAATCACTCTCTGAACTTTATATATTCCACTTTATAAAACTTTTTCCAAACTGTACCCTTTTCTCTAAACCCCATTGCCTTAGTTCAAGCAGTTACTATATTTCATCTAAACTACTGCAGTAATCCCCCTAAATTCAATTCCACTTTCATCAAATCCTCCAACCTGCCTTCAGAGATCTTTCTAAAGTGAAACTCAGATAGTGTTTCTCTCACCTAAACCCCTTTAATGCCTCTCTACTGCCAATAGGATAATATCTAACATTTTTTACTATGACCCATGAAGCCCTCTGCTTAACAGACTAGCTTCATCTCTTACCGATATTCCACATGCACTCTATACAATACCCATGCTATTTGCTATCAGTGAACATACATGCTATTCTTTTGTACACGCTATTCCTTTTACTGGCAACACCCTACAAAACTACCTTCCTTAACCCCTCAAAAATTTACTGAAAAAATCCTTCAAGACTTTAAAATGATCAAGCATATCCTCTATAAAGCTTTCTCTGACTCACTCAAAACTGATTCATCTCTCCTCTGTGCCATCATTACAAATAAACTATGCTTTTGTGCTGGGAAAAATAGAAGACAGCAAGAAAAGTGGAAGACCATAAGTAAGATGGATTGATGCCATAAAAGAAGCCATAGGCATGAGTCTATAGGAGCTGTCCTGTTGAGTACAGAACATTGTGGACATTACTCATTCATAGGCTTACCAGGAGTTGGACCTGACTCAACAGCATGTAACACATGCCTTTATTACTACACTTTTCATACTATTATGTAACTTTTTGTATACATCTATGTCTTATCTTTCAGATCATGAACTTGAGGACAGAGAGTATACTTTTTCTAGTTCACTACAAATATATACCTTTAGGTTTGGAAGACAGCAGACCAATACGGTCATGAAAAAGAGAGATCTCTTATAACACAAATTAAAATATACAGGTTTTAATCCCTAACTTCTTGCTGTTTTTTCTTCCAAGCTGTTTTATAGCTATTTCTGACCTATAAGACAACTTGGAAGAAAAAAAATTATAGAACAAGGGTAGGGAATAAAATTTCCCATTATTTATATACCTGAAAATAGTTACAGAGATATAAGAGTCTTCTATTGCTTACAGAACAAGGAAAAGAGGCTTGATTTGGATATTTCCAAAGAAAATTCTAGGGAAAGAACACTATTAGTATCACTATTCTACTCTTAAAATTTCCAAATATAGAATTTTAGCATTAGTATGTGACATTCACAGTACTTTATGTGACTCGTGGGAATATGAATTCTGCTCATTCTGAACAGATAAGAATACCATGGAAACTCAGAGGAGCTAGAAGGGAAGTACAGGGAAAGGGGTGGGTTTGGGTCGGGGGGGGATCGGAAAAAAATTATAAAAGTTTCTTCCTCTCATTTCCAGAGTATACTCCAATAGAACACACTTACCAAGGAGTAGGTTGTAATCTACCAGTAGGTTTCATAACCTTACCTGCTCAATCATAAACCAATCATTTATACACAGCAGTCCTCTGATCTGTTCTGGGACATGGGCTACAGCGCTGCACAAGTCCAGGAGATATCATTCACACAGAATATAACACGAAAGGTACCCTCTGGAGTTGTACAAGTTGGTGAACTTGAATGGAGGGGATTAATGCCATCAGTCAATCTATTTCCTTACTCCAGTTAATCATAAGATAGGGAAATAAAAAATTTTGATGAGAAGTTACAAGGTTAGGAGCCTCTATTCTAGAACAAAATAAAAATTCTAATTCCCCTTCAGTCTAAAATACACGAAGGGGGAAAGCATGCAAAACTATTTGTTATCATTTAAAAGTTAAATAGGTTCTTATGGAATTTTTTCCAAGTAAAGACTAATGTGGTTCTGCCATTAACAAAGCAAATAAAATGTTGGGCCTCAAGAAAGATACTCAAAACAAAGTACAAAATATATACACTTGTGATATTCTATACGCCTTGGCTATTATACTTCAAGCCAGAAGAGACAAAGTTCAAATGAAGTAATTCAGATCATCAGTGGGAAAGAGGAAAGCATTCCTATAAGTTGAAAGCTTGAGAAGAGATAAGATCAAAGTTCTTAATCACTGCCCCCTCAAAAAAAAGCTAAAATAAATAGTAAATATAGCTCAGAAAAATTAGTTTCGGAGGTATTATTTAGGAAAAATAAAGGTATTATTCCTCTAAAAGTGCATAAAAATAGAATCAAGAACAGCAAAGTGACACAAATGTCTGAAATACAATGTGGGACAGTTCTAGTCCTAGATTTTCCACTAACCAGCTGTGGTCTTTGAGAAGTTACCACTTTATATCCCTGAGCCTCAGTTTCTTCATCTTTAATGCAAAGGTTGGACTTGATTCTCGTTGAAGGACTCTTCTCAATGGCAACACTGAATATTCTCTTTCAAGCTGTACTACAGGTCCCCAAGCCCAGGCTTGATGATTTCTAGGAGCACTCATAGGACTTGGCGTATAGTCACAGCTAAGATTTATTACAACAAAAGGATACAAATCAAAATCATCAAAGGAAAAGGTACACGAGGCAAAGTCTAGAGAAAATCAGGTACAAACTACGAAGAGTCCTTTCTCAGTGGAGTTATACTGGACACACTTAACTCTTTCAGCAACTACTTGTGACAGCACTTGTGAAGTGCTGTCTACCAGGAAGGCTCATAATTGACTCAGCACTGAAGGTGTTTACTGGGGGCTGGCCATGGAGGCACCCTCTGCCTAGCAGTAATCAAAATTTCAGACTCTCAAAAGGAAAGCAGGTGTTCAGCATAGCTAACCTTAGAAAGGCCTGCTTGCAAGGCTGGCATCTGAGAACTTGACTGGTAAACAATTCCCTTACAGATATAAAACTTTTCCTAAATAAGAGTGGCTCACTAAGTTTAAATCACTTGTGCAAACAATGTAGTTTTGCTGAACATCTGCTTTGTCCTTGCATATAGTGTTTGTGTGTGGGAAAGAGTTAACATAGAAGGCCTAAGATTGGCTTTTATGGAGCCGGCAAGCAGCAGAATGTAGCTAAGCAAATGAATAAAGGAAGAAAGCTTCAAAAGAATAAAGAAGAATAAGAAGGGATAAAGCAGTGATCATTTAGACATTCTTAAGTGATTTATTAACAAAGTATCTGCACAGACAAAACAAAGAAAAACTCACCCTTACTCCTTCTCAAGTAAGATTCTCCCTCAACTAAAAGCTCCCTAGGAAACTCAAAAACTCAGTGTCTCCTCTTTCTTCAGACAGCAATCATCTAAGCACCCTGTCCCAGGAACAAATCACTGCTTCCCACAGGTAGAAAACAGGACACAGAACTATGGATTTCAATTTTGACTGTGTCACCAAACTAGCTCCTTGACATTCTCAAGTTTAACTTCACCAATCAGGCCGCAAACACGAACCAAACTGGGACAAAGGCTCTTTTCTCCAGCTGACTTGTCTTGTATAATGAAACATATCCAAAATTATATCACGCTTAAGCAATTATCTAGTTTCTTCTTTACAGACACTCCAGAAATGAGTTTTCCTTGTCTGAACACTGTCTTTCTTTGTACACATCCTTCCTAAAACTATATTATAGGCCATCTACCACTGGGTTTTATCCCTATTTTTTATACCCCTACCCCGTGTCTTATATAATAACCTATTCTAGGCTGCTTCTTTCTCATCAGAAACCAAAAATAGAAACGTTTTCTCCCCAAATAACTTCTTCTGATAAAAATTTCACAAATAATCACTTAACACTGACTTTTCAAACCATTAACTATGATCTTTCACTTTAATCTGTTGAAAAACGTTCTTCTCCCCGCCATCCCAATTAATTGCTAAAGAAATATATATTAAAGGAGGGAAGCGGGTGGAGAATGGTAGATCAAGGCAACTATGACTGGAACCCTGAAAGTCAGCATAAAATAGCTACAAAGAAGGCAGAGAAAAGAATACACAATCATAGCTAAATCCACCTAAGAGGTAATTTCCATGTGTTCCTAGTTCTTCCCCATACTCTATCTGTAGACTTCAAATGCAAGCAGAAACATTTAGGAATGTGGTTTTCGGCTCTTTTTTTAATAGCAGAATACTTTATTTTCCCCTCCCTCCAAAGACATTTTACATTGTATCCCAATATTTAAAACACACAGGAGTTAGTCTGATTAAGAGAGAACTAGGAAATCTAAAGCCTGAACTGCTAGGCCTGCCTGCCTCTTTCTCCCTTCTATAGAGCTCCTACAGCAGCCCCTGAGACACTGAAGAGGAATTTCATGGGACAATCTGAGAACCTAATTACCTAGGGGGATCCTCAAAGCCCAAGTAGAAGAAAATGAACAAAGAACTGCTCGAGTTAATACAGGGGCATAACTAGAATATTTTACCTAGCTAGAATCCTAGCTAGGCATAACTATGATTTTCTATTGCAATTTGAAAGTACTGAATCACTAAGATGACAGTCAATATATGTTAGTAAAATTAAGGCATATACTTCAAATAGGAAACATCCTTCACTTCAATATTTATATCAGATAGTACCTTTCTTTAAAAGTATTTTCCCATATTCTCATTTTAAAATTTTTCTTTATTTTGAAAAATATACACGTGACTTGTAGAAATTTTGGAAAATTCAAAGTAAAGTTTTTAAAACTTACTACAATATCCCATTTCATTTATTTTCAATATCTTGCTATGAAGCAGGCAGTACCACCATTTTTCAAGTGAGAAAATGTAAAGAACAGAGTAAAATATAATTCTCTAGAAAAATAATACTCTGCAATCTGTATACATGCACAAATGTGGACTGAAAATTAGTATAAGAATCAGAGACTGGAAAAATCCCTCCAAATTGGAATTTCGGGGAGTCCCCAAGGACATGACAAATTCAGAACTGACTTTGAAGACTGAGTAGAACTTGGGTTGGAAAGTCAGAAAGAAAGAGGGAGAGCAGGTCAGGAAGGGAGAAGTGCACAAATAATATCAGGAGGGCCTGATAAGACAGCAGTAGTACTGATTGCTAGATTTGGAAATTAGAATCTAAGCAAGAGAAACTTGTGTTCAGAGAGGAAGCAGAAATTAGCTGGAAAAAATTATCTTGACCAAACACTTGATCAGGTAAAAGCCATCTCTTTCTACTGCTACCTGACTTAAACTCCTGATGAAGCGAGTTATCCTGGTAAGATTAGAAATAATTCATCCTAACTTTTGAAAATTAGGAACAGAGAGAAATTTCTGCTTAAAAAAAATCAAATTATTTATTCTCATACATGACACAAATCTTAAGATGTTTAAGTTACAGCTGACAATTTATTAATTTCAAGTAATTTTTGAACAAAATAAATTTTAATACCCTTGATGGAATGACTTGTGATTTTACAATCTCACGTTAACTGTCAGTTTTAATTTGCTCTCTAAAAAAAAAAAAAAGAATGCTAGTCAGTGGTTAAACCATCACATGCCTTGTAATTCATTCCTTCATCCCTTCTTTTAATAGCTTAAAAAGGTGATGAATTTGTATTATCAGCCACAAGTAAGAAACAAACTGCTTTTACTCTGTGGGCCCCATATCACCACTTTCTACCTCCCAAGTGTTCTGAAATACTGAGCTTTCAGTCTTCAAGGGCAGACTTTCTACCTCAGTGTCAAGAAATAATCTTTATAAGCAAATCCCTGAACAGCATGATGATGACTTCTATGCTAGTCTGACTGATCACAGGATATTAAAAAGTAACGACAGTCTTATTTCTTCTTTACCTGTTTCTCAGGCCTGTTCCATTGCCACAGCCCCCACCAACCAAAGTCTGTAAAGAAGGTAAAGCTGAACGGCTTAGCTGCTGCCGACTAGGGCCCCTCCTTCCTCCGGGCATGTCCGGGAACCAGTCTGTTTCCAGTGCTACCCGTAGTTGCAACCCAGGTTAATTGTTTTCAACTTGTTTCAACTCTGAATAACAACAAAAAACATTTAAATATCAGTTTAAAATGAACAGGACAAACAAACACAGACTCATGGACATGGATGGTAGGCTGGTGGTTGTCAGAGGGTGGGAGGGAGGGGGGAGGTAAATGGGGTAAAGGGGGCAAATATGTGGTGACTGAAAGAAATCTAACTATGGGAGGTGAACACAGTGTAAATATAGATATGCCTTACTGTTAAAATGTACAGCTGAAACTTATTAGATTTCGTTAACCGATGTCACCATAAAATAAATTAATTAAAAATATATATCTGTTTAAAATAAATAAATATCAATTTAAATATTTTTAAACTAGGTAATGTAACAAAACCACCAAAAAGACTGTGAGAGTAGGGCTTGTAAAACCAGATATTCAAACAAATACTCTCAGTGTCTACTACCTAATTTATTCTAATGAAAGGACTACTCAGACTCTAATGGGTCAGGTCAGAAGCCTAAGTTTTGATGTAAGCTCTTCGGCATTAGGAAAGTCAAAATTTGTATCTGTCAGTTGACTTATAGCATATGAAAGATATTACAATCAGGTAAAATTTTACAAGAAACACCTAATATAAACATTTCCAATTCAAATTATTTTACAGTAAGCCTCTTGAAAGAGGGGAACAGCACAGTGCAAAATGTTAGGTTTTGCTATCAAGGGATCTTGGTTCTGAGATCAGATATGTTACATATTATCTGACTTTAACTGAGGCATTTAACCTCTGAGTTTGTGACTTTATCATAATAAAAATGTGTTCCCTGTCCTACAGAGGTTGTTGTCAGGACTGACAATGATGGATGGGAATTACACCAGTAGGTCTTTTAACTCTTTAAAAGTAAAACTGTTCAAGTGGTATCTCCATATATTGGAGTGAAAACACTGGAAGGAGCTCAAGAAGATGCCTACTCCAAAAAAAAAAAAGGATGTAAAATCATTCAGAATTACTGAAACTGTATGATTAAAAGAGAAGTAACAGAAACTGTGTCTTCATCAATCTATGGCAAAATCACTTCTTCACCAATATGGATACCAAAATCTGTTTCTAAACAACACGACTTAAAAACTGAAGACTGACACCCTGTAAAAAAAAAAAAAAAAAAAAAAAAAAAAAAAAAGAAAGAAACCTGGCTTTCAAAACGTTACTACAGATTGATCGACGTTCCTTATTCCTACAGCTTTAGAGTGTGGACTAACAAACATCAAGTGAGACAAAGCATCCAAACTACTGGATGTAGGTAGGGGGTGCTGGTCCCTTCTCAATTAACGATCAAAGGGAAAGAAAAAATGTGGAAGAAAAAAATTGGAATGGAAGAGGCGAGAGGATGGGGTGGGGGTAGGTGGATGGCGAGAGACTACAAACTTCGACTGGCCCCTAAGGGGGGTTCGACAAAGCGGTCCCCGCCGCACACCCCAGAGGGCCGAAGCAGGCCCAGGACAGACGAACAGAGCGGCACCGCGGTAATACTCACGCATGAAGGAGGCCCGGCCGGTGGGGCGGGATCCCTGGGAGGAGGCGGCGGCTTTACAGGCTGGACCCCAGGCAAGAGAACTCCCTCCCCGCGTTGAGGCGCTCCAAACTAGCTGCTTGTCCGTAGGCCGTCCCTGCTCGGAAAAGCGAAATAAAGTGTCCAAGCTTCGAGCTACCAGACGCAGACCTAGACCCGGACTCTGATTCAGTGCCAGAGTCAGAGCCAGACCTCAAGCTAGAGACTGAGCCCGACCCCGTCAGCACTCATCCTCAGCCTCCATTACCGCGGAGCTGAGCAGACGTGGCAGCGCACAGCGATGACGTTAGCTCTGCGACGGCCGGGCGCCCCAGCTGCACGCTGGCCCCCAGAACTACAAACGCAGCTCCGGGAGCGAGCACCCCGCCCACTTCTGCGTGCACCTGCGCAGTGGGACGCACCTTCTCTGCTGGACGCGCTGTTAACTCTAGCTAACATATTTTCCCCTTGAGCCTTAGACCCAGCCCATGAGGGCTCTTGTTATCGCACGGACTCCAAGTGGCAACCATGTATAAGTTACCGCTCCCATTTTACAGATGAGATGGGAGATGCCATCTAAGGTCACATCGCTGCTAAGTAAAGGAGTCCGCGCTGAGCTGTCTTGCTTCAGCGTCCAATCCTACGCTTATTGTAAAGTGAAGGGCTACATAGATGCTGGAGTTACAAAAATGGCTACTACAAAGAGCTCACAGTCTAGTGGAAGAGACAAGACACTAGGAAAACACAGTAATTACAATTTATTTCAATAAATGCAAAGTTAAAATTCTGCCCAAATTCCAAAGATAACATGAAAAGCAGCATAATAAATTCTGTGGAATGGTGGTGGTGTCAATACCAAGAAAAGCTTCATAGCTTGGGGTTTAAAGCTAAAACTCCCAAGAATGTACACGTGGTTCGTGGGAGAATGGCTTTCTCGTAAAGGAAGTGGTAGTTAAAAAGGTAAGGAGATAGACAACATCAAGATGAATTTAAAAATTGCCAATACTTTGATATTAGAGTAAAAGTGTTAAAAGAGCACTTGTGTGAGTTCTCTAGTTCTAGAGATTTTAAGTGCCTTAAAAGAAAGCCCTTTGTATCAAGTATATGATTAGTTAACCGTTATTGATAGCTTTTTTTTTGGTACTACACACTAGACTAGTAGCTATATGTACTTCATTTAACTCTCATAATGCTTAAATATTACCATTGTTCCTATTCCTCAGAGGAACTGAAGTTAAGAGAAGTTAGATAATTTGTTTAAAATAACCCAGCTAATAAGTGGCAGAGCCATATTTTAGAGCCAGGATGACCAGTATCAAAACCACCAGTTAGTAATATTCCAAAATGTTCTTACTGTCCTAATGTACCACATAGAACTTTCATAAATATATAAAATCCAACACAGATTACATATTTTTATTATTTTCACTCATAGGCATAAATAATTTTGCACATTTATTTTCATATTTGCTCTGTTAACTGTTTCCTAGCTACACTGAAACTCCTTTGCCACTTTTCTGTTGGCTCCCCAGCATTCGTCCTTCATTCAGCAGTTATTTATTTAGTGACTACATGTGTACTAGGCACAGTGTTAGTGAACAAGACACATATGTCTTTTCCTTCCTAGAGCTTATATCCTAATGGGGGAAAACATTTATTTAATAAATAAAATAATTACAGGTTGTAAGTATTATGGAGACAAATAAGGGGGTAAGGTAGACAATAAGAAAGGTAATATCTTGAGGGTATCTGTCTGAGGTAATTACATTTCAGCAGAAACCTGAATGTTGGGAAGGAACCAGAAATGCAAATATGGTAGAAAAAAGCAGTGCAGATAGAAAACAAAATGTATGCAGAGAATTTAAGGTGAGTTAGAGTTTGGCATGTTTGAAAAACTTGACACAAAGCTGTATAGCTAGATCATGGTAAGCAAAGGGGAATGTGGTGTTAACTTCTACTACTGAAAGTCTTTTTTTTTAAAGAAAGGTTTTATTGGGCCAACAATGTTAGCCAAAAAGAAGACCAGTCTTGGGGCATGAAGTCCAAACCATGCAGCGATGTGGCTAAATGAAAAAGACATACATGTCCATCATCTCAGAATTTTGCCAGTTATACGTCAATTGGGGGTTGGGGGATGTAAGCTGTTCTGAAAGGGTTTATATTAGCTATAGGCAAAGGGGATGAGAGAAAATGAAGAGAGTTTACTTCTGGGATAGGCTTAGCAGAGTTGCCAAGAAGAGGTGTCTGCTGTGGATTAGCTATGAGCGGCAAACTGGAAAATTCATGTGGAAATAAGAAGTGTAGAATCGTGGAAATAGCCACCTGGAAATTAATCCTAAATTCCAGTAGGTATACTGGAATGTGACCATTCTTTTGTCAGAGCTGATCCATAGCTATTAACAGACTAACTTTTCAGTCTCTTTCTCTCACTTTCCAGCAGCTGTAATTTTAATCCAGAACATCTCAGGATATTTTTTCTTGTCAGCGGCATGAAATGAATTTGAAGACACAACCAAGAACTTGAACATGGAGGGTTTTTTAAACCATAGTGTTTGCATTTTAAATTAGTGGCTTCCATAGGACCTAAAAATCTGTGGTTTTCATAAGCTCCAGGAGGATTTCTGGCACTTATTCACAGATAAGAAGCACTAGAATAAAACACCTCGCCTATTAAGGAAATGAAACTATTATTTGGATTCACATGCAGCTTATTCTTCCTGTACATAGGGCCCACTTAACTCCCAGTCTTGCTACTCTTCTTCCACACAGATAAACATTGCAAAATTGCAGAAAATATGGATTTATTTTCATTTCAAAAGCACACAAAGTGATTTCCATTTCTTCTGATCACAGAAACAAATTGTGAAAAAGAAAGGCTATTTTATTATTAAAGTTTTAAAAATTATACTCCACTATATTCATTTTAGACTAACTTTGAAAATGAGGGTTACTGTGGTGTTCATCTGTGTAGTATACTCCCTAATTATGTGCTTTTGATGAACATTCATTTTGAAGTACTGCGACCTTCCTGGAAGTAAAAGAAACTTTGACTCAAGTTTTCATTTGGATTCCTGAAGAAGTCTTGTATGATATAGCGTCGGAGATCCATTTTCTCCTCTTGCCTTCTCACCCAGAGTGATATAGCCCATTCCTAACCAATCAACATTATTTTATCTTCCACCATTCCTCAACTTGCATCACCCCAAGTTCAACCCCACTTTCTGCAAATTATGGCTTCCCTTTTTTAGTGACTCCGGCACAATATTTCTTAACTGCAACATTTCCTTTTTGTTCAGCCTGGAATATACCCTTCTTACCCCTTCCTCCATATTTCCAGTTCATATTGATCTTTCCCTCCACTGAAACCAGGAACATTTACATATTTTTTAAGTTGTAAATTATCCCTGGAGAAAGCTTATTTGTCTTCCCACTAGTTCTAAACTCCCCCAGGGCACAGATCTCATCTTGTTTTTCCACGTGTTTCCACGGAACCTAAGATGTCACTCTGAATAGTTTAGACAATAGATAAATACTTATAGTTCTATATTCTTGTAGAATATTTATACTATCCAGTGTAATGTTGCCCACTGATAATTTTCCATGTTATATAAATTCTATTCAAAATAGAATTTGCAAGTCCTTGGGTCTTAACAGTGCTGTATACCAGCGGTCCCCAACATTTTTGGCACCAGGGACCAGTGCTCCTATGAGAATCTAATGCCTGATGATCTGAGGTGGAGCTGAGGTGGTGATTCTGGGGAGCAGCTTCAAATACAGATGAAGCTTGGCTCACTCCCCTGTCACGTACCTCCTGCTGTGCAGCCTGTGTTCCTAACAGGACACAGACCAGTACTGGTCCATGGCCCAGCAGTTGGGGACCCCTGCTATATACTATTATGTGGGGGCTAAACCTTTTAAGTTCTTCTAGCTGGGCTAATAATCAAATTAACAGAGACAGAGTAACAGGAGAGAATCAAATTATAATACATACCCATGGGGAATTCACATAAGCATGAAAATTCCAAAGACAATATGGCATTGAGTATATGTGACATTTTGGACAAAGGAGAAAAGGGGAACGGGGGTATTCTATTTCAGAAGTGAGAAAGGGCAATTTACAGGTAGTTGAGGAGTAGTGGTACACGCAGGCAGGCAAATTCTTACTAGCCACCTCAGAAACAATGAGACATAGGGGTATCTGCCTAACAGGTCCCAGCCAGAAGCCCTCCTATTTACCATACTTAATTCAAATTAGGCTAAGATAAACATTCTAAGATCCAATTCCTGGAGTAGACCTTTCCATCTGGATCTCTCAGGCAGGAAGAGGGAGAGTCAAAGGTTCTTTCTGAGTTATTTTTTTTCTTAATAAACAGTTTAAAATCAAATTCCAAAAGGCAAAACTTTTGGTTCCCTTCCATAGCTAACCACATAACTTGGCTCTAAGCAAAGGGCTACACCCACTCCCCACCCCCCAGCCAGACGCTGGGAAGCCGGAACTTCCTAGCGAGTATTCCCTAGGAATCTCCGCCATCTCTGTGTGGGGCGGCCCTCCGCCCACGTGGTGCGGCTCGCACGGCCATATTTGTGCGGGGCTGCTCTTCCGCCCGAGCTGCACCGGAGATTCCGCAGTGGCCCGCTAGTGATGGAGCGGTGGGCCCGTTCCCAGGTTGGGCTGTGGCTGCTATTGCTACTTGTGTCTCCAGTTCCGGGCCGCCACAAAGAGTCAGGTGGGCTTCGGACGGGGCGGAACCTGTCGCTAGGGCTCCGGGTCTGGCTCAGTCCAGAGATGCTCTCCCGGCCCCTACCCTCAGCTCCCCGGTGCAGCCGGCACCAGTTTGATGCTGTGGTTGCTGTAACGCAGAGCTGGGCAGAGGGTTCGAGTTGGGCAGAAGGCTCGAGTTGGGGTGGGGGTGGGGATGGGGGTGAGGCGCCTAGGAGCGGATAGTGAGCTTCTGGGTGTCTAAAACTTCGTCTCCTGCCAAGTACCATGGAGAGTAACCTATCCTCCAGAATTCGGAGGACTGAAGTGACTGGGAGGACACAAGTATGACATGAGTGGGTAGGAGAGGGAATTCCCCTGTACACCCATAGCGGGCATCGCACGTGTTTGGCAACCGCACCTCCCTAAAACAAATTGGAGACTAATTGTGTGTGTGTGTGTGCGTGTGTGTGTGTGTGTGTGTGTGTGTGTGTGTGTGTGTTTAGGCCATTGCCAGAAGAGGTGAAGCTCCATAGGGTTAACGTCTGTGGTTTTTAATCGATCCTCTTTAAGGGACCCAGTTTGATTACAAAAAAGCAGGAAATCCATGCACCAGTTTATGCGCAGCCTTTTGAATGTCAGGCATTAAGCATGGAAAATTTCCAAAATCTTGGACACCCGAAGGCCCTAGTAGAGGAGCAGACTTGATATGAGTGCTAGGGAGTTACAGAATGAATCCTTACTGGCATTTACTTTCCACCAGTGGGATGGGAAAGGGATGTCTAAAACTTCTGTAGATTCTGCTTGCCTGCTGCTAGCAAATAAGAATGCTCAGGGCTATTTTGCTAAACTTCATTTACTTCATTTTTCAAAGGTTCAAAATGGAAAGTACTTATTGACCAAATAAACAGGTCTTTGGAGAATTATGAACCATGTTTAAGTCAAAACTGCAGCTGCTACCATGGGTGAGTTCTTAGATTTGTCTTTGAGAATTGAATTCTTGTCACAAGGAAGTCCCTTAAGGTCCACAAGAGACCTTGGTTACAGTTGTCAGAGAGCTAAGCATATTTTGAAAGCAGGCAAGTTTCCTGAGGTGGGTTCCTATTTCTAGGGAATAACAATGCCCTGAGATGGAAGAGGCCCAGGTGGTCTCAGAATTGCCATTAACTCCCTATGAGAATTGGCACATGTACTTGTCTGTTTTCCCAACTGGACTTGTAAATTTCTTGAGATCAAGGTCTATATCTTATTCATTGTTGTAGTCCTTGTGCTTGCTCTCAGTAAGTACTCAGTGAACACTGTTGAAGGCATATATGTATTTATAAATGAATTTAATCACACTTTTCCTGTTGGTTATTTTTAAAGTATGCTAACTACAGCTGGAGTGTGGAAGAAAGATTACTATGAAAGCAATAATTAGCTTCTAGTCCCACATCTCCCAATAATTATCCTCATGGCAAGCCATTTAACTTCTTTGGGTCTCAGATTCCCCATTAGCTAAATATCAGAGTCTTTTAGCTCCTCATTACGTTATTCCATGACTCTTCAAAAAATTTACCTGATGCTTATGTTACTTACTGAAAACTTACTATATACTGAACTTTAAAAGGGATACAAATAGTGTAATTTTTGGTTATTGCTAGTAGTTTGTTAAAATACGGGGTGGGTGGGGCCAGACAGACCAGAACAAGGTAATCAGATGGTGTCAGACTGCAAGGCATAAACTATACCTTCTGCGGGATTCAGAGAAGGGGAGGTCAATGGGACTGCAGTGACTGGGAGGGCACAAGTATGACATGAGTAGGGAAGGTGGAATGTATATCAGGCAAGGGACAGGTAATCCAAATAGAGGGAGGAGAAGAAAATTTGACTTGCTTTTGTCTTTTCGTGATTTTGTTGTTAATGAGGTTCTAGATTACCTATGGTGCTTCCGGGGGAAAGAGTACCCATTCCTGCTCTCTGTTCTTTCCCTCAGCTTACTGTGTTCTATAATACTAAACCTAAACCCACAGAAAGGAAGTAGGTGGAATGATATCATTCTCTTGGCCTGCTTTCTTTGATGATTTGCATTCTTTCCTAGTGTCATAGAAGAGGATCTGACTCCTTTCCGAGGAGGTATCTCAAGGAAGATGATGGCAGAGGTAGTCAGACGGAAGCTAGGAACTCACTATCAGATCATTAAGAATAGATTATACCGAGAAAATGACTGCATGTTTCCCTCAAGGTAAGAGTTATGATGTAAATATATCTTCTGACATTCTTACATATGAGCTTAGTTGATATTTTCTTATAAGGAAGCCAATTAAAGGGACCTACAGGCAAATCCCTCCTCATATTTCAGGGGACTACGAAATAATGACAAGCTCTTCTCACCTGTGAATTTTTCTTGCCTTCTCCTGTCCTCCTTTCTCCTGTATCAAAGCCTGTCTCCTCTCTCTTCCTGAGGCTTGGGCATATCAATGGTTATACTGGCTGTGACTCTGCCCCTTCTCTTCCTTCTTGGGATGTGGTAGCTGCAGGACACAGGCTGATGAGACCTAGTAGGAGTGAGCTGGACTGAAAGAGGAGGAGCTTTGACTGTCTGTCAAAGGCTAAGTATTGTTCTAGATACTGAATATTTAAAGAAAAGTGGTGGAAAGTCAAGAGTAACTGGGGCTGCAGATTATGCAGGCTACACTAGCCACAACTTCAGGTGTGAGTTGAGGTAACAAATCAGTAGGCTGAGGGCTGGGAGTAAGTGGAGAGCATCACAGACTGAGCCTGGAAGATGGGTTTAGGCAGCATAATACATGAGAAATGATAAACTTCCTTTTAGAAGTCTTTTTTAAAAAAGTTAAATCTTTATAAAATTATAAAGTACAAAACTCAGAGGGCATGGCATTCCTTTACCTAGCATCTTCTTTCTAAATAATCTCTATGCTATTAAAAGCAAAGTAAATGAGCAGTATTGTAAAAAAACCATGCATCCATTTGGACATAAGGATCTATATATTTGTTCTTAATAACAGCTTTATTACAAATGAACACATTTTCATTGTCAAAAATATGTAAAACAGCAACAAAAAGGAAAGTAAAGATCACTTAATATCTCACTACATTGAAGCAGTCACAATTACCTTTTGGTTACCAAGTGTCAAGGGAAATTAAGGTGGTGGGAGAAAATCATTGAGGTATTTTAAACAGGCATTTGTTTCATTACTTGGGACAGTAATATTTAAGTGCAAATCATGGATATAGAGGAATTTCTAATTTCCACAAATAAGAAAGAACATATGAATATAGACATTGTTGGACTTTGAAAGTTTATCCAGTGTTTAACAGCTGAACAATTTCCAGGTGAAATTAAATACTTTCAAAGTTTCCAAAAGGCATATACCTCTTATTCCAGACTTCAGAGTGTTTTCAGGATCAGGAGCTCTTAGAAATGTTCTGAAGGGAACACAGGACATTTCATTGACAATAAAATCGTCTGTTTTTCAAATGCATTGAAAGTTCCTTATCCTAGCTACACACACAACTAAGGAAAACATAGTTGGACAGAATAGAAATAGAATGAAATATTTAGACCAGTTTTCTTAATGAAATGCACACAGTTGTGTGATATCTCAGATTCTCATCTAGCCAACTATATCTTTCTAGGTCTAGAAACTTCTAATTCAGTTTCAGAAACCTATATGACATTTAAAAAATTCCGTTCTGAACAAAATAAAACATAAACTCAGCATTTCAAGGGTAAGCTGAGATTTTGCGGAAGAACCAGAGCACCATCTAATTGACACTGAAGACACATCATTTCAGAGATGAAGAATAATGGCATTTAAAAAAATAATACCTTTAGTGAGGTATGGCTGACATAAACTACACACATTGAAAGTGTACATTTGATGTTTTGATGTAAATAACAACAAAATAATGAATGTATCTGTCCCTCCCAAAAGTGTCCTCATCCTTCTTTGCAGTCCCTCTCTCTCACCCCTCCCTGCCATGCCTTCCTTTCCCCGCCTCCTTCCTCAGGCATCCATTTATCTGCTTTCTCTCATTTTAGACTATTTCCAAGGGTTTTATATAAATGGAATCATATAGTATGTGAGAGAATTCTGTTTTAAAAGCCAAATGTGAAAGAAAATACATGTTTTAGCTGTTACATATAAATGTACTATAATAATATATTTTTAAAACTTTTGAAGTAGTTTTATTTCTTTTCTTTTTTTTAGTATCAAAATTGTGTTACATGCACATGGTAAAATATTTGGACAACTCAAAATGATGTACAATGAAAAGAAAGTTTCTCTACCAACTTAACTCCCAGACTGCTAATTCCTGAGTCCTCCTTTCAAGAGACCCCCACACTTATAAGATTCTTGTATATTCTGCCAGAAATAATGTATGCATATACAATTATCTAGACTCATCAACAAATTAGAACATGCTATATCTTCCGTTCTACAACTCACTTTTCCATGTAACGGTAGATTTTGAAATTGTTTCATAAGACTACATAGAGAACTCCTTTTTCATAGCTGCATAATAATCCATTGTGTGAGTTTCTTATTCCTCTATCACTCCCCTTTGATTTTTGACTAACACAAACAATGCTGCAGTGAATATCCTTATATGCACACCTTTGAGCACTCATAAATATATCTGCAGGTTAATTAAGTAGAATTAATCAATTAATACATTTTTTAAATCTTCATAAATAGAAGAAAATTATCTTTCAAAGAGGTTTTGCCTATTTACACTTTCACCACCTTTGTATCATGTGCTCCAAATAGACCTCACACCTTCACCAACACTCTGTTATGACTCTTTGATCTTTGCCCATCTGATTGGTGAAAACTGGCATCTAGCTTCACTAGAATTCTTTTCTTCCCCTTTTTTTTTTTGTCATGGTGATATTTTATTTACTTATTTTTTTAATTGAAATATGTTTGACATAATTGTGTAAATTTAAGGTATACATGTTAATTTGCTACATTGTAGGATAATAGCATCTCTACCATATTATGTAATTATCCTTTCTTTTTAGTAGTTGGAATAATTAAGTTCTAGTCTAGCAAGTTGGATGATTGTAATGTAATGTTGTCTGTATTCACTGCACAGCAGGTCTGTGACTATGTCATTTTGTTCAACTTTGTTTCATTGGAATGTTGATGGAAAAGCTTAACTCCTGTTTATATCAATTAGCCCTTGGTAAAACTGGTTTAGTTACATATCATTTTGCGTAAAGTTGCATAACTTGTCAATGTTAAGTGAGGACTTACTGTACTGTGTATTAAATCTCTAGGTATATTTACTAGTCGTTGTAGGTTTGTACCCTTAAACAACATCTGTCCTATCCCCCACCCCAGATCCCCTGGTAACTACCATTTTATTCTGTTTTTACAGTTTTGGCTTTTGGCATTTCTTTATTATTAATACAGTTGAGTATCTTTTCTTGTGTTTATAGACCATTGATATTTTTTACAGTTATCTCCCTATAAATAAATCAGTGTTTTAAATCATTCATTTCTGTGCTGTCAGAAAATTTTGGTCATACTGCCCCCAGTATAGTGCTGCTCAGGACCTCAGAGGATGGGTCAGAAAAGCTAAGCTGTCAGTGTATCCTCTTTCTCTTTCCAGAAATCCTCTGAGGATTCCCAGGGAGTCTAGTCAGAATGCAAATTACAATTTTTGTGATTGTGTGCATAACAACTGTGAACTTAATTATGGTGGAAATAAAATAATGTCTTGCGAGAAGCAAGCCGAAGGGACACAATTAGAAAATTAGCCTTTCCAGTTCCTATCAGAATTTATGTCTTGCTTACCAATTAAAGTATCCCATGTAGGGAAAACAAAGAAAAAAACTGGGAATGAATAGAGAAGTCGTCGTAGGCGTAGCAATAATACTCCCTTCAAACTTATGATGATCCAATTAGAACATTGTATTTAGTATTGGAACCTGGAGCAGTGTAGCTAGGAAAGATAGCTTGTACAATGTGAAAGAGTGGCATAATTCTTTTAATAGCGTTGCTTTCAGTAGGCTTTGCAGCAGGCTGTTGATCTGAAAACTGGCTTGTCTTACTTTAACAGTGTGCATGGGACCTGGTCTTGTCCTAGAGCAGGCAGTGCTCAGGTGAATCTGTGGTATTTCTGGTTGACAGGTGTAGTGGTGTTGAACATTTTATTTTGGAAGTTATCGGGCACCTCCCTGACATGGAGATGGTGATCAATGTACGAGATTATCCTCAGGTTCCTAAGTGGATGGAGCCTGCTATTCCAGTCTTCTCCTTTAGTAAGGTAAGTACAGGAAGGGCCATATGAGGGGACGCTGGGTGGTCCTCTAGACTATGACCAGGAGATGATTGTCCTGTGACAGAGTCTCATGGGTAATTGTGAGGATGAGGCCTGAGATCCATCCAGGAATGGGTCTTTGTTCCTGTTAGCTTCACAGTAGTTGAGCAGTAAAACTGAGGAGATGGGATTAAGGACCTGTAAGTAATGAGAGGTTGCTTAAGTCTTGATGGGGCTAGGGATGGATGGTAGGGAATGAGAGAGGCCTGAGGAACCTATAGGACATTGGAGATGGGGTTCAGTGATCCTTGGGAGAGAGTGACCCAAGAAAGCTTATGGGCACGGAATTAGGAACATCTTCAAAAATATTTGTTGAGCTCCTACAAAATATACTTCAGACACAGTATTGAGTATCATCTGCTCTATCTGTCACTGTATCCCAGGGACCCAGCATGGCTAACAGTGAAACTGAAGGTGTTAGATAACTCTACACAGTTTGTGCCCAAGCAGCTCATTGAGAGGATAAGACTGGGATATCTGAGAGGAGTTTGTGAGGGGGTGATCTTCGGGTCTAGTTATGGAGGGATAGGAGTACTAGGACACACCTGTGGTCTTGGAGAACTCAGGACAATTACTATCTTGCCAGTGCTCAGGTTTTTGAAAACTGTGTTTAGCAGGGATGAGCCTTGGTTCCTTAGAGACTGAGTATGAACATATTCGGGGATGGGGGTCGGGGAGGCTAGAAGAGAATGGATGGAAGAGCCTCTGGGGGAGGAGTGGGTTTAGGAAAACCCTGCAGACTTCGAGAACAGGAACATCATCTCTGATTTGGTTTTTCTGAAGCATAGGGATCTTTTATCCCCACTTTCGCTTTATCACAGTTTACTTTCTCTCTAGACTTGTTTATTTCCTGTATTGCAAGTGGGCTGAGGCTACATTTGTGTTGCATTTCCCATGGTTTAGCCTCATTTCTCAAAAGTGCTTGGTCCCATTGTTTGTCATGAAACCCTACCAGAAGAATAGATAAGAGACTCCCATGTAAATCAGTAAGAACTTTGTTCATTATTTATCTATTATTTCTGTCGATAATTAAGTATGACCATCAGTATACTTCCTTTCATTTTTACTTCCCTCCTTTTTTTCTTTTTTTAACCAGTGACTCCTAATTTCCAAAAGAGATTTTAGTCTGTCAACTTTGTAGTAATTGTGCAGCTTCTATTGAGCAGCTGTTATTTCAGAGCTGCTTGATGAATCACATACAATGTTTTAAGAATTTGAGAGAAGGCAAATGGCACACTGCATGTGTAATTTCAGTGGAAGAAACAGTAGACTTAGAGGTTTATCAGTGGCCAGAGTTTTAACAGAAATAACCATAAAAAGGGAAAAATGGTTTCAAACTTTTTCAAAAGATGTGAGATAACACCCCTTTCTGCCCATCTACACTTCTAACCCTGATCGTTGAATAATTAAGAATTTATTGACCAACCATTGAGAGTTCAACAAGCCTATTACATAGATAGTATTATTGATATGATTACTTCTCCCATTATAAAGATAAGGAAACTGAGGCATGGAAAGATTAAGTAACTTGCCTAGAGCTGGAAAGAGGCGGAGTCAGCATTCAAATTCAGATGATCTGTTGCAAGAGTCCACACCCTTAACCACTGCACTGTATTTCCTAATTCTTGCTCTCAAAAGACCCATCTAAGAAATAACCAAGAGCTGATAAGACAGTATATACTCCAAGCATAATAACAGTTAAAAAATGAGAGAGTTATATGATTATTCAGAATTGGGTATGTTATTTCTTTATACTAAGAACCATAACAATGTATGTCCTCTAGAAAAACAGAACTTTGGGGAACTGGAAAAATTGACCTTTAATGTGATTTCAAATTCTAGCATTAGTGAGCCCATGAATCTTAATCCATGGTCATTTTTGCCTTTTAATTTCTAGAGTCTAGACTTTGCAGACTAGGGAAGATATATTTTTGACAATGTGACACTAGGGCCGTTGTCCAGATCCTGTGGCATGAATGCAGTTTGCTGCTTCTCCCTCTGTTCCGAAACTGATTTAGAATAACCTTTCTGTTTCTGTTGAAGACATCAGAGTACCATGATATCATGTATCCTGCTTGGACTTTTTGGGAAGGAGGACCTGCCGTTTGGCCAATTTATCCTACAGGTCTTGGACGGTGGGATCTCTTCAGAGAAGATCTGGTAAGGTAGGTTCTTTAGAGAGGTTTTGGTCCCTCTTTGTGGATCTTCTTGAAATAAACAGTAGAGTGTAAATAATTACTTTCTTTAAAATGACTAACTTTTAGGTTAAAAATAGAAGACCAAAACTGTGTATAGCACAATTTTGTATGTGTATAAAAATATTTATATATCCATAGAAAAAGAGCAGAAGAACCTAGTTTAAAGTATCAGCAGTGCCTCTGTGGGAGAGATTATAGGAGCCTTTTCTTCTTTAAATTTTTCTATACTTTTAAGATTCTTTGAATAGGAGTGAATTACTTTCATAATTAGAAAAAAAAATGATCATGTTATGGGAGAGGATAGAACATTACTTGGAGGAACATATACATATTTCATAATTTAAAGCTAGGTCCTTTAGGTGGGAATGGGGTGGGCATAAATGTTCCATATGTATCTCAAGGACAAGCTTACTCTACATCCTCTCTGATACATGACTGAGACATGCCTTGGCTTGTTGGCTCTTGCCATCATTTTAGAATTTAGATTGTCTGGGTCTTTCAAGCTATTGGTATTTCTTACCTAGCTACATTCTACATTAATGATTCAAACAACATTGGCACTTAATGAGCAAACTTGTAGAAACACAGTCTATATAGTCTTCTCTCAGATGTAGGGGAAGCAATAATTTAATTCAACTTTTTTTTCACAATTATCTATCACCTGTACTAAGTGTGGTTGGAGATTCAAAGGGGATAAAGCAAATGTCCCTTCTCTGGAGAAATATGTGGGGCCACAGTCCTTCGGGTTAAAAAATGAGTCATTACCTAGTAGGCATAATTTGAAAATTATTTTTTAAGATAACTTGGTCTCATACTTCATAGAACTTGAACTGGAAATTGTGCTTGTCCAATTCTTTTATTTCAGGGATGAGGGAATGAAGGCCCATGTGGGTTAAGTGACTTGATCAAGGCCAGGGGACAATCTAGGCCTGAATTTCAGGTTTCCGAGTGCATTATTCTTTCCATTTTACCAGTTAATGTTGCCCATGTTCTCTGGACATTGAGGCCATCATATCTTATTTATCTTTTAATTTTGAACATAATTTTGAGAGAGGGAAAAATAAACCGGTCTTTAACCTTTTTTCCTCCAAGTCGTTCTTAGGGTTTTCTAATCCTTTTCTTTTTTTCAGGTACTTGCAAGAACCCTTCTCACATTCTTTTTCCACCTGCTATACATCTACTTTCTTTGTAAAATCTTTAATAACAACTTTTTTTTCTGATTATAAAACCTATACATGCTCATAAAAAATTTAAATGTGTCTAACCTAGGCAATTTTTTTCCACACTTATCAGTGTGTCTTAGAAATCTTTCCATGTCAGTATTTATGAAACTGCCTCATTATTTTTAACAGTTGCATGGTATTCTACTGTGTGGATGATAATTTACTTCATTATGTCTTCCGATAGACATTTGGACTGCATATGTAATACATACATAATTTGTTTTTTTCTGAACTATTTGAGAGCATGTTGCGTATTTTATGAGACTTTATCCCTTAATACTTTAATTATAGATTTCCTAAGAGCAAGGATGTTCTCTTTCATAACCACACTGCAATCACCCAATTCAGGACACAACACTTAATTGTATCAATAATGTCCTATATAGCACTTTACCCTCTAGTACAGGATACAGTCCAGAATCGTATATTGCATGTACTTGTGATGTCTCTTTCTCCTTTAATCTGGAAGAGCTCTTCGGCCTGTCTCCCTCTTTCTTAATCTTGACATTTACTTTTTTATAGAACGTTCTTCAGTTTGGTTTTGTCTATTTCCGTGTGATCAGATTCAGTGTATGCGTTACTGTTCTGAATACTATACGTAAAAAAGTGATTTTTCATCCATCTTTCCCTTATTAGTAATATTAATTTTGTTCACCCGGTCAAGGTGTTATCCGTTTCCTTCACTGTGCAGTTACTGTTTTTCCCCCTTGAAAACTAATAAGCAACTTATAGGGAGATAGAATATGCTTCTCCTTATGTTCTTCAGTTGAATTTATTAATGATTGTATAATTGCAATTTTATTTATAAGAGCCGTCCACTCAGAATCTCTAGCTATGTGATTTCATTTCTTACCTTGAAACTTAAGTAATAATCTGCATTGATATCGGCCTGCCATTTTTCTATTTTGGGAGTTTGTCTCCATTGATTATTTTTCACTCTGTAGAAGAATTCATTGTCCCTGTAGATTTAAAGTCCCTGTCAAGGGTCAGGGGAGAGATTTATCAAAGAAGGCTGCTGTAACACCAGGCTGTGGTGGGCACTGTTAGAGCTTATCTGGAGAAAAAGTCCTAACGTAGGCCTTTTGAGGGGTGGGTAGGTGAGTAGCAAGAATGAGGGAGAAAGAAAACAGAAATGATACATGGTTCAAGTCTGTGTATATTAAACACAGCTTTCCCAGAGACCAAGGATATTTATACTAAATATATGAGTATAAATTGATACTTTTTTTTGGTTGGGTAGTTTGGCAATATATATCAAAATTTAAAGTCAGTATATTCTTTGACCCAACCATTTCACTTCTAGAATTTGTCCTGAGACAAGTTAGCAAAGAGGTGTATACAAGGATATTCACTCAGTGTTGTTTTGTAAAGCAGAAAGTTGGAAACTCCCTAAAAGTGCATCCATAAGAAATGAATCATGACATAACTATCTAATAGAGTATTGTGCATGAATGGAAAATAAAAGTAGTATAAGGTTTAAAAAACAGGGACTCTGAGTTCAAACCCTAGCTCTTAGCTGTCTAATTCTGGGCAAATTGCTTAACCTCTCAAGAACCTCAACTGTCAAGTAAGAATAATCACACCAACCTCATAAGGTTGTGAGAATGAGTTAATATATGTATAAAGCACTTAGAACAGTGCCTGGAACATAGTAAGTGCTCTATAGGTGTTGGCTGTTATTATCTATGATACATGTCCTTATAAGAATGTTACCTAACAGCAAGCATAGTATGATCTCTGTTATAGAGAAAAAAAGTTTCTCAATCTTGGTGCTGTTGACATTTTGGTACAGATTATTCTTTGTTGTAGGGGGCTGTCTTGTGCATTGTAGGATGTTTAATAACATCCCTTGGCCTTTACCCTCTAGTGGCCAGTAGCAGACCCCAAGGTGTGACAATCAAAAATGTCTATAGTCATGGCCAAATGTCCCTTGAGGGAGAGGGGCAAAATCACCTCCAGGTGAGAACCCTGATATGGAGAGATGATTGGAAGGAAATTTTACTGAAACATTAAATTTTTTAAGGTGGATATCTGTGAGTAGGGAAATTAGATGATAATTTCTCCACTTTTATGTTTTTCCATTAGAATTTTATATAAAATATAAAACCTATCATTTTTCTACTGGGGGAAAAACCCATAAAACAAAAACACCATTTTATAGTGTTTATATTTTGGTGGGAGGGAATACAGGGCAGAGCAAGAAAGAGTGCTGGCCTTGGACTAAAGAATCAGGTAAAGATGATCCAGCAAGAAAGGGCTAGAAGATAAACCAGGAAATGTGGAGCAGTGTTCTTAGCTGAGAGAAGTGAGTAATGTGATACCCTAAGTATCTGAAAAGTATATCTACGTAAAATGTTTATATCCTAAGTCCCTTATTATAGTAATAGAGACCACCGATCCCTTGTTAACTCCAATTCAGCCCTCCCCCTCCTTTTTCACAGGAAGATGCTACACAAACTTCTGTGCAAGGTTTGTGTGGAAGAAGTTAGGAATGATATATCTGTAAGCTGGTAGTTTCAGCAAGGAAAGCTGGTTGTAGAAATGTGTTCGAAGACCTGAGTTTCAGGGATTTTGTCTTTGCGGAGCACTTAGTACAGTTTTGAGAATACCAGGGTACCTTGCAAAATCAGACTAAATCTGTTGATACCTCCTACATATCTAAAACATGAAGCCAGGGAGTGATCTGTTTTCTTGTCCTTAATTCAATTTCTAATATTTTCTGTTGTTCTCTTTTCATATGAATTTCATCAATAGCGTTCTACATACAGTAGAGAAGAAATCCTTGTTGAACCTAACTAAACAGCCCTAAATATGTCATTTAGTGTTTGAGAATTTTTCTTTCAATGTTGTTAACTTATTAATGGAGCAGAAGATTTGTAGATATTACTGGCTAGCATCTCCAGAGGAATGAAGTAATAACAAAAGAGAACATATCCTTTAGGGCTTTTTTTTTTTTTTGAATAGCCGGGCTCAGACTTATTTAAAAATGTAAAGCTCTGAACTAATCCTCATAAATTATTTAAAAATATCCTTATCTAGTTAAGAAAAAAAGATAGAAACTAACCAAAATCTATTTTTAGGTCAGCAGCACAGTGGCCATGGAAAAAGAAAAATTCCACTGCGTATTTCCGAGGATCAAGGTGATTATATTTTTTGACATTTTACAAAGATATTCTTTCAATTAATGTGTAAAATATAAGTAGCTTTGAGGATGTAACAAACTCTAGATCAAAAAGGAAGCTAAGATAACTAAGAAAAAAAAGTAGAATCACAGAATTTTATACTAGAGAAGAGCTCAGTTTGCCTAAATCATTCTTTCTCAAACTGCAATTCAAAGATGTAAAATTTATCCCGTGATTCAACAGATACTAACAGAGGGCCATGAGTATGATGGGCACTGAGTATATAACATTGAAGAGATGAACTGTCCTCTTGCCTGAGAGAGTACAGTTTCCTGAGAGTGCCTTATGACCTTGCCCAGTCACTCTGCTAGTTAAGAGCAGGAACCATAAACAGATCTCCAGATGCCTTTTCCATCCGACCATGTGGCTGCCAAAATAGTGGTAGAGACCACAGATTGAGACTGGTGAAAATGGAGAGGGAAGAAAGAGAGGAAGAGAGAAGGGAAAAGGTTGGAGCGGACCCCTTTCCATGTTATTCAGCTCCATATCCCTAATGCCAAGGACAGTATTTGCCACATCGGTACACAGTGACGATGTGTTGAACAGATAAATACAAAAGAGACTGAAGAGAAAAGGTTTCGTAGTTTTCTCAGTGAGTCCTTGTCAGAGATCCCACCTTGTATTTACTTGGGCTTCAGAATTCAGACAGGCCGAATAGCCACTGCGTACTGTTACTTATCAACTTCTCTGATGCTCAGATCTTGAGATCACAGATGTTTAACTTAGAATACATGTGTGAACTTCAAGAGTTTAGGACTTCCTTGAAATTATAGGAGGATATGTGCATTTTTCTAGAGAGGAGTTCCACAGTTCTTATCAGATTCTCAGGGGGTCCCTTGACCCTGCAGATGTCAAGACCGTCTGCTACTTGGACCATAGCTAAGACCTTTTCTCAATATAGTTGTCAGGGTATTAAGCCTTTTAGTTTTCTTTTTTAATTTAAATATTATACTGGACTTTATAGAACATACACGACAAAGGTCATGTAGCTGTTTCAGTGACTGGTGATTACCTAGTCACATAGCTATGATTATCGAGGCTACATGAACCCTCCTAAAAGGGAAATCATTCTCTGGGATGTGGCTCTAGTGACCAGAACAACATAATCTTAAAAAATAGATACAAGCCAAGGAGGGCCAAATACTCCCCATCCCTGAATGGTAAAGTGAGGACAGCCTGGGACTACCTAGATGCTGCAGTGTCTAGTATTTCACCCTCCCCACCGCCCGCCCCGCCAACTATTAAAGTAACCAATGAGTTTTCCATCCGTGCATACCAGCATTGCGTTGGGTCCAATTAATGCTTAGCTTCCAAAGAACGAGAAGTGTTACTGTGTAGGACACTTAGTTTTTTATGTCATGTGTTTCTTTTATAGGACAAGTCCAGAACGAGATCCTCTCATTCTCCTATCTCGGAAAAATCCAAAACTTATTGATGCAGAGTACACCAAAAACCAGGCCTGGAAATCTATGAAAGTAATCACTAATCATCTGAATAGAAACTACAGCAGTGAACATTTTCACTCGAAGGACATTGCCACCTGAGTAGAATTTCAGATTAGGTTTCCTGTCATTGGTGTGATGAACGTAGAGAAAGTTCCATGAACTAGTTTTGGCATATATGTAAATTATATGTAAATTATTCTTTTTCAAACTCACATTGCTTTTCTGGCCCATATTCTCAGTAGTGTTTTATACTACTTTGAAGGTTTAAACCATAGGTCACAAACTTTTTATGTAAAGGGCAAGACGGTACATATTTTAGACTTTGTGGATTGTGAGGTGTCTGTTATAGTTACTCAACTCTGCTGTCATAGTGTGAAACCAGCCATAGACAATAGATAAATATATGAGCATGGCTGTGTTCTAATAAAACTATTTATGGCACTGAAATTTGAATTTCATGTAGTTTTCATGTGTCATAAAATATTCTTCGTTGGATTTTTTGCAATCATTTGAAAGGTAAAAATATTCTTAGTTTATGGGTTGTATACAGAAATGAGCGGTGGGCCAAATTTGGCCTATGGGCTATAGTTTGCTAACCTCTGGTTTAAACTGGTAGTTCTCAACCCTGACTACACAATCCAACCTGAGAGCTTAAAAATGAATCAAATAAATCAGAATCTCTGGGCATAACGTCCAGGCATCTTAATTTGTTTAACTCCCAAAATGATCCCAAAGTGAAGCCAGCAATGACTGGCTTCTTCAGTCCATCCCTGTCCTCTTAACTCTGTGACTTCTTACCTTATTCAAAGGATTTTAAGCCCAAAATGTACTCATCCGAATTTTCCATATACCATATGAGGATGATACAAGAAAAAAAATTTAAATTTCTTAGGGAGAAAACAAAGTGTATCTTTGAGATGTGTGTATCTATTATTTGAAGTTTAAAATCCATGTTAAAAAAGTAAAATATGAAAAATTGTATGTATTCAGCAAGGCACCATCTACTGTGGGAGGGTGGGAAAGCAAACAAGCCTTGTTCCCCTCATCGAGGAGTTTACCATCTGCAAGGTGGAAGGAATATATGTAGATCAAGGTTTAAACTCAAATGCCCCGAGGGGCCACAAGAGTGAGCAGAAAAGGGTGCTAAAGGTCCAGTTATGCCTGCCAAGTGGAATAGGAGTCCAGTTTACCAGATATTTCTCTGTCTTTTTACAAAAAAAGTTGGAAATCTGGATTTTTTTGTAAGAAATATGCTACCATCTGTAAAATGTTGGCAGTGATTTGAATATTTATTTCAAATATTTTGCATGCCAACAAGATTTGTGTGTGGGCTACACCTCTGAGCCCACCAGCTACCACTTTACAGAGTGAAATGTGCTGCAGGCCATGACCTCTGAGTTCATATGGCTCCAGGGGAATCTAAAATCTAAAATCAGATAGACCCGGGTTAAAATCCTAGCTCTACAACTTAGGGCTATGTGACCCTGAGCAAGTCCCCTAACTTCTTGAACCTTGGCTTCTTTATCTATAAAATGGGGTAATTATGGTTCCAGAGTATGTTTATTATGAGACTTACGAAGTCCTGTTGATGGAATGTTTACCAATGCTTGCTGCACAAAGGTCTTCAATAAATGCTATTACTACTAATATCAATAACTCCCTTTTCACTTAAAGGACACCTTGGGAAAGCCAGCCGCTAAGGATGTCCATCTTGTGGATCACTGCAAATACAAGTAAGACTACCCAGACTCCTGACTCTTGGTTTCCCTGTTGCTTTTGGAATAGCTTTACTTTGAGTGAGAACTTTAGTACCAGGGCCCGGCTATGGTTTATGAAAGTCACAATCATTCATTTACCTGTCGTTTACTAAGAGCTTGCTGTGCACAGGGTTCGGGCCTGAGTTCTGTGAGTGCAGAGACAATGAAATATGGTCCCTGCTTCCACAGAGCTTGTGTGCTAGTAATCAAAGTGATAAGATTTCCTCTGTCCACACCCTACCCAGCCAATAGCTGAAGTTAGATGAACTATTTATCAGGTTAATAGAACAGTTTAAGGTTCAACATGAATAAAGTATATATAACTAAAATTTTATATTTAAATGCTAGCACTAAGAATTAGATGAACAGGTAAAACCAGGTCAGGAGGGGAACAGTGGGGTGATGGAGAGAGATGAATACCAATTTCACTATACAGTAGAAACGACAGGGTAGAAGCAATTCTGGTTCAAGAGAGGAGTATGTGTAAGAAATGTTGAAAAGAAAATGTTCTTTCTAAGATAGCTTTTTTCCCAGGGATTTTCTTTGAACATTGATTAAGCATGCCTGGTTATCTTCTCCAGATTTCATAAGAGGGAACAGGGAATGCCTTTGATGCAGATGGGGTACTCTAGGGGAAAACAAGGCTGGGGGGTGGTGCGGGAAACAATGAGTTCAAGACACAAGGCCTGGAATAGCTTTGAGGAAAGGGTGAGGTGTCATTTCCATCTGAGCCCCATATCCTGTCTACCCAGCACCTAGCTCCTGGCTCTGTCTAGCTCTGTCTTGAAGAACGTATCCCCCTTTGCCTCTCATCCTGACATTCATGGGAATAACCTGTAACGCCTGGAAAAGCAAGGAGTTTATGGAAACACCACAGGGACATGCTGATGTGTCCTTGAAAAATGAACATAGAAAAGAGAGGAGTCATAAAAGGAGAGAAGGGGAGAAGGGTTTAAGAAAAACAACAAAAAAGGTCATATTTATGGCAGCAGGCATATAGTATCAAGTATATTTTGCTCTTTCTTTCCCAGGTACCTATTTAATTTTCGAGGTGTAGCTGCAAGTTTCCGGTTCAAGCACCTTTTCCTGTGTGGTTCACTTGTTTTCCATGTTGGTGATGAGTGGCTGGAATTCTTCTATCCACAACTGAAGCCGTGGGTTCACTATATCCCAGTCAAAACAGATCTCTCCAATGTCCAGTAAGCCACTCTCTCCCAAGCAGAGTTCCCATAATCTGCCTCTAAGTCTCCAGCCATTTAAGGCATTTACTCTTGGTGATTTTTTCCATTGAAAGCTTTTTTTTTTTTTTCTTATTTGGTTCACATAGGTATTATTGCATTATTATCCAACTAGTCTATAAGTGGGATTTAATTTGAAACAGTGCTCTAGTGCTGTTTCAAAATGTAACATTCAGACAGTATGTGGTGTGAGAACTACCTAATCTTTCAAAGACTAAAGATAGGAATATTTAATTTTATTATATTGTCAGAGAGACTTTCAGATACATCATGAGAATTGACCCCAGTGAAGCTGAGGCAAATTTTCTCTCATGATGGGAGAGGTAGGGAGAGGGGCCAGAAACACAAGGGCGCCAGAGCAGAGGACAGGAGGGAAATTTTTTCTTCACTATTGATTTTTAATGTGTATCATTGGACATTTCTGTATCTTCTCAAATATGTCCCCAAACTACAATAGGTTGCCTTTTAGCCTGTGCGGGGACTTGTCATTGTCATTGTTATTTTGTTCCTGTGAAGACCTGATATCTTTCCTGTAAAAAAAAAAAAAATCAATAATCCACATACTGAGAGATTAACTGTAGATCTTGGTCATGGTCTTTCTGACTTAGTACTAGTGAGCTTGGTCTGTATTTCAGAGTTTAATAATTCTTTCCATTTTAGGGAGCTGTTGCAGTTTGTAAAAGCAAATGATGACATAGCTCAAGAAATTGCTGAAAGGTAAGTTCTGTTCATTTTTCCTTTCCCACTTTATCATCCCCATTTTTCCCTAAAGTTATATGAATATTGTTACCAGGTGATATCTGGATTTCATCCTTATTATACAGAGATAATCAGAACTAAAGCTCTCCTGGGGAAAAACACACACATTCACACATGTCCTTAACTCATTCTTTATAGAAGTAGACTGAAATCTTTGAGGTAACTAAACAAGTACTTTTTCTGAGCCCTGTTTGCATGTTTGTTTTTAAGAAAAAAAATATTAAGTTCTATTGCTAAATGATGTGCGTGGATATGATGATTCTGAGGATCAAGAGTTAATTCATTTAAAGTACTCTGAACAGTGCTTGGCACAAGGTAAGCACTCATGTGTATACTATTAGTGTTATTAGATGCTATCCTTTAAATGTTCTTATTAATCTTGTCTCTAGGGGAAGCCAGTTTATCATGAACCACTTGCAAATGGATGACATCACCTGTTACTGGGAGAGCCTGTTGACTGAGTACTCTAAATTCCTGTCCTATAATGTAACAAGAAGGAAAAGCTATGATCAGATTATTCCCAAAAGTTTGAAAACTGAACTCTGACAGTCATTCATTGGACCATAGTCCTCTCTATGGCAGCAGATCTCAGCTATCCTGTGGTGGGAAGCTTAATGAGTGTTTCACCTATACCTTGAATAACATTATCCAGCCAAATATCTGGTTTTCCTTATCATGCTGCACCCCGAACAACTCTCAAGAAAGATCCAAAATGTGTAAGATGAAGCAGCTCAGCACTTTGGCTGAATAAGAACCAGAAATCATGAGATGTGGGTTTTGAACCCGATTCTACTGTTCATTTTCTTAGGACTGATCACAGCTTGTAGACATACATCCACATATGTATGTCCATCACTGTGAAACTGACTGTGTCCATGGGATGATGTCCTTTGTCCCATTGTTTCAAGCAGAAAATCGGTCATTTGGAACTAGTACAACTCATCACAGCAATCCTGCAGTTATTTTAGGCTTGATCTTTGTTGTTATATTTTAATGTAGGAAGCCCTATAGAGTTTGTGAAAAATATTTGAGGATCATTTCCTGAAAGGTCTAAGGAAGCAGTGGTTGTGCCATGCAATGACATAGGAGTTCTCTTTTGTAAAAGATAAACTCTTTGGTACTCAGGAGGTTTCTATAATGCCACATAGAAAGAAGCCAATTGCATGAGTAATTATTGCAGTTGGATCTCAAGTTCCCTTTTTGTGCCTTCACACCCGTCTTTTTATGGTCTCAAAAAAAAAAAAAGACAAAAACCTTAATAAATTTAGGAAGTTGTCCTTACTCTTTAAAAAGAACTGTACATAGAACAGCAACTCTTCACTCTTTGCATACCCTTAGTATTTATCCTCCTTAAATTGGTAGCAGTCCACATTCTCGATGTCTTGCAGGGTCCTCCTTTTCCCTTTTGGAAAAGTATATTTGGATGGTAGTTTAATATCTGGATGCTCTCAGTAACATAATCAAAAATGAAGAAGAATTGTTTGATTAAAACTATATAGTCTGATGACTCAGAACCATTCTTGTCCCTTAAGCCCAGTCTTTCCACAGGGAAATCAGTTCTTTCCCTTTGACTCCTAAGAATGGTTTGGTATTAATTGATTTCAAAATTAGTAAGTGTGAGAATCAGTCATATAAAATCAGGATTTTATTCCATTTGTGAGAAATGTATTTGGCATTTTAAACTCCCACAAAATTTTAAGCCTAAGGATCTTTTTAGAGGAGTTTCATATCCCTGGTAAGATCATTGCATGGAATAAGGCAGACATTTAAAGTCGAATTTTTGTTTTTGAGTATTAAAGTGTCCTTGGGTGCAATAGTCTAGTGATAAGCAATCCAAATTTCTAAGTAATACTGTGGTTTTACCTTGTCAGTATGAGGTCCTAGGAGATGTTATCATTCTCTGTCTTTTAATTTTCCTCTCACTAAACTAGAAACAAAATTTTCTGTCATTTATTAGGAGCTGAAACTACATTTCCCTGGAAATATTTCCCATTTTGCTCCAGGTTCCAGCTCAAGCATCACATTTCTCTGAAGCCTTTCTTACATTCCTCTAGGCAGTTAGGGGCAATCATACTACTTTGTTCATGCCTAATTATATGACATCACATGGCACTGTACTTATTTGACTATTTCTCCTACTGTTCTGTGAGCTTGATGGGTGGGAATCATGTTTTACTCATCTTGATATCTTCATTATTTTATACAGTGCCTCCCAGAGTAGAGACTAAAGTATTGTTGGAAGGATGGATGGTTGGATGGATAGGTGGATGGAGACAGTTGGCTTAAGTAGATCCTATTTACAGATTATTTAGCCTTTGACTCCAAGGGGGACTGGATGTGGCTAACAATCAAAACGATGCAAATTTTCATCTGCCCTTTGAAGAGTCAATAAGGGCATCTTTGTATTTAAATACAGAAAATGTTATTCAGAGTTTTATATTTAACTGTTTACCTTGGTATAGATGGTATAAGGATTACATGTAACAATATGTAAAATGTATGTTTTTGAAAATAATTTTTATCTCCATAACTTTTGAAGGTCGTTTGTTATTATTAATACTAGCTGGGTCCCAGACTCTTACCCTTTTCTCCTCAGACAGCTAAAGGCCACACTTTTCTCAAGAAAAGAGAAAGATTTCGTTTGTTTGAATGAAGTGGGATACTTAGATAATACAAGTAATACTTTTGTTTGGTGAGTATCAGCTGTGTGATCAGTGTTCCACCTTACTCAACTGTGTTAGGTCAGGTTCTCCTAGTTACTGAAGACAAACTGCCTCTTGCTAGATTAAGCAAAAGAACTTATTAGGAGCATATGAAAGCATCTCAAAGAATCTAAACAAGTAGCAGTTGGAAGGGTGGAGAGCAGAACAACCCCAGGAACCTCAAGAAGAGTTTTGGACTGTCTCTGGAGTGCTGCTGTCTGCAGTTCCAGAGACTGTCAGACTCTGTCTCTCAGCCATATGTTCTCAAGAGAAAAAATTTAAGTGTCTCCATTGGGTCAGTATTGAAGATGCTAGTTCCCTATCCTTCATCCCTACACTGACTAGAAACAAGAGCAGCACATACTGATAAATGAAAACCCATCTTTCCATGCATCTAAAGATGCCTTCATTTGAGATAAGCCTATTGCATCCACAGGTAAGGTGTGAATGAGGAGAAGAGGTACAATTACAATTACTCATTTAATATTAAATACTTTTTGATTATCTGCTGTGCACAAATAGTGGGAGATAAAATATTTCAGCAGGCTCCCTAGCGTGAAGAAGCTCTGTAGGTAAGATGATAACAATATGAGAGGCTTTATAGGCGGAAGGTGATTAAAATTATATGAGGCCCATTATTTATAAGGCCAGTTATTCATAAAGACAATGGATTTGTAGTTGAGAGGAAGAATTTCTTCCTGGTGCAGATGGGAAACTTCATGAAGGTAAAAAGTTATGCTTTGAGGGATGGGTAAATGAAGTGGTACTTGGGAGTTCTTAAAATTCATTCTCTACCTGTGGTAACACATATAATAAACTGAAATATATGTGACCAGGGCAGTACCTGGTGAACATGGCAGGAAAAGGGAACCTTTTGACCCCAGGGAGAAAATTCATGATAGGGGAAGATTCTATTGAGTTCTATGAGCGGAATTCAGTAAAAAGGGCAGAGAGTAGGAGAATGGTGGTTTGAAGTACAGTGTGGTGACTGCTGAAATCCTTCCTTGATTTTTATTCTGGTGGCAAATGCACATTCAGGGGAGGAGAGAGCTGTATGTGAAACATTGGCCCAAGTAAACCTCATAACATCTTTTGGCCTATCATTGCTCTGAGACCCTTCAGAAAGCGGACCAAAGAGGAAGGAGAGTATTTCCCTAGTGGTTAAAGAAGGTAAGCTCCCCCAGCCCCACCAGGCTTGGAGAAATAGGAGTGTGGGAAGGTGACAGGTAGAGTCTGAGGAGCTGAGATGGAGTAGCAGCAACAGTGAGCATTGGCCAAGGGTCTGGGGACTTCTTAAGGTACTAGATGGCACAGGGAACCTTAAAAATGAAACTCCAGTTACCCAAAGGAGAAGGCAGCTATGGAGTTAGTATAATTTGCCTGTTGATATGACCTTTATATCTACAGGGTAGTGAGTCCTGGGGACATTTGAGTTCTGTGTGAATTACTTTATTATCTGCCCAACACCCTTGGTCTAAAATGCCAAGTTCTCCCTCATCTCAGAATGATTCTGGGATCATCTTAAGCATTTAGCCTTTTCTACATGCAGACTAGGCAGACTGCACAGCCATTTTCTTGTGCTTTCAGGCCTTGGGACTCTCCTGGTTACTTGTGCCTATATGGGATAAGCAGCAACCTGGAGCCAGAGCCAAGATTCAGGGCATCTGAATTCTTCCACAACTTTCGTGCTAGACACTGTGTTAAGTCCTGGACATATGTGGTCTCTGACGTCAAAGCTAGTCTACTGAGACACATCAGCAAAGAGGAAGTTGTGATGTAATGAAGCGCTATCATGGGAGCTGAATCTAATCCTCTATCCCAGACTCCAGAGAAATCTTCCTGGCACTGTCACTAATTCAGCTTGTCTAATCAGTCACTTCTCTGGGCTTATCTATAAAATTCCAGCTATAAAATTTCAGAATTCAATTTATTGTAGTCTACTGAAGAGTAAAAGTTTTGAATTACATCTAGAAAGGAATAAAAGAGGGGTAGAGGCTGGCAAATATGAGACTATAGTTGCTTGAAAAGATTTAATGAAATTACACAAAAAGTTTGAAAATATTTTAAATGTGTGCGTTTTAATAAAAACTACCTGGAAGCATATGTTAGCAAAGGCTGCACTGAAGGGAAATTGCTGGACTACCAAGCATACACCTGCTAGAAATTCCAGAAACTAGGTAAATCTTGGGAAGACCTGCTCAAAGCTGATTCTTGAAAATAGTGTTCTAGAAACCTGTGTATCTGGCACCCAGAGCTATCTCTAACGCCTCGGTGCTTTCCGGAAAAGGACCCCGCCCAGCCCAGGAAGCTCCTCCTGCCGTCGTACGGTGGGTTGGGCTTGTATTTGCACAAATTGCCTTCCTCTCCGTACTCCACTTTCTTATTCATTTATGTGAAGTTTCTGACGTTTAAATACGCTCGACTACTTCAGCCTGGGACCACCTCTGGCTGCCTGGAACCGGCCCGAGACCCGATTCTTGTGGCCCAGAAGGCCCCGGGCGACAGCGCCAGAGGCGGTATCAGACGGCGCAGAACAAAACCACTCAGTGCGGACCACTACGGTCCATCCGTCCTCAAACCGGAAGGGCTTTGGGGGCAGGCTCCACCGTTATCCCTCCCCTTTGTCTTTGCCCTAGCGGGGGCGGGACTTCCTGTCTCGTGCGTCCAAGGACCTCCAAAGTGAGGGCAGGAGTGTCAAGAGCTGTGGTCGCGGGGTAGTTCGAACCTGGTGCACAGGTATTCATCCATTCATTCTTGCAGTTATCCTTACTGTCCTCCCACAGCGTCTCCCGGAGGCCCCGAGAACTCAAATGTGTGTCTGTCTGCAGGTTCGGAGAGGGCCATGGAGGTGCGGCCTCCGGCGCCACGGAGCTTCCTCTGCAGGGCTTTCCCTCAGATCTTTGCTGCCGAAGTTGTGGCCGCCGATTCTGTGGCCGCCGATCCGGAAATCCTTGAGGACCAGAAGCTGCCTTCCTACGTCCCAGAATCCCATTACCTGGAATCCGGATGGGACCGCCTCCGGGAGCTGTTTGTCAAAGAGTAAAAAAAATGCCTAGGGTCTCTGCGGAGGGACTGCGAAGGTGTCCTGTAACCTGGGTCTTCCTGGGCGAAGGACCCCAGGGTGGTGCGGTTTATTTTTAAATGGGTTTGGGGTTCTAATATTTGTATCCCAAGCCTGCCTCCTGACTTTGCCATTTGGTACTTCCGTTGATAACAGGACAGCTTTCAAATGGGAAGAGCTTTTAGGGATATTTAGGAAATATAGTGTTAGTGTAATACCCTGATTTTACAGATAGAAGAATTAGACCGAGCTGATTAGTGTCAGATTTGACCGTGAAACCCATACCTGTCAGATTTGACCGTGAAACCCATACCGTATTCCACTTGGTCCTGAGCTTTGATAATTCATGACCCTCCTCTCCTCCAAAAAATGGAGGTTAGAGAGATGACAGAGAGAGTTGTAAAATTTTTATTTTGCCAAAAAAAAAAACAAAAAAAACCATACACACACACAAAGAGCACCTATTGTCTCACCATTTTATAAAATAAAAGATAATAGCTGGATTAACAAGATATTTCAAAATAAAGGTTAATCCTTCAAACTGAGTTAACTTTAATGAAAAACTAAAGATTTTTCATTCAGTGATTCGTTTCATCTATTCAATTATTGGTGAAAAGTTGGCCCTATCATGAAGTATTTTACCATACTACATACATTGTGTTATCAAGTGGTTAAATTAACTTTGAAGCTTTATTATGTTTCTGAGTTGGGGCAAGGGAGTTGGCAGAATTGGATTTAATTAATTTAGATTTCATCATGTTTATTTCATCAAGTTAATGAGTTAGCCTTCTCATTGGTCATTCCAATATTTACTTGAGATACTTTTGAAAGATCCTGTGTAGTATATAACAGGAAAGAGTTATTTTGATCAGTTTCATAAAGCACAAAATGTTGGAGCTGAAAGAAATTTGAAAGATATTCTAGTGTAACTTTCATGCTCTTGGGTCTCCATCATGAATGAGACTAAAGTTCATGAGTTTGTGATCTGTCTGCAGGTCACTTAGCGGTGGTGACAGAACCAGAATCACAACCCCATCTTGTTACTTAAGAGTCTAGCTCCTTTCCACCACTGTGCCTTGTTTCTTCTCCATTTGTTAGCTGTTTGGACCAACCATATAATTTCTTAGAGCCCCTGTTCCCATATCGTTAAAATGGAGATAAATATCACCTATGTAATAGAATTTTTCAGAAGATGAAAAGGAGACAAAGCATATGCATCTGCTTGTTAAATCTCAAGCAATTTTACATTTTTTCTGAGTTCTACCATAGACTAGTTTTTATGTAAATGTTGTTTTTAATCTTATTCACCATAAAAGATAAAATATAAAGTTCCAATTATGGTTTTTCCTATTGAAATAAGTATAAGAATTAAATTTTTCTAAGATTTTATTTAGATCTCTCTTGTATAGGCAGAAAGTCTAAAGACACTGATTCTATTTTTAGAAATGTGGTTATTGGCAGGCAATTAGAATAGACAGACACTTGTACAGTCTATGAAGATAGCAAGTTAGTAATATAAATAATTAACATTTAATAGTTTACTTACCTAGTAGGGTCATTATTTATTGTAACTTAATATTTACAGATGTAGCTATTCGTTAGAGCAATTTCTGGAGGGCATCTTAGAAGCTCCATTAGTGGTTCTAGTTTCTTATGTTTTTGAGGGTGATAAATTGAATTAAACAGTAGTTTTTCCTTGTTACTTAGGTTGGTCTGTACTGCCTACTGCATCATAAGATTTCTCATTCAATGCTTTTTATAGTATAGGCCCATCTGAGTATGACATACAAAGGTTAAAGTATTCAGAAAGATAGTGTTTGGTTTTCTTTTGTTTACATCTAAGATTTCATTCTTGCATATATTGCCCTAAAATCCCATAAATGTGTATAATTTCCAAAAATTAGCTTAAAATTCAAAAAAGGAAATATCGATCTCTACATCTAACTCACAAATTCTTCCTGTTTCCAGGGATACAGTAGAGTTGTAATGGTCATCAAATAAAAACTCCTTTGTAAAAAACCTTTTTATTGGAGTATAATATGCATCTAGAAGAATGTACATAAATATACTGATCAGTGGATTTTCATAAACTAAACATAGCTGTGTAACCAACACCAAGAGATAGTTACCAGCATCCCTGGACCTCCCCTTGCGCCCCTTCCAGTCACTGCCTTCCTAAGAATAACCAAACACTAGATTAGTTTTGACTGAAATTTGAGTGACTGGTAATATAACTGCAGAGGATATCAGAGGATTTAACTGGTTTTGCCCATAATGAAAAATGTGGTTGTATTAGCATTTGGCATAACTGATCATACTGTCTTTTAGAGTATACATATACTAATCCCAAACAACATTGTCTTTTTGATGTTTTAGTGAACAGCAGAGAACTTCAAAGGAACTTGAGAATATTTATAGGGCGGCAATTTCAGCAGGCATCATTGGCTGGGCATATGGGGGAATACCAGCTTTTATTCATGCTAAACGGCGCTATATTGAGCAGAGCCAAGCAGAAATTTATCATAACCAGTTTGATGCTGTGGTACGTACTGATGTTCCAAAAGCATTTCAGGGCATACCAATTTAGCATTTCACTTATACTTAATCATTCAGTTAGAAGGTGGGTTGGGAGGGATTAGGATGTCAGAGTAAAGACATAGTCATACTTAGTAACAATGGAAGCGCTTATGCTAAGGTGTATATATTTGGCTTGTCAGACTGCTTGTCTTAAGGGATCACCACTATAGCTCTATTTTCTGAATAATATTTCTAATCTACTAAATCATTAAGGTTCAGTGTGGCATATTTGTCCCATTCACAAAGCCTCCGTGGAATATACCAGCTTACACTAAAATAGTAATTAACATTTATAACTTTACAGTTTATAGGGCGCTAATTTGTTAGATCTGTTCATCAGTTCTGTTGTACTAGTAAGGAAGTTACAGCCCAGAGAGTTGTTGTTTTTTATTTTACAATTATATCAGAATTAAAGAAGTTGCAAAAGTAGTACAAATAATTACTATATACCTTTTATCTAGATTCTCCAAATGTTAACATTTTACCACATTTGTTTTATTTTTTTTCTGTATAGTGCATGCTATTAATTTTTTTTTTTTTTAACACCTACAGCACCCAGTATTCCTAGGTAGTCTTCCATCCAACTACTAACCAGGCCCAACGCTGCTTAGCTTCTGAGATCAGACAAGATTGGGCGCATTCAGGGTGGCATGGCCGTAGACACATGCTATTAATTTTTTGTGCACTGCTTGAGAGTAAATTATAGACATGGTGAATATTTCAGTGTGTATTTTCTAAAAACAATTCTCTTACATAACCCAATATAATTATGTAGATCAGGAAATTAACACAGAGTATTATTATCTTCAGGCTTTGTGTAAATTTTGCTAGTTTTCCCGCTAATATATTCTTTTTTAAAAGTAAATAGATAAATTTTTTTTTTTCTGGTCCAGGATCTAATACTGAATCAGATATCAAATTTCCCTGTCATGCCTCTCCAGTCTCCTTTAATCTGGAACGTTTCTCTTTCTTTCTTTGACTTTCTTGATCTTGACATTTTTAAAGACTATGGGCCATTTATTTTGTAGATTTAGATTTGTTTGCTGTTTTTTTATGATTAGATTCTGAGTTTTAGCAGGAATGCCCTAGAATTGATGTTGTATCCTCAATACATTATATCAGAAGCTCTTGATACCTGCTCATCCCTTTATTGGTGATGTTTACCTTAGTCACTTGGTTAAGATAGTTTCTGCAAAGTTTATTCACTGTAAAGTTACTATTTTTTTCCCTATGTTATCTTATGGATACTTACTATATACTTTGAAACTATGCAAATATCCTATTTTTCATCAAATTTCTACCCCCTAGTTTTAGCATTCAATGACGATTCTTGCCTGAAACAGTTATTACTGTGGTGGTTGCCAAACGGCCATTTTCTAATTCTATCATTCCATCTACATTTAGTGGTTAGTATTCTGCTATAAGAAAGAGCTTTTTCTTCCCTTCTATTTATTTGTCTATTTATAATTAATTTATTCAATGTGGACTTATGGATTCTTATTTTATTCTATAGGTTTATAGAGTATCATTAATTTTGATACTCAAATTGGCCTAGATATGGACAGTTGGAGCCCCTTCAAGCTCTGTGTCCTTTTGATATGTCTCCATCGTCTTTGAGCATGCCTTCACTTTTTAGTACAGCAAGGTGTTGCTGGGTCATCTTTTACTTTTCAGGTTGGAATGAGCCATTTCACCAAGGAGCTCTAGTTTCTTTTAGTGGAAAATGGTATTTAAAAACCAAGATCTCCAATTTTTTTTAAAATAAATAAATAATGAATGAATGAATGAATAATCAAGATCTAGTGCTAGGTACGCTCATTGCTACTGTGATATCACGGCTTCTAGTTTCTAAGCAGACAGAGTTAGGAAAGTGTGTGTGTGTGTGTGTGTGTGTGTGTGACATATTCATATACACCTTCCTACACACATCAGTATCTATTTCTGTAATTATCTACCTATTTATTAAAAGCCATGAGTTCATACTGATAACCTTTCAGAGTGGTTTTTTGTCTTGCCCAATATCATATAGTAGTTAAGGATCTAGTTAGGGATTCTTTCGGATTCTTTAAAAATCCAGACTTTACCCTCACAATATTATACCAGACCTGCTTTCACAATATTCTAGAGAAAATAGGCTGTGGAGACAGACAACCTACCTTTCAATTCTGACCTTATTCCTTGTTGGTTAAGTGATCTTGGTTAGAAGCTTCTTCCCCATGCTTTAGTTAAAACTAAATCCCCTGCCTGAAGAAAATACTGTAAAGATTAAATGAGATAATATGTTAACACAGCTTTTACATAGAAGGTGGTCAATAAAGATTAGTTTTCTTCTTTCCTCTGCTGCTTTCCTACACATCTGTATTATATTCATCCTTATCCTTAATTTACCATTTACTTGGTTCTTTATTTTATGTTTCTTTTCCCCAAGATTTCTCGGAAAAAAAAAAAGACCATGTCTAATCCTGATTTTATATCTGTCATTGTGTTTGCCATATAGATTCTCAGTTGATACTTAACTGATGGATTACTTGGTTGACATTAGCAATTCTTATTTCCTTTTTCATCTCCTGGTAGAATAGGATGTCCTGGGACTTTTGCTTAAGCTTCAATACTTAAGGAATGGTATTTCTAGAGATTTTCTGTTTAGGTATCCCTGCCAAATTCATAATTGTCATCCCTTCATCACAGTTTTAGAATAAAGAAAGTATCAAGATGTTTTGGAACCTCACAGCCTTTTTGTTAACTTTAGCAATCCGCTCATCGTGCTGCCACACGAGGCTTTATCCGATATGGATGGCGCTGGAGTTGGAGAACTGCAGTGTTTGTGACTGTATTCAAGTAAGTTCTCTCTGAATTGTGACAGAGCATCTTGGTATTCCTTTTTTTTTAATTAATTAATTTTTTATGGTGACATTGGTTAACGAAATCCAGTAAGTTTCAGCTGTACATTTTAACAGTAAGGCATATCCCTATTTACACTGTGTGTTCAACTCCCATAGATTTCTTTCTGTCACCATATATTTGACCCCCTTTATCCCGTGTACCGCCTCCCCCGCCCTCTGATAACCACTAGTCTATTGTCCAAGTCCATGAATCTCTGTTTGTTTGTCCTGTTCATTTGTTGCTTTTAGGTTTATATTCCACATTGATATTCTTTTATCAGCACATCTTTTGAGCCAGTGGGATTATAAAAACTGAACACCCACATGAAAGTGATTCATGATACCTTTTTCTCAAGAACTATTTATCTATGTAAAAAGTTGGTCTAGTTGTAGTTTTGCATTCATGGAGATCTACCAACTAGTATCAAAATAGATACAAGACTAAGTAAGAGATATTCTTTAAAACTCTTCTTTATGTTTCTTTTTTTAAGTGAATATTTATTCCAGAAATGTGATTGTTTTTTGGTTCATTTTTCAATAGGATAAAGTCCACCTAGAAACCCATAGGCGTATTAGCAATCTGAAACATTGAAGGAGCCTACACTAGGACCAGGGATTGACATAGTAGGGTTTTCTAAGCCAATACATATTTCTTTAATGAAAGTTGCAGTTAAGAAGGTAAATGGAATATGCTTTAAATTTTATTTTTTCCTCCTCCTCCCTTCTTCCTAGCACAGTGAACACTGGTCTAAATGTCTACCGAAATAAAAATGCCCTGAGCCATTTTGTCATTGCAGGAGGTAAGACATTTTTGTTCTTGTTTATGTTTTTCAATCTCAGATATGGTTTAGGAAATATATAAGAACATAAATCATAGTTACTGAATTCATTGGTTGGCTTTTCATCACATTTTATTCAACATTCACCCAAAATGTACGGAAAGCATTGTACTTGATCCTTGGTATACTTGGTTAACGAAACAGAAAAGGTCTTTGAATTTATGGAGTTGTACAACATAATGTGGATGGGAAATCCACAGGTTGCTATGATCGAAAGTACTAGGCAGTGGGATCTAATGTAGACAAGGTGATCAGAGAAGGCCTTTCTAACCAAATGACATTTAAACTGATACCTGAAGGATGCAAAAGAGCAAGGCTTGAGAAGAAGAGTAGCCTAGACAGAAGAAACTTCAAGGGTGAAAGCTCTTAGGCAAGAAAGTTTCTTAAAAGCAGGATAATATGGTTAGAGCATAGTGAACGAGGGTGAGTAGCTTGAGATGAGACTGTTGAGGTGAAGCAGAAAGGGGCCAGATTTTTCATGGTAAGAGTTTGGATTTTATTTTAAAGCCTACTGCCTCTGATAGATATTTAAAACAAACATTAAAAAAAAAAGTATAGCTGTCCCTCAGTATCTATGGGGGAATGGTTCCAAGACATTACCTTTCCTTATGCTCTCCCATCCCCCTCGGATACCAAAATCCACAAATGCTCAAGTCCTTTATATAAAATGACATAGTGTTTGCATATAGGCTACAGCAGGGTATGCCTACACATCACTTCATTTGTGTGGATTCAGCATAATGCTTAGCGCATGGTAAATTCATGTTTTGGGGAAATTTCTGTTTTGTTTTGTTTTGTTTTTTCCCAAATATTTTCGATCCATAGTTGGTTGAATCCACAGATGTGGAACCCATGGATATGGAGAGCTTATTGTGTTAAAGTATTTTCAGAAATGTAATTGAAGTTCACTGCCATATACACTCATTAACTCATGTACATTCTCTCACATATAAAAACACATGTACTTGATATAACTTTTTCACTTTTTATTTGGAAGTAATTTCAAGGTTAAGAAAGTTGCAAAAATAAAACTACAAGGAACATCATTTAATATAGAGATTCAGCTCTTAATATGTTAGCCCATTTGCTCTATCACTTGCGCTTTCTTTATTTTGGGTGCACTCTCTCTTTCTCTAGGTATGTGTACACATGCACAGTCAAACATATACAGAATTTGAACTTGACATTTTAATAAAAAAATTTTTAACATAAAGCTAGACATAAACATTAATAGCATTGGAGCAACTAGAATTTGCCCTTTTTAAACTTGCGAACATTTTTACATGAGTATTCTGTAGGCTCAAATGCCTATATCCAAACCAAATTCTTATCTTCCTCCCCCTACTTTCATACTTGGTTTTGCTGTTATGTTCTCTGCCATCTACCCTGTTAAATTCCAAAACTGTAAACCATGTAATGATGTGGTTCTTCCCTTTGTTTCCATGTTTCTAGACTTCTAGTCCTATCAATTATATTCCTTAAATATATATGGACTCTCTCACCTCTTCTTTGTTCCCACTGCTACTATCATGTCTTCCCTGTTTCTAATCTTGGTACTTTCCACATCTACTGTTGCCTTAGTTACTATTGTGAAATACGAATATGATTATAATACTTTTCTGCTTGAGGTTCTTCCATAGTTTCCTATCACTCTAATGTCTTTTCTTGATCTGGCCCCATGTACTACTCTTGCTTCTGCCTTATGAATCTACTTGGATTTCCCAAACCCAGCATATTCTTACTTTACATATATTGGTCTCTCTTCTTGAACCTACCACCTTCCCTCTCCCTCAACTAATTTTGTTCAGGTCCTACTTAACCTATCTTTCAAGGTTTACCTCATCTATCAGTTTTAGCTTCCCTAGAGAATCCTTCCTAGCTCCCATTTTCCTATCTTTAGGCCCGTTTAAGTGTCTTTTTCCTGTGTTCCTATAATTCACTATAAATAGTTACATCAAAGCACTATATTCTAGCTATTTACTTGTTTTGCTTCCCTCCTAGATGACTTACTTGAATTTAGAGGAAGTATTTGCCTTTTATATCACAACCATTTGACAGAGTAGAGTAGAATAAGTGTCTTTTGGTTGAATGTAAATTTTAGTAAAATAAGTAAAGAAACCAGCAGCTAATACTGAATGGTAGAATCAGAATCAGGTTAAGGATGTCTTCCCTCACCATTATTATTGAGCATGGGTCTGGACATTGAGAAGAGTATATTTGACATTTAGAATGTTTGAGTGAGGAGCTTGGCAAATCCTCTCCCCCAAAAGCAACAATAAAACTAGACAAAATTATCAAAAACAATCGTTTAAAGATGTTAGAAATTGACCAAGACCACACAAGTTGAGAAGCATTTATTCATTATTTCTGTTGAATTTCAGTAAGAACAATGGGAGTCAGTAGTGTTTCAGCCTGAAGCTGCTCTCAGCATCTAACCCCCAGCTCTATGATGTAGAAGTTCCACGAGGGCAGGGCATTCTGGGAGGACCAACAGTTCTTCTGCTTGAGGTAGCTGACCTTATTTGGAGCAGAGTGCAGAAAATTCCATGCCTAAGGGTGTTGCTGAAAACAATTGCAAACAAGAAAGGACAATATCACACAGCTAACCTGAGGTTTTGATACTGTTTGGGGCAAGCAGTAGACTAGCAGATGAGTCAGAATTTTAACAAGGATATCAGGGAATAAGACAGCCAAAAAGGGCTTTTATAAGATTCTACTAATCCCTAGAACTCTGGAAAGTTGCGTACACATATTAACTCATGTGTAGATATCCATACACACTCAGGAGACACTGGGAGAGCCCTTATAAGCTACTTATCTTTGGTTGTGAGGCTTTGTGAACACAGAAAGAAAAAACCAGAGAAGATTTATAAATTACCTAAACTTCGAATGCATTCTTCAAGATGCATTGACAAAAGGTGGAAGCTTACTGGCTTAAGATGTTTAAGCATAACCTCTGACAAATCATTGGCTGACTGCTAAGGTAGTATGACTCCTGAAAAGCCAGCCATAAAAAGAAAAACTAAGCAGGGGCATCAGTGGGCTGCACTCTACGGAAAAGACTCCATAGAATTGGTCCAGGCAAGTCATTCCATAAACAAAGAACCACAACCATGCCCCCGGGTGGGGGGATATTCCAAATCCAGAGTTGCTATAATTTATTACCTAAAATGTCTAGTTTTCAGCAACAACAACAAAGTCACAAGACATGCAAAAATTAGATTAAAAAAATTGGGAATGTTTCTGACAGGGCCCATCTGTTGGACATAGCAGGCAAAATATTTCAAGTCATTTTTAAAGAACTAAAGTATAATGACAATCACTCATCAAATAGAGAATATCAATAAAAATAGAAGTTATTAAAAAAGAATAAAATGAAAATTCTGGAGTTGATAAATACAATAATGGCAATTAAGAATTCACTGGAGAGGAGGAGCTCAACAGCAGATTTGAGATAGCAGAAGAGAATCAGTGAACTTGAAGATAGATCAGTATAGATTTTCTCCTGTGAAAGGCAGCATTTAAAAAATGAAGAGAAATGAACAGAGCCCAAGAGATCTATGGGACACTATCAAGAATACTTAGAATATGTGTGATGGGGAATACTACATGGAGATGAAAGAGAGAAAGGATCAGAAAAAGTATTTTAAGAAATTATGGCTATAAACTTTCCCAAATTGATGAAAAACATTAATCCACACATCTAGAAGCTCAATAAACTCCCAAGAAGAATAAACATGAAGAGGCACACCTAGACATATAATAGTTAACACTGTCGAAAAACAAAGAGAAAATCTTGGAAGCAGCAAGAAAAAAAATGCATACAAGGAACACCCAATAACAGCTGACTTCTCATGAGAATGGTGGAAGCCAGAGGCAATAGAATGACAAAATCCTGATCCTTTTTTACTGTCTCAATACTTATGCCTTTCAAAATATTATATAGTTAGAATTACATAGTATGTAGCTTTTTCAGATTGGCTTCTTTCACTTAATATTCATTTAAGGTTCCTCCTTGTCTTTTCATGAGTTGATAGCTCATTTCTTTTTCATGCTGAATAATATTCCGTTTTCTGGATCTACCACCATTTATCCATTCACCTGCTGAAGGGCACCTTGGTTGATTCTAAGTTGTGAGAACTATGAACAAAGCTGCTATAAACATCTTTGTGCAGGTTTTTTTGTGGACATGAGTTTTTAACTCCTTTGGGTCAATACCAAGGAGTGTGATTGCTGGATCTTATGGTAAGAGTATATTTAGTTTTATAAGAAATCACTAAGCTGTCTTCCAATGTGGCCATACCATTTTTCATTTCACCAGAAATGAATGAGTTTCTTTTGTTCTACTTTCTCACCACCATTTGATGTCAGTGTACCTGGTTTTGGCTATTCTAATCAGATTTTAAAAAATATTTTGTTTGGAAAAGAAGACTAGAAAAAACAACAACAAATTTATTACTCTCTGCATAATGGAGTTAAAGGCGATTTTTGTTCTTGTTAATTAAAAAATTTAGGAAAAGTAAAAAAATGAATATATAGGACTTAAATAAGAAACATAAACCTCAGATTTTTTAAAAATGTTACCACCTGAGATGGTAGTGGTTGTGTTGTGCATAGTAAAAGAGGAAAACAAATGACCATCGTGGATGTACAATTCCAGTAGGAAGGGAAGATGACCTGTGCACCTGCCACCAGGTGGCACTGTAAAGCAAATGCCTGCTTTCAGCCCTGCCTGAGAGGTGCGGTGTAGCAGTACAGAAAGGGTGAGGCTGGCGGGAAGCATAAGCTGCAGGGTCTTTTGTTGTTTATTTGGGAAAAGCTTTCCCTGAAGAAGGAAGAAATGAAAGGGGTGGAAATGAAGAAATTACAGATTTTTAAGGGAAGGTGTGCAAAAATGAAGCAGAATGAGAAGAGGTTAGATCCATAGAACAGATTAATGAATTAGGTTTGTGAAAGGAACATTTCTTCCTTTGTACCTTAAGAATGGAAAAGAAGATAACTGTATTGACATTTTAGATTCAGGAAATCTAGGTTGTGGTATATTAATGTTGGATTCAGAAAGTTTACTTAGATATTTATGTCCTTTTTATAGAAGGAAAATTTTAAATTGGAATTCTAGTGCTTAAAGGTGATTTAACATTGCCTTTTTTCTGTGTTTGTTTTTAAATAGCTGTCACAGGAAGTCTTTTTAGAATAAACTTAGGCCTACATGGCCTGGTGGCTGGTGGCATAATTGGAGCCTTGCTGGGGTAAGTGTTAACATGGTTTGATTCTAAATTAACACAACTTTCATTAATGCCTTGCCTTTTAAGTATCTCATCAATTTCTAAAGAACAGATTTAATACTTAGAGCATATAAAAGATGTCTAGTCTCATGTTGGTAGTAGCTTTGACTGTCCAATTCTAATTCCACCCCAATTATTGATTTACTTCGAGTTTTCTCTGGGTAAAAAACTGTGTAAAATCACTAACACCTGAAACTATTTGTATTTTGTGCAAACGTGCTTATAAGGAGCCAGAAAAAGGAACAAGAAGCAGTTAACAAGAACATTCTATAAAATATTTTTGTTTTGGTTTTGTTTGTTTAGTTTAATAAAAGTTTTTTCTACTCTAATTTTTTACTTTGAAAAATTCTGAACCTATAGAAAGTCGAATGAATTAGCATTTGAATACCCATGCCCTTCACTTAGATTTACCAATTGTTAACATTTTGCCATATTTGTTTTCTATCTCTATATATGTGAGATATGTGTGTATTTCTTTTTTCTTTTTGGTTAAACCATTAGAGACTTCATAATTCTGTATCCCAAATTACATCAGTGTGTGTATCACCCAGGATGAAGAACATTGTCCAATAATATCATAATACAGTTATCACAATAGTTAATTTAGCTTTAATTCAATACAGTTATCTAAGATAGGGTCTATATTCAAAATTCCTCTATTATTACAATAATGTATGTGTGTAATTTTTTTTTAAACTCAGGTATTAGTTTTATTTCTGAGAAACCTTCAGTATAAAACTATTGACTAGAACTTGTCATAAATATATATTTTCCTGATTAATTTTTGATTAAAAACAGTCAATTTATAGATCTATTGTTTTTATATCAGTTATTTTAAGGAAGTTGCAATGATTGTTTTTCTCTATTGTTCAGACCAGGAAGAAAATTGCCTAAATTTTTTTTCTTTATTCAATAAGGACACTTTAATTGTCAAATGTTCCTGTCAGTGAACAAGTAGTTCATCTGGTGTTGCTCATGCCCTAGCAGAGTCGCTCACATGTTGTATGGTCTCATGGCTCTTTTTCCTAAGCTTTCCCTCTGCTTTCCCCTCAGCACTCCTGTAGGAAGCCTGTTGATGGCACTTCAGAAGTACTATGGTGAGACTGTTCAAGAGAGAAAACAGAAGGATCAAAAAGCACTCCATGAGCTGAAACTGGAAGAGTGGTAAGGAACATATTATGACTAGGGTATACGACTGTCCTAGCAGTTGGCCTTAGACAGTAGTGTTCTCTTAACCCAAGTACTCGAGTTAAACTGTTACTCAATTCAAAGAAGAATTTATTTTTACTGAGTCCTTCAACTTGTACCCTACCTGGTCTTCTCATTTTTTTATTAAGGAGAATGGAAAAATTAAAAACACTAATTTTATTATTACTATGATGAGGATTTTTTTCTTAAGATACGTGTTTCTTTTTTGAAAAGTTAAAATGTAAATTTCATTTGGTTGCATATTTTTCCTTTTTCTATGATTTTGACTGCATAAGGAAATTACCTAAAGAAAATACATGGCAATGAGTGAGCTTATTTGGCTTAATTTAAAAGGTGATATCCCAGTTTACACACACATCTATAAATAATACAGAACATGTTCTATTCCCACATTCAAAGATTCTACTTCTTGCTGTGGATGCATAGGAATTAGGTGGATATAGTGGCTGTACATAGAGTGGGTGCCATTGTGGATGATGAAATCTTTCATCTGTTCTATCTAGTCATTCCCTGGGGTATAGTAATCAGACTGATAGCAGATTTCATACTGATTCTTTTTTTTTTTCCCCAGTATAGTTGACATACAATATTATATTAGTTTCAGGTGTATACCATGGTGATTACACATTTATAGAACTTACAAAGTGATAACCCCAATAAATGCAGCACCCATCTGACACCATACATAGTTATTACAATACTACTGACTATATTCCCCATGCTATACTCTACATCCCTATGACTAGTTAGTAACTATCAGTTTGTACCTCTTAATCTCCTCCCTGCTTCACCCATCCTCCCGCCCCCCATCTTTTGTTTGTCAAAATGCTCTTTACCTATGAGCTTGTTTCTGTTGTTTGTTTGTTTATCCTGTTCTCTGGATTCCACATGCAAGCGAAATCATATGACATTTGTTTCTCTGTCTGACTTATTCCACTCTGCACAATACCTTCTACGTACACTCATGCTGTGTACATAGATGGCAAGATTTCATTCTTTTGTATGGCTGAGTAATATTCTGTTGTATAATGTACCACCTCTTCTTTATCTATTCATCCATTGATAGATACCCAGGATGCCTCCATATCTTGACTATTGTAAATAATGCTGCAATGGATATATGGATAAACATGTCCCTTTGAAGTCATGTCTTGAGTTTCTTGGAATAAATACCCAGAAGTGGGATTACTGGGTCTGTTTTTGTCTCTTGTTATAGCCTTTGTTTTAAAACCTATTTTGTCTTGAATGAGTATTGCTACCCCAACTTTTTTTCCCCTACTTTCATGAAATATCTTTTTCTATCCCTTTATTTTCAGTCTGTGTCTTTCAATCTGAAGTGAGTTTCTTGTAGGCAGCATGTGTAAGGGTTTTATTTTCTTATCCACTCAGCCTTCCTATATCTTTTGATTGGAGCATTTAATCCATTTACATTTAAAGTAATTGATGATAGATATGTAGTTGTTGACCCTACAGAGCAGGATTCACTTAAGGGGCTCTGGTGCATGCCAAGTCTGCTCTTCGGGTATGTCATTTGTGAAGGCAATTGGGTGGTACTCTAGCTCAGTTGAAGTGGCTACTGGGTGTGCTGGTCCAGGCCCTCCTGGGAGGGGCCCCACCACAAGTCAAGTTCAGCTGCTGCTTGAACTTGAGGCTGCCTAGCATGAGCCACAAAGTGATTCACAGATGGCCACCAACTGAGGCTACGTGACACTAGTACCAGGCTTGGTGCTGCTCGGCAAGAGGTATGAGGCATGCTGAAGCCAGATGCTACTTGTTGGGGGTTTGTGAACCTTTGAAAGATTTTGGGAGTCTACAGCATGAGCCAACACAGGCTGTTTATATGGATGAGCCCCTGGAAGTGGCTTGGGTGGGCCAGTAAGTTGGGTGGGCTGGGGTCTCAGAATCACCAGAGCAGGGCAAGTGGTGTCATCCTCCAGGTTGGAGAGTCAGATATAGCACATGGGTACAAGGGAGGGCTCCACAAAGGAACAGTGCCCTCTGCCAGCACTTCTGTCTGGGAGAAAGCCGCCCTTCCAGCCCTTGCCCTAAAGCCAGATAGTTTAGTTCCTCTCCATATGTCCCTGGCACTTTTTGAACTCTTGCCCTAGCACTGGAGCTCAGAGCGAGCGAGTCTGTCAGTGAGTAAGTACATGCGCTGGCTCTTTAAGAGGAGTGCCTGGGACTCCAGGAACCCTCCGTCTCACCTACAAAACTCCACTGGTTTTTATATCCATAAGTTGTGGAGACTTCTTTACTCCACACTAGCACTTTGGACTGGGGAGCTCAGTATGGGGCTGGGACCCTTTGCTCCTCAGAGGGGAGTTGTGTAGCTGAGAGATCTTTCCTAATTCTCCACTGCCAGATGTGGGTGTGAGATCAGTCTGTTCTGCTTCTCTGCCCCTCCAGCCAGTCTGGAGGTGGCTTCTTCTGTATAGCCTTACTTATAGGACTTCTATTCAGCTAGACTTAAGGTGATTTTCATTGATGGCTGTTCTATAGGTTAGTTGTAATTTTGATGTGACTATGAGAATAGAGAAGCACAGCATTTACCTATTTTGCCATCTTAACTGGAACAACATGTGGATTCTTTGTAAGATCAACATAACAGGCTGCCATCTAGCACTCCTGATACAAACGATTCCCACAGTTCAGCTTCTTGGGTACCTAAGACATTATCTGCTGCTGCAGCTGCTGCATTGGTAGTTGAATAGATAAGCAGTCATTTTCCCCAGGGTTTTACTCGAAATGTCATTTGTGCTAAACACACGCACACTGACATGGAAATTGTTAGTATCTGTAGATCTATTATTGTCCAAGGATTTAGGTGCTGTAGGAGAAAAAGCATTGCTTTTGGAGCCGATGAAACCTAAAAACAAGTTTTAAATCCTAGCTAGACTGTTAATTAATTCTGTGACCTTAGATATTTTTCTTAACTTCAAGCCCTCAGTTTTTTCAGCCACTCCAAGGGCAGAATAACACCACAATGCTCAGTATATGTTTGATTCCTTTCTCTTCTCCATACTAAGAGGGTGGCTGGGATATGAAGTTATGTAGTTAAAATTCTGAATGCCAGCATAAAATTTAATATTATGGAGAATTAAAAGCATGAAAGTATTAGCTTATTTCTAGTTCTTAGGTGTTATAAGACACTTCTTTTTTTTTTTTTTTTTTTTAAAGGAAAAATATATTGGCTATTTGAAACTGATATAGGGATTTATGGAAGAATTAGCATTTGGAAAATTATGAACCAATAATTTCATCCAACTAAAAAAGGAAGCCAGAAAAAGAAAAGAGAAGTTGATCAGTTATTTAGAAATGGAAAACCTCAAGAATGTATGAGAACACAATTCATTACAGCAGTGAAAGAATACTTTGGCAGAAAGGAATGGTACCAAAAATGTATAAGATATAAATATATATATTAGATATTTCTGAGGAGAGTTAGTATAATAGTTAAGAACCTTTTATCTGTCTGCTTCTTTGCTTGAAAATAAATACAGGAAAGTCAAAATGAGAGTCTATAAACAATTGCGTTAGTGAGAAGAAAATGTAGAAAACTGGCTATAGAGATATATAAGAAGAAACAGTCAAATTATGGTTGTGAAGAGTTGGAAAGAAAGTCTTAGGTGACTCTGATAGTCACTTAAAGAAAGGAAGACAGTAATATTTAATTTAGAAGAAGAACTGATCTGTTATTTGGAAATTACATTTTAAATCTTAGTAAATGTACATCTGTAGTGTCCCATCTGATTTTTCTTTTCTGAGATCACCACTGTTACAGCCTCTGTGTAATTCCTACAAGGTCTGACAACAGAGAGTTTAACAGAGTGGCAGGGGGCTCACATCCCCCAGACCCTGAGGGCAAGAAGACAGCCAGGTTACAAGGCCCTCACATTAGATCAGAGTGCTTTAGCTTCTGCACTTAATGCCTGCAAGAACTCTGGAATATGTTATGGATCAGAGCTCCTGCCATGGCAATGTCAATTTTGGTAATATGAGAATTTTAGTTGACTTGTGAGTGGAACGGGTTAGGAGGGAAAAGAAAGTCATTGTATTTGAAGTGCAAGGAGCAGTGTTTGCTCATAAGCTGCAGGGAGAGTAAGGCAAATGCAATTAAAAAACAGACAAATCTAAGAACTAAAGAAATGGAGCAGTACTTGATATCCTTTTCATTTTTTGATTACAGGAAAGCCAGACTACAATTTACTGAGCTTCTCCCTGAAGAAATTGAAAGTAACCTACAGAAAAATACAGCCAAGGATGATGCTAAGAAAATTGAAGCACTGTTAAATCTTCCTAGAAACCCCTCATCAACAGATAAACAAGACAAGAACTGAAAAATGTTCTAGACTTGAAACTCATTGGAGAATTGAAGGGAGTTATGTTGCCATGTCCATTGAATGCCAGTGGTCAGGCTACTCCTTGGTTAGTCTGCTGACACAGTTAAGCACTAGTACCTGTAGTGGCAGTGGCTCAGTTTTTTTAAACCAAGAATTGGGCTTTTGTACCCTAACTTTACTTATCCTTAAAATTTAAATACATACTTTATATTTATCAATCTATGTATTTGACATTATATTGATCGATTAATATATTTCATCCTAGATTTTACAACGGTAAATTAAAAATTTCACAAAAGATTAAAGTCTAATTCTACACATTATATATATATTCTTGTAGCCCTTTAAAAGAGTACTCCAGGAATCACTAGGAAGAGGAGATAAAAGAACCAGGTAAGGCAAATGATTGGTGAAACTGTTGTGCCCTTGGGTCCTGGAAACAGTATGGGTCTAAATGTGTAGTAATGTTTGGTGTTTTGTTTTAATAAAAATCAAAGGTAATCTCTATGCCATTTGAAATAAGATATAAATTTAATGAAAAGAAAGTAGATCATCATTATTAAAGAAACCGCCCAACTTTGTCTCCTCTCTCAGTATTGCTAAAAAAGTATCTGCACTGTATTATGAATGAGTTACTTAGGATAGATGCACACTCCAGGAGCTTGATGCCTAAGAAGGAAGCTGTCCTGAAACAGCAGATTGTAACTTTTATGAAGTGGGGGGAATGAAGGGTGGGAAATGACTGAATTAAGTGTATTGAAGGGAAAAAACTGCTAGTGCTTTGTTTTGGTGTTAGAACTCTTAATTCCTACTTTGAAAACATCATTGTTCATAGGAGCAGGTTTATGGAGCAGCTAGTGTGGTGGCTAAAACCATCGGCTCTGTAGACTTGGAATCCTAGCCACATGGCTTCATAGCCTTGTGATGTAGCAAAGCCATTTTACTTTAAGTTTCAGTGTTCTCATCTGTCAAATGAAATGATATTAAATGAAATGGGCATTAAACGAAATGATCCGTGTAAAGCATAGCACAGTGCCCTGGCATACAAGGTATTATATAATAAGTATTAAGGTATGAGGATATGAGAATGTCTGCACCAGTATGTTTTCACTATGATTTACATGTTATTACCACACTCCAAAAAGCATGTTTTTCTTAATTTTCTCATTTATGAATTGCTGACAAATTGACAGTTAGTTTCTTCATAGTTTTATTCATACCCACACATAGATTAAACTCAACTGGAAAAGATAAAACTAAATAGTTGGTTTTAAAAGTAATTTTATTCACATCACAAAAAAAATGTTGATAAGAATATAAAAGCAAAATACAACTGAAAAAAACAGTACTAACACATTTATGAAATGTAATTAGCAATAATTTAATATAATTTATCTGAATATAAATAAGCTGCCTCTTAGGTTTTACAGGCTAATTCTTGAGGTCTCTTTTTGATCACGTCTAAAGGATTATGAATCTTAACTAAATGCAGCAATTCCTGTTTTTGTTTCTTTCTTTAACTTCTTTTCAGTCCACTATCTTTATTTTCTTCAGTGATTTTATTCTGAGAGCAACCATTTAAAAATACTTCTGTTCCTTGGACTATCTAGAATAATCTAGTCCCTTTATAGCTATCAAAATTAAACATATTAAATCCCTTCACATTTGAGAAACTTAGTCAGCTTTTGCTGTCCAGACCCAAAATTTCAGATAAGAAGGTTGTCCGATTGCCCCAGCTTAAGTCAGGTTCACTCCTGGGCCATTGAGTTATGAAAGGCAATTTCAGAGAAAGTAGAGTAATGAGTAAATAACATTGGGACAGCAGTTAACCACTTCTTTCTTTTTAATTTTATGCTGATGTCAGAAGAATCCAGAAATACCAAGAAAAAGCCACTTTATGGATCTAAGCCCTATGGAATGCTATTTACCTTACTTCAATCAATTTCTTCTAAGGACAGCTTATTGTTTAGTATACAAGCATACCTTGGAGATATTGCAGGTTTGGTTCCAGCCAACGGTGATAAAGCAAGGATGGCAATAAAGCAAGTTGTAGTCTTTTTGCTGGTAGAGGGTCTTGCCTTCAATTTGTAAATTTGGGTTTTCCAGTCAAGATGGTGGAGTAGGTAAACTCTGTACTTGCCTCCTCCCACGACCACATTAAAATTACAACTATAGAACAGTTGACTTGGAGAACCATCTAAAGACTACCTGATCAGAACTCCTATAACTAAAGATATAAAGAAAAGGCCATATCAAGACAGGTAGGAGAGGCAGAGACAAAAATGTGCTGTTCCCTCACCCGTGTGTAGTGGTAAAGAATTGGGAGGGATAACTCAGCTGTAAAGGTCCCCCTGGAGGAGCAAGTGGCCCCAGTTCCACAGCAGGGCTCCCCAGCCCAGGGTTCTAGTATTGGAAAGAGGAATCACCACAAAATTTGGCTGTAAAATTCAGGGGGAATTCTGACCATCTGGGTGAGACAGAAAGCTGCTAGCAACCCAGACGACCTCTTAAAGGGCCCTCACACAGACTTGCTCACTTGCAGGCACTTACCCTGGCCTCTGGCAAAAGGACAGTGATTGGGAGGTGCCAGAGATATATAGGGAAAGACTGAATTTAGTTGTATGACTTCAGGACGAGTGCTCAGGGACAGCTGCCATCCCCGTGTTGAGCTCCCCTTCCTCTACAACCTATAGGCAGGCACCATCTTGCCTGTGTTGAAGCTTCCACCAACACGGCCAAATCTGAACCTGCACTGGCCTGGTGAACTCCACTTGCCTTACCCTGGTGACTCCCTGGGACCCTGCCTCACTCAACTCACGTACTGCCCAAGGCTCTTTCAGTGGCTGAACTTATGGGCAGCAGGCAGGCAGCCTTAGGCCTTGGGGTGTCCTTTGCTGAGCTGCTCCAGAACTAGAACTGGTGGCAGCCAGCTTCAGTTCATAGCATGGCCTCTCCCATGTGCCTTCAGGCAGTGACCAACCATGGATAGCTTTATAGGTCCTACCAAGTAGACTCAGGCTGGTCACATGTAGTGGCTGACCTTGGCTGGCATAGGAGCTCCTCTCAACGGGCCCCAGAACCAACACACCCAGAAGCCAGCTTTGGACCACAACAGAGCACTACTTGATTACCCCACAAGCTGCACACCCAAAGCGTGATCTCAACAGGCACGTGAGCACGTGGGAGTGAATCCTGCTCTGGGGTGAGTCCCCACAGCTCATAGGCTGTGGGTTTGACTAATCCTCACAGCCAGTCAGCCTGAGACAATCCAACCCACTGATGTGCCAACAGCAATCAAGGCTCAACTATAACAGGAGAGCACAAACAACCCACACAAGGACACTCCTGTATTACCCAGCCCAGGCAATCAAAGAGACTGCCATTGGGCCACACAGGGCACCTACTACATAAGGCCACCTGGCCAAGACGGGGAGACATAGCAAATCTACCTAATACATAGAAACAAACAAAGAGAAGCAGCCAAAATAAGGAAATAAAGTAACGTCTCAAATGAAAGAACTGGAGAAAACTTCAGAAATGGAACTAAATGAAATAGAGGCAAGCAATCTACCAGATGCAAAGTTCAAAACACTGGTATAAAAATGCTCAATGAGCTTACAACAGATGATCTCAGTGAGAACTTCAACAAGGAGATTGTAAGCATAAAAAAAGATATAGAAACCATGAGAAAAACCATAAAAATTGAAGAATACAATAACTAAAAACGTTAGGAGGAATCAATGGTTTCGAGCGGAGGATCAAATCAGTGACTTGGAAGACAATGTAGCAGAAAACACCCAATTGGAACAGCAAATAGAAGAATCCAAAAATATGAGCATCGTTTAAGGGGTCTTGGAGCAAAATCAAATGTAACAACATTCACAACATATGCATATTAAAACCACAATGATATATCACCTCCTGTCAGAGTGGCTATCATCACTAAATCAAAAAGTAAGTGTTGGCAAGGATGTAGAGATAACGGAATATTCATACTGTTGATGGGATTGCAAATTGGTGCGGCTGCTATGGAAAACAGTTTGGAGGTTCCTCAAAAAATTAAAAATAGAACTACATTGTTACCCAGCAATACCACATCTGGGTATTTATCCAGAGAAATTCAAAATACTATTTTGAAAAGATACATGCACCTCAATGTTCACTGAAGTGCTATTTACAATAGCAAAGATGGAAGCAACCTAAGTGCCCATCAATAGATGATTGGATAAAGAAGAAGTGGTACATGTATACAACGAATGCAGTATTAGCCATAAAAATTAAAATCTTACCATTGCAACCATATGGATGGACCTAGAGGGTATTATGCTAAATGAAATAAGTCAGACAGTTAAAGATTAATACCATAAGATCTCACATATATGTGGAATCTAAAGAACAAAATAAATGAACAAACAAAACAGACTCATAGATACAGAGAACGAATGTGATCAACAGATGGGCGGGGTTGGCAAGCTAAGTGAAAAGGTGAGGGGATTAAGAAATACAGATTTGTAGTTATAAAATAGTCACAGAGGTGAGAAATACAGCATAGAGAATATAGCCAATAATATTATAATAACTACATATAGTGCCAGGTGGGTACTAGACTAATCGGAAGGATCACTTCCTAAATTATATAAATGTCTAACCACTATGCTGTATACTTGAAACTAATATAAAATAATATTGAATATCAATATTATTTTTTAAAATATTTAATTGAAAAATAAAAAAATTTAAATTACATCTGTGAAACACGATAAAGCAAAGTACAATAAAATGAGGTATGCTTGTATATACAATAAAAAACATTTTAAATGAGAATTTTCTCACAAATATTTTATAAAGGAAGTTAAACTAGCATAAAGCTATTTAAAGAGATTATCAGTCCAATATGAACCAATAGTATGTGAACTAATACTAGCCTTTGCAAGTCAAAATCAAATCGTTTATGGAGGCTATAAACCACTCTGGACCTGATATCTGTCTCTTGAATTCCAATGTGTCAATGTTTTTCCTATATAAATATATCTGGGCATATTAGGATAACACAAAATTGATGTTAACAGTTAACATGGCCCTATGTTAGGCTGCCTTAACAGAAAAACATTCCAGATCCCAGATAGTGATTATCCTAGTATATGATGTAGAATAAGTCAGACCAAGTCTCAAGTCTTGGACTTCATTTGCTGACTGACATCTAGTGTTTTCATCTAAAGCTTCTGTAAACTGCCATTTGAAGAGCAACTGAAAGAACTAAGGATGTTTAGACTGAAGGAAACCCTGTGCCTTCTGATCCACATGATATCCTATGTCCATCCACATTGGAAGAGAAGAGGTAAGGGAGTCTACCCCCAGATGTTGTGTGCAGCCTTATGCTTTTGCATGTCCTGTGTTGATGGGGGAGATCATTTCCATTTTCATGCTCTCCCCATTCTCATTCTGTCCTTCCGTCTTGCAAAACATCCCTGAAGACAAACACAAACAATAAAAATGTAGGTAGGTGAGTTTCCCTTAAGTCGTGTCCATATATTTCAGCAAGCCTTCAGACTGGCATAGAATGAGAGCAGCAGTTCTTAAACTGGGAGTGATTTCCAGCCCCACCCCCTTCCCAATAGGGGACATTTGCAATGTCTGGAGACATTTTTGGTTGTCACTACTGGGGCAACAGGTGCTATTGCCATAAAGTGATTAGAGCTAGGGATGCTGCTAAACATCCTGTGATGACCAGAATATCATCCTAAAATACACTGATATTCAGCCCCAAATATTCATAGTACTAAGGATGAGAAAGCTGAACAGGAGGGATAAGGCTGGGCAGTCTGTATCACAAACATCTCTGAGCCCACCAGACCTTTTTATCCTACTCTTGGGGTGAGTTGTTCATAGCAAAGAGTCTCTAGTGACTTCCATGAGCCTTGACATTTTTGTGCTGAAGGTTGGGGAAATCAGCAGATGTTGGTTTTCCAATTTTTTTTTTTTTTTTTGCTCAGTGCACATGATTTCTACTCCAGGAAAGATTGGTACCCCTTCATGTCTGGAGGGTAATGATTTCTTATTTTTGTAACTCAAGTGCCTACTAGAATGCTTGCACATAATATATGTCCAAGAAATGTCTGTCCAGTGAATGAACAGAACTTGCTGAGCCAAGTAAAGGAGACACTAAAGTTTCCATAAACTTCCAAAAATGAGAATAGCCTAAAATCTCAGAGAGATACTAAACCATACTAATAGAGTTTGGGCTTCCAGGATGATAGTACGAGAACACTTACTTTTGAGTTGCCATGCCACTCTGATGATGATTGCACATAATGGTATAATGAGAAATAGCCAATTTAAATTAAAAGATGGAGAGGGTGGCTCAGCTGTGGAGGGAAAAAAATAGTGTCAGCTCTAATGTGTTTCCAACTGCCTGATACCCATTGTATGCCTCTTATATTGACAGAACTGTAAAGAGTATTTTCCACTTCTTTGCCCAGCAAAGAGTATTTTCCACTTCTTTGCCCAGCAAAGAACTGAGAGTGGATATGGCTTGGTGTTCGATGGGATCATCCTGAAGGAAAGCTCTGCAAACTGGCTCTCAGCTATAAAACACAGGGAACAGAGAGAACACGGGGACATGGGGAAGATTGTAGGTGAGAAGCAGAAAGGTATGTGTGGTACTGCTCTTAGTGTTTCCTGCTCAAGAGCAGCAGCCATACTCCTTTGCAGAATGGTTAGAAATAACATCTGGAGAAAGGGCAGGAACACAAATTAAAAGGAATATTAGTAGCTCATCTTCTTCTGATTTCTCTGGAATAGCTGACCATAAATACTGGACATTTACTAACTCATTGTTTCTCATTTTTCTGATTACCAAACTTTGTGGATAACTTGCAAGTTGAAACCTTCTCTACCTTGGACTTCTATGACACCACATTTTTCTGTTTCTGTTTGTCGTGACTCGGTTTTCCCTGTAGGCTATTCTTCCACATCGTGTCCTTTAAATACTGTTGTTCCTCATGGTTCCATTTGTGGTCCCATTCCTTTCTCACTAGCCCCATCCTCCTAAGTGATCTTATCCACACCCAAGGTTTGAAACATCATCTGTTTTCTAAATCTGTATATAATATTTCTGATCTCATTTCTGAGCTCCAGATTTGTATTTTCAGCTACCAACTAGAGGTTGGATTCCAGCATCTCCGCTTGATTGTAATTGAACTTACTATATTCTTTCCAAAGCATATCTACCACTTATATTCTCACATTTCTGAATAATACCCTTAGTTATCCAAATAAGAGTGAAGGCTTGTGTTCACGCCCAGTAGGCTCCCATGGACTTTCTATTCTATATTGAGAACATTACTGCAATTGATTCCTTTTCCCCAAATCTCTTGCAGCAACTGTCTTAGTTCAGATTTTTCTCATCTCCCACCCAGTAGCTTTCATATTGGTTTCCTAGGCTCTAATAATTCCTACACATTTTGTTACAGTATCCATTCTAAAATGTACATTTGATCACAGCACACCTCCCACTTAGAGACTAGGGAGGGTTTTTTTTTTTTCTCTAAAACACCAGATCACATGGAGATGCCATGTAATTACCAGTGTTGGCCTCTACAGACCAGAATGATCCCCCAAATAACGAAGAAGCTCTTGCTGTTTTTCTGGGAGTCTAGAAGTTTCACAGGTTCTGACTCACTCCTGGCTTCCTCTGCAAGGCCACTCCCATCCATCCTCAAGCCTCACTAGAGAGAGGATGTGTGTTTAATGGAAAGAAAGAACCAATAACAGCAAACTGGCTCTGTTATAATGCCTATTAGGAACCTGGGAATGCACTGCAGGGCAGATCCAGAATCCATTGGCATAGTTAGGCAAAGGCATCTGCACTTATAGTTCATTAGATACCGTGAGTGGGACTTCCTGATTTATAGCCTTCCACACATACATATGCCTTCCCGTACATCAAGGGTTAACAGATTTAGTGGGCCCAGACTAAGAATCATAGACAAATCTATTTAATTAATAAAGTTGAGAGGGTATTTTTAGAGTGGGTATTTATATAGTAAAGCTTTACTCACATGGACTTGTAACATTTTTATGAACTATGCACCTAATTTATGTTTGCTTAAGCAATCAGCCCTTGACCACCCACAAATGCATCATTTGCTTTGACTCTAAATGATGCCTTCAGTCCAATTAGTGAGAGTCGATTTATACACTAAAGCTCTCCAACCATAGATACAACACTAGCACCTACCAAGATGCTTGCTATGCGATAACTACTTACAGATGAAACGAAGGAATGATAAACACACACACTCGATCATCTCTTCACTGTGAATGTAGATTAAATAGGTCTAAGAGCTAGTATTTTGATTTAGATTGAAAGGAGATTCCACTCATCCTTAGCATGAAGGAAGAATTGAGAGAAGGCATATCAGGGAAAAGATGTTAAAAGCTGAGCAGTCTCATAATATCTTCTTTAAATAATAGCTCTATCTTTTTATTTGAAGGACTACATTCTATTTTCTAAAAGTTAGGAAACTATAGTGCACAGACCAAATCTGGCCCAGTACCTATTTTTTTTTTTAAATACAATTTTGTTGGAACACATCCATGTCTTTCATTTATGTCTTGTCTATGTTGCTTTCATGTTATAACAGCAGAATTGAGTTGTTGCAAGAGACTGTATGGTCTACAACACTAAAATATTTACTATCTGGTCCTTTTCTGAAAACTTTTGCCAACTTCTGTCCTAGAACATCATATATACCCATATCCCGAATATAAATAATGTCCAAAATAAAATATGATTAAAGTTGGTATTACTGATCTGTATACTACTCCCTACCTTAGTCATGATAATCTAAAACTGATTAAATAATGAAGTAATTAAATGAAAAATAATGTTGAATTAATAAACTATTTTTACTATATGATTCAACACTCATTTTTATAAATTTTTGAGAATACATAAAGATAATAGAGAGAGAGAGGAGTTTGGACTGTTGGACTATCAATAAAATCATCGAAACTTGGTTTGTATTTGAACTAATTTTCCCAGGAAATTTTATCTCATTGCCTATTGAGGAAAACAATGAAAGAATCCACCTTAAGACAGAAAGATCTAGAGTAAATTCATTCACTAGGATGAATGACTGGACTATCTAAAATATCTCTTCTACTACAAGTAAAGACAAGAAGAAGACATAAGACATACTATACATTATACTCTACACTTATGTACCACTGTATGTTAAACTTGTGTATTGTTGCTTACTATGTAATCACAAAACGTATTGTTAAGAGTTGGGCTTGGGGGTGGGAAGAGGCCTGGTGGTTCTCCATATAATCAGCCATACAAGTTAGGCACGTATTTCAAGTATCTGAGTACTCCTGTAACAACCCATTATGGGTTTGACACGCATAAATTTATAAAAACCCAACATTTTCCATTTTATATTTCAAGATGACTTCACTTCCTGGCCAACAGATAATTCTATAAGTTTACTGCCTGTAGGGTAAAGTATCTGTTCATGGTCTTTGCTCAAAAATGACCTCTTTTTTTCAGGAATTGTCCATAAATAGCTTGTGATTCACCTTCTCCACCAGACTTGGTTTTGAATGAACCAGTAGTTCTTTAAAGGCACTGTCATCCACAGAAGACAATGATTTGATGCCATGGGACCATGGAAAGGAATGCCCAAAAGACACTGCCAAAGCCCTTAAGGCAATTTCAAAGAAGGACAAATATTAGTCTTTTAAATAACAATAATATTGTTATAATAACTTTCTAAGATGACTATTCGATGGATAGCACTTATATGGACTCTAAATTTTAGAATGTTTATTAATGAAAATAAAATTAGTCTAGTAACATTACAGTCATACCTCATACAGGGATCTTAAGTCACAATAACATTTTATCATTTTATTTGTATGTCTAAAAATACTGCAAAAAATACAGTCATAGTCTACACGCACAATTCTAAAATGTACCTGGCTGAGTTATTTTCTTTTTAGATTCTCCACAGTAGAAACTCTGCAGGATAACATCACTTACTTTTTTGCCAGTTGAAGGTCTGAGACACTGTTAAGTTTCCATACTTGACAAGACATATGAAGCTGTGGTTGTTTGTCACATTGAAATCCAGTTTACTGCTAATAGTATAGAGCTCAGTCTCAGGATCTTGGGAAACTGTTGTGTTGATGGCATCTAACTCTCTTCCATTTTCCAACCAGGAGAGCTGAGGCTTTGGAAAACCTCCGGAGGTTGAGCAAATTATCCTTTTGATGTTAGTAAATGGATTTCCAAGGTCAGTTATATTAGGGACAGGGAAGTCAGCTGAAGAAAGAACAAGAATATAAGTACATATCATTATATATGTGTGTGTGGAAGGGGTCATATTTTTAATAAAGTATCTAGCTTTAATAAGAATACAAAAATGAGATCTACTTTGCAACTTCCCATAAGTCGTGAGTAGCTATGTATATCCAAAGACTAACTTCAGTTTGAATTGGTTATAACAATTCTTCATCACCTTTGATAGAGGTAGGAGGGCAGTTATTAAAGAAAAGAAGTAGGTTCATGTGAATAAATATTGACAATAGTACTTGCATTTGAAAGAAGTAAAGAGGAAAATAATAAACGTTTATTGAGCTGTTAATGTTAAGTCTGTACATTGCCTCCTTTTGTCTTTAAAACAACCTTAGGAGGTAGGTGGTATATCAAAATTGATCAAACAGTAATTTTATATGACTTAATCTAATGCAATTTCCATTTTATAAATAATTGAGTTAGGATCTGATCATAAGCAATAAGTGGCAGCATTGGGATTTGAATTCAAGTTTTTCAGATACCAGAATCTTCCCTTACTTGCCTTCCTTCCTTTTACTTTGCTTTCTTTCCATCCTTCCTGATATTTAAGGTACACAAAGTGGCTTTCTCTTACTTATCTACTTATTCATTAATATTACAATAGACACCTGTGAACTCACCATCCAACCTGAGAACCAGAACTTTGACAGTAACTTATGTAAATCTACTTGTGTGGTCTCAACTATCTTATCTCCTACTTCCCACACCTAAGGTAACCACTACCCCAAATTTTGCATAGCATTTTTTTGCTTTTTCAAAAGTTGTCTTCGAATTAGGTAAACCTCTGTCCAAATTGTGCAATTTTGAGCCTGTAACCTCGATCACTATCCTTTACTTATCTCCTCGCTGTTCTGACATGCCTTAACAGGACAGAGCGTTCCTCCTAGCATTCCTCCAAGATACTTCAGGCACTCTTTCATTTGTATATTTGAGCCCCAATAAGATACTGAAGTATATGCAAAGCAAAACATAGTGAAATGACTGCACAGAACACAGGAGAAAGCTCCCCTCTTCTCCTCCTCACTTAATCTTGACTTAAAGAATTTATACTTCTCAGGATGAATGTGGGAGTCAATCCCCTCATACTACATTCCATATAGTTAGTTTTCTTTTCGAAATTCTGAGTCCCGAAGAGAGATTTAGCATAGCAAAGTGGTCATCAAGAGCACATTTTAAAACCAGTTTTGCTTTTTAACCCCAGGCCATTTACTTAACCACTTTCAGTCTTAGTTGGCTCAAATGTAAGATGAGGATAATAATACCTACCTCCAGGATTGTAAGAATTAAACGACATCATTAATATAAATCACTTAGCACAGAGCCTGACACAAAGGAAGTTAGATAATAGACTGATTTATATGGGTCTTAAATTTGCCCTAAGATGAGTTCCCTTATTTAAATCACATTGCCAGGTGAAAGTTCCAGGACTGCCTGGTAGCACTGTGAATAATAGGAAAAAGGGGGAAGTTATGACAAGTAATTATAATTATCAAGAAAAGGAAAAACTTGGATTTGGTTGGAGATGAAGTCATCTCTCTTTTTGGAATTAACCCTGCTCCTAAATTAAGTCTGACATTTTCCTGAGCCATTTTTAGTTGACGTTATTTCCTACTCCTGTAATTTATCCTATAAGATCAAATCATTACACTGGTAGCTGACATCAAGAATATTCCCTTTGTTTCTTATAATATCAGTATGTCATGTGTTATAACCTGGAATAACAAATCCAAGGACCTCATATCCTAAATTATAATTCTTGTCTATTTCCGTATTCTGCTTTTCTGAGAACTAGGTAAACCACAAGAACGTTACTAATACCAGGGATTGCATTAAAAACCATCTTTTCAAGGTCTGGCTTGGTTTAGAACAGCCTCTGCTCTGTCTCCTATCCTTTCTATAAGGTGATCTTTTTAGAGTAACAGCTCCTAAGGCCTTGCAAGATTGTGAACCATCAAAAAATTACTCCTTTGTATCTCATTTTAACCAATTAACCCAAGATTTCACCACTCTTAGTGGATGGGGGAAAATATTAGGAAAGGAAGAGGTGCACATGTTTTAAAAAGGAAAAAATCTGTTATCCTAGTTAATCTGTTAACTAGGATAACTAGTTCCTCAAATGTACTGGTTAATGGAGGCTTTCATATACTGCTATGCTGATATTATATCCTTATGCCACCTCAGGCAAATGTAGAGAAACCAACAAGCTCCCTGCAGCCTGAGATGGTCCCGGTTTTAGCACTGGAAACATTGTGTCTAAGGAAATCCATCAGTCATGGAGAAAATCGGACAGTTGGTCACCCTAGCCAACCGAGAGATTGTTTAATTTCTTGCTCCGTATGACATGATCCCCTGATAAGTCTAATATCCCTCTGGTACCATGCACAGTTATTACAATATTATCTTTTATTAAGAAGTTTGGTTTCCATTAAAGGCTCAAGTGCCCAGGGAGAAAAATGTGTTTGAATTTCAAGTGTGAGAGAATGGCCCAGGGCCCTAATTACTCAACAGGGCTCATCAGTATCCTCTAGGACTATCACCTGTGAGTAAGTCAAGGCTCCCTCCTGCCCAAGAAATGCTTGCCCTTCACAGTAGATGTATACATAGGGCTTTGATTCATGAATTAATTTTCTTTCTTGTGGTAGGCATAAACTGTGCATTCAGTTCTCTAACACCTAACTTTACAGGAATGACTGTTAGATGAGAGCTTTGAATATATAATAAATATAATAATAGTACAATGGCCATAGTAATTGATATTCAAATACTATTTGAAAAATATTTATGCTTGCATTATTCTTATACTTTCAACATATTTCCACAAGAATATATTACTGGATCAAGGGCAGTTGCTGGTACAGCTACATCAAATCAGAGGTGTCCCCTAATGAATCAGAAGACATTTCAGGTCATTATAGTGCCCCAGGATGATTGTCATGAATTTGAATTGTCCAAGTGCAAAACATGCACACTAACAGATATTGCCATGACGTCATGAAAAATCAGTATAGGGTTAATTGTAAAACTAGAGATTCACTTAACCCTAATAAATAAAATGAGATCCATGACTCTTTGGGAAAATTTCCACCTAAATCAACATGAGTATATCTTTAAGGGCCTCAAGAGTCTGCAGCCTTATAGTAAGTCAGAACATTCCACTGACCTCTGACAAATAACATCACCGAAATCAGGTGTTCCCGTTTGTAAGACCCTTTTTCAGTCTTCTGAATGACACAGGTGTACTTGCCACTGTCTGACAGGCGCAGAGCCAGGATCACAATGGAGAGGTTATTGGAGATGTCGGTGAAGGTGCGGTTCTCATACTCGGGCCACACTTGCACTTTTCCATTTATAACAGCCAGCACCATATTATGATATTTTTGCCAGTAGATGCGAACTCTTGTCAGTTCATCAGTGGAAATGTTGTAACCACAGGATAGTACTGCTACGTCTTTCACTGTCTTGGTCACCTGGATGATGCCTAAGGAGAGGCAAATAGAACAACATTTTATATTTATTAAATATAGATTCCTGCACAAGCAAGAATTCGGAGTTGGCAGTAACAGAACTCAGAGTGTTATATCTAGTGACTAAGCATAATCAGAGAATTCCGTTTGATTTTGATTTTTTTTGGTCCCCGGAGCATTTTTTCCCTTCATTTTTAAAATGTGGTTAAAAAAGAAAACCCATAAAATTGACCATGTTAACTATTTTTAAGTGTATAGTTCAGTAGTGTTAAGTATATTCATATTGTCGTGAAACAGAACTCCAGAAAAAGAGTTCTGCACATTTGGAACTCTGTACATATTAAACAACTACCCTTCCTCCCTCCCCCTAGCCCCTGGTAACCACCACTCAACTTTCTGTTCCTATGAACTCGACTACTTTAGATATTATATATAAGTGGAATCATGCAGTATTTGCCTTTTTGTTTATTTCACAGTTTAACATCCTTAAATTTCTTCATGTTTTAGCATGTGTCAGGATTTTCTTTCTATTTAAGGAATGATCATGATAATAATGATAATGAATAATATTCCATTATATATTATACACGTTATATATTGTATGTACAGTATTTACTTTATCCAGTCATCTCTCGACAGACAGTGAAGGAGACGGTCCATAAAAAGAAGGACTTTAGGAGACTTTGGTAAAGTGCTCCCTTTGTTCATTAATTTTATTCCTGAGCTCACTGAACCACCTTTCTGAGTTTCTCGTATTTCGCTGAGTTTCTTCATAACTGTGATCTTAAATTCTCTGTCATTTAAATCACAGTCTTCCATGACTTTGAGTTTGGATTCTTTTCATTTTCCGTGGAGGCTTTTCATTTTCTTTCTGTGCTCCCATGTTACCTTGATTGTTCATAGTACTTGTGGATTATTTCTCTGTCCGTGCATTTGAGGATGTGAATGCTCTTATTTAGGTACTGTTCTGCTGCTAACAATTCAGCAGGTCGATAGATAGGGCACTTTCTTTTGTTTTCCAGTAGATGGTGCTATGACACAAGTTTTGTTTTCTCTTACCCACAACACCCCTTAGGTTGAGGAAAATGCCTCTTACCTACTGGAGTGACGGGTGTTTCCCTCTTTGACTGACTCGCCTCGGCGTGGTGGGAGAATGTGCTGGTGGCTGAGAACCAGTTTTGCGAACTCCCAGTTACTGCCTCCTGGTTACTAATAACCGCTGGCCCTGCTGTGTTAATGGAGGCATCTCCACTGCCTCTCCCAGGCTCTGCTGGGATGGGTGGGGCAAGGAAGGCGACTTCAGGATTGCAGCTCTGCCTTCTTGTCAGTAGTGGCTGCTGGCACCGCTGTGCTGTTTAAGCACCCCAGCCACCTCTACTGGGCTCTGCTGCGATGGGGATGGTGGGGGGTAGGGGGGCACAGGGAGCTGTTGTCTCAGAAAAGAACCTGCCTCTGCCCACCTTATGCTCCAGGCTGTAGAGTGAGGGCTGCAGCCTGACTTCACCACTATCATGCTCGCTGAACCCAGGTGTGTGCTGAACTGTGTCTTCCACCACTGTCCCTGTCCTTCCCCCAACCGGCCTCTCCTACTCATTCCAATGTGTGGATCTCTCTGGTGGGTTTGTGTTGAGCAGGGGATCCTTTGTTGAATTATAGTTGTCTGACTTGTCTCTTTTTCTGGAGTTCTGTTTCACAACAATAAGAAGAGAAACAAAGGAGTCTTCTCACTTCGCCATCATGCTGATGTCACCAAAAGTGAGCTAATTTCAATGATGGTTCTTAAGGAATTTTTATCCAGCCATCAGAGGAAAAGTGTAGGTGTGTGTAAAGGTCACTGACACTATGTGAGGCCCCCTTGCAAGACTCTCATGTTGAGAAAGAACCAGACTGAAAAGAGGAATCAAAAATCTTCTGCGTAATTTGGAAATTCCCGCTGGGACCAGCTTCCATATTTAGGCCCCTGTGCTAGAAAGTGCATTTTAACAAGGCCCTAGTATGTAAAATTAAAATGTAAGCAGTATAGACCATGTCACTTCCCTGCTTAAACCTTTCCATGGCTTCTCAGTGTCCTCCAAATAATATTCAGATTCCTGACTGTGGTGGTCCCTGCCTCTTCTCCCTTCTTCAGTTCCTTGCTCCTTGGTTTCTCTCACATTCTGCTTCTTCCACCTTCTCCCAGTTCACTCTCACCCTCTCCCCTCTGGCAGGGAACGACAGTGTTTGTTGGTCATCCATTCAATTGAGTGATTACTTGATTTTCATCTTCTTCCTAATGACCATAAATCCCATGAAAGCAAAAGCTATGTCAATTTTGCTAACGACTTGTCTCCAAGCAAATTGTCTTGTATGTAAAAGATGCTCGATGTTTGTTGAATTAATAAATGATTAAACGAAAGAATGAACATGTGTGCCAGATTCATCCTTACCTTTGTGCCTTTGTCCATACTGTTGCCCCACCCAGAGTTTTCTTGCTATCACCCATCCACCACCATAAAGCCTGCCTAGCTGCTCCAGCCCACCTTGGTCCACTATTCACAGGTCTTGGGCTCTTACAGTCAGAACGAGGTACTTCACTGCTCTTCAATCGCTTGTAAGTTAATTTTGCCTTCTCCAATTAATACACTCAAATCTCTTTGAGGGCAGGAATCTCTCTCTCACTCACTCTCACTCACTCTCGCTCACTCTCTCAGAAAGCCTGCAATAATTTCCTTTTAAATATTTTAAAACTCATTTAGACTCTAGAAGAAGTTTGGGATTCCTCCCCCAACTTCCCAGAAGAAAATTGTATCTTTTGAAAATGTAATGTAACTGTCAAAAATATACAAAACAGTCAAATAATCTGTGTGCCCCAACTTCTCTTCCCTTCCCTCTACCTACTTCCCTCACATCTTAGACATTCTGGGCAATGCCTGCAGTGCAGACATGTTTTAACTAAGTAGCTGTTAAGACAAGGGGCTTTGATATTCAGCTCTTTGTCGACTGGCAAACTGTGCTGGAGCCAATGCGTTCTCTTTATTTTGGGGAAACCAGATACTATACTGCTCAGCAGAAAGCAATTCTTTTGTTTTTATGTTAAAAATAAAGTCAGAACCATCCTATTGGCAGGATGAGCCCCACCCTTCTCAATAGTCCCCGAAGTCCAGCACTTGAGCAGAAACAAAAGCCTCCAGAAGTTAAAATATTGTTTGCAGATCACACATGACATACATACATAGTAAGTTAAAAATAACTAAGAATATAATTTTGTGCTAAATCTGATACCACTTAATGTCAGATGCCAGGATTGACAAAGGGTATCAGCATCTAAAGCATAAAGATAAATATTAAGAGAAAACTTTAACATTAGAAGAGTATTTGCCTCAATTACTTTCTTTTCACCATTCTAATTGGAAAGATCACCAATACTCAACTTTAGAAGCAGAGTACTTTAGCTGCGTTGTCTCATAGAAATCTGGTTTGGGAATCAGAGACCTAGGCCAATGCCCTTAGCATATCACAAAATGTAAACGAGCATCTAGTGTTCATGGAAGAGACCAAAACTCCAAGCTGTACTTCTGAATAGCTTTATGATTTTGCTAAAGTAACACTGTCTAGCCCTCCCTTTAAGGACTGGGTTCTTGAGCTAACTTGGCTGCTGACTTGCTGTGTAAATCATAGGAAGGTTCTTTAATCTCTTGGACCTGCTTTCTCAGCCCTAAAATGGATGGAAATATTCTGAAGGTCCCTTTCAGCTGGCAGGATGACAGAGGAAGGCAACACCAAGAACATCGTCTCCTTTTTCTAAATCCTGAAACGATGGATTCAGTCAAGTTTCTGTAATTTGCTTACCTGAACAGAAACAGAAGTCAAAAAGACCAGCCAGCACCAATAGCTGAAAGAGCTTGAAGTATGAGAATTTGGATGATGGTGTTCTCCACTTTATTGTATGATCCATGGCTCCTGCTGCTTATGATGGAAGATTCACACCACGTGAGACCTGGGTACCTTCCAGCACACACGAGATTAGAGCAGAAGACAATTCAGTTGCCCCACACAAAGGGTTCTCCCGTGATGTTTGCAAAACACACTGAGGAGAGGCTGCTGATGTGCCTAGGTCTCCAAACTGCTGATTATAAAAGATTGTGGATTTATTGTCACAACCTGAAAAAGAAAAACATAACAGTCACCCAGGAAGGAAGGCCAGCCCACTTCTTAAAATGAGTCATATTTTGTCCAAGGCAGTACTTCAGTTACTCATTTTTTAACATATGAACAAAGAAAAACAAGTGTCTCAATTCTTAAATGCCTCTTCACAAAGGATATATCTTAAAGAGTAGAGCAGCTCGGTCAACGGAAAAGTCTATCAGTAAAAGAAGGGAAAAGATATATGGCAAGCATTATTTATATTATGTACTATAATGTGAGGAAGCTGATTTTTTTTTTCAGTAAACATGTCAAAATTTAGAAACAAAAATGAATGCCATGCTCCATTGTGACCCTCTCAGGTTGCTACCACGGCCCAATGCAATCCAGAATACGTTTGGGACTCCTGTTTGGGAACTGCCTCACAGCTAGTTTTACAATCATACCAGGATTAGCTTGGATTCACTTATTCATCCAAATTTTGCTGTTTTGAAGAACTCGAATTCAGCTTAGTAAATTAACATTTGCTACCATCTAGGAAATTTAAAATAATAGACCATATTCTGATGATGATTCTCCAATTGTGTTGAGCAGCCACAGTCTCCTGTGGGAATAAGAGCCCTAAAAAGTCTCCTTGGAGGGCAAGTATAGGGCTTGGAGGTAGGCCTGATGGTACGTTTGTTTAAAAAGCAGTCAAGTCATGGGTCAAGATGGCATAGTAGGTAAATGCTGTGTTTGCCTCCTCTTATGACCACATCAGAATTACAACTAAAGAACAATCATCATTGAGAATCACCTGAAGTCTAGCTGAACATAAGTCCTACAACTAAAGATATACAGAAGAAGCCACCTCTAGACTGGTGGGGGGGGTGGGGGGTGGAGATGGAACCGGCTCATCCCACACCAGCGTGTGGCTGTTAAAGATCAGGAGGGATACCTATGGAGGTCCTGACTGAGGAGTGAGGGGTCCCAGCCCCACACCAGACTCCCCAGCCAGGGGTTCTAGTGCTGGGAAGAGAAGTTCCTACAACTTCTGGCTGTGAAAACCAGCAGAGATTGTGGCCGAGTGAGACGAGACGGAGTGTGGCTGGAATTCCTCTTAAAGGCCCTGTACACCGACTTACTTGCTGAGGGATTTACTTGCTCTGAGCTCCAGCACTTGGACAGCAGCTCAAAAGGTACCAGGGAGGACTGCGTTGTCTGTCTTCGAGGCGAGGGCTGAAGGGGCAGCTTTCTCCCAGACAGAAGTGCTGGCAGAGGGCATTGTTCCTTTGTTGAGTCTCCACCCCACCCTACCCCACCGGCACGCAGACACGGAGGAGGGGGGGTGGGAGTGGGGTGGCGGGGGGGTGGTGGTGAGGAGGGTGCCGTATCTGAGTCTCCATCGACCTGGCTAACAAGAGATCTCTCCATGCCGGTGATTCCCTGAGATCCACCCCACCCAATTTGCAGTCTCACCCAAGCCTCTTCCGGAGGGGTTTCCATACAAACGACCTGTCTTTAGCTCATGCTATGGAATTTCCCTAAAATCTTTCAAAAGTTCATGAAACTCAAATAAGCAGCATCTGGCCTCAACATGCTCTTTATCTCTTGCTGAGCAGCCCCAAGACCAGCACTAGTGGCAGCCAGCCTCAGTTCATGGTTTGGCTTCTCTATGAAACTTTAAGTTCAGTGCGGGTGGCGGCCATCTGCAAATTGCTTGGTGGTCCTGGGAAGGCACAGGCTGTGGCTGAACTTGGACTGCAGTAGGGGCCCTCCCAGGAGGCCCCCTGGGGCCCACATGCCCAATGGCTGGTATCAACTGGAGCTGGAGCACCACCTGGGGCTCCATCTGATGACAACATACCATAAAGCACCAGAGTCCCACTAAAGTGAATTCTGCTCCATAGAGTCAGCCCCTCCCTGGCCAGTCTTCACAACCAATCAACCCATGGGTCAATCCTTCCCATTGATGTGCAAACAGCAACCAAGGCTTAACTACAACGAGAGGACACACACACAACCCGTACAGCAGGCATACCTGGAACACTCAGCTCAGGTGACCAGCGAGACTGGGTACCACAGCACACCTACTACATAAGGCCACTCTACTATACTGGGAGACATAGCAGCCCTACCTAATACATAGAAAAAAATACAGGATGGCAGCCGAAATGGGGAGGCAAAGAAACATGTTCTAAATGAAAGAACAGAACAAAGCTGCAGAAAAAGAACTTAACAAAATGGAGACAAGCAATCTAATAGATGCAGAGTTCAAACCACTGATTATAAGGATGCTCATGCTGCTTATGATGGAAGATTCACACCAAGTGAGACCTGGGTACTTTCCAGCACACACGAGGTTAGAGCAGAAGACAATGAACTGAGAAGAAGAGTAGATGAACTCAGTGATAACTTTAATAAAGAGACAGAAAACATAAAAATGGAGACAGAAAACATTGAAAAGAACCAGTCAGAAATGAAGACTACAATAACTGAAATAATGAATACATTAGTGGGAATCAACAGTAGATTAGATGAAGCAGAGGGTCCAATAAGGGATTTAGAAGATAAGGTAGCAGAAAACACCCAATCAGAACAACAAGAACAAAGAATCCCCCAAAATGGGGATTATTTTAGGGGCTTCTGGGATAATATCAGGTGTACCAAGATTCACATCATAGAAATACCAGAAGGAGAAGAGAGAGAACAAAGAATTGAAAATCCATTTGAAGAAATAATGATTGAAAACTTTCTTAACTTAGCAAGGAACTAGTCATACGATGCCAGCAAACAAAGAGAGTCCCAAACAAAATGAACCCAAAGAGGCCTAGACCAAGAAATATCATAATTAAAATTCCAAAGGTTAAAGACAGAGGGAATTTTAAAAGCAGCAAGAGAAAAGCAATTAGTTACCTACAAGGGAGCTCCTATGAATCTGTTAGCTGATTTCTCTGCAGAAACTTTACAAGCCAGAAGGGACTGGCATGAAATATTCAAAGTGATGAAAAGCAAGGATCTATAAGCAAGATTACGCTCCCCAGCAAAGTTATCATTTAGAATCAAAAGACAGATAAAGAACTTCCCAGGCAAGAAAAAGCAAAAGGAGTTCTTCTCCACAAAACCCGTATTACGAGAAATGTTAGAGTGGCTTCTTTAAGAAGAAAAAAGATATATTAAAAATATGAATAATAAAATTACAACACTACATATCTATCAACAATTGCTTCAGATGAAAAAGGATTAAATGCTCCAATCAAAAGATAAAGTGGCTGAATGGATAAGTAAACAAGACCCTTACATATGCTGCCTACAAGAGACTCACTTCAGATTGAAAGAGACACACAGACTGAAAAGTAAAGGGATGAAAAAGATATTTCATGAAAATGGACACAAACAAACAGAAAAAGCTGGGGTAGCAATCCTAATACTAGACAAAATAAACTTCAAAACAAAGGCTATAATAAGAGACAGAGAAGGACCCAGTAATCTCACTTCTGGGTATTTTTCTGAAAGAACCCCAAATACTACTTTGAAGGGACCTTTGCATCCGTCTGTTCACTGCAGCATTATTTACAATAGCCAAGATATGGAGATGACCTGGGTGTCCACCAACAGATGAATGGATAAGGAGGAAGTGGTACCTATGTCGAATGGAATATTACTCGGCCATAAAAAAAGGAAAAAAGAATGAAATCTTGCCATTTGAAACAACATAGATGGACCTACAGGGTATTGTGCTGAGTGGAGTAAGTCAGATAGAGAAAGACAAATTTCATATGATTTCACTTATATGTGGAATCTAAAGAACAAAATAAAAAACAAAACAAAACAAAAATAAACTCATAGACATAGAGAACATTTTGAGGGTTGCCAGATAGGAGGTAGGTTGGGGGGCGGTGAAAAAGGGGAAGAGATTTAGAAGTGCAAATTGGTAGTTATAAAATAGTCATGGGGATGTAGAATATATGATAAGGAATATATGACACCATAACTATGTATGGTGTCAGATGAGTACTAGATTTATTGGGGCGATCACTTCATAAGATATATAAATGTCTAATCACTGTGGTGTACACCCGAAACTAATATAATATTATATGCCAATTGTATTTGAAAAATAAAATAATAATAATAATAAATAGTCACTGGAAACTATAGAACTTGTAAAAAATATGCTGCTTATTAAAACCCTATTAAATTTAAAAATAAAATAAAATAAAATAAAAGCACTCAAGTCAACAGGAGTCCCAAACTAGTTCTACCAAGCTTTCCCATATTAAGATAATAATAAGTGTACTTACCTGCTGAAGGACAATTCCTTTCCTTTGTGTTAAAAATCCGAGTATGAGACTTCACTTTTTATATCTTCTTTTCTGCCTTCTTCCAACTCAAAGAGGTGGCATTCCCCTTCAACTTCCCCTTAACTTTTAGTGACAGTGTTTAACCCAGACTAATTAAGTGAATAGATCGGTTGGGTAGAGTGCTATGATTTGAGGAAGTTCCTTCAGCATAAGCTATCTCTTTAGAGGGTGTGGCTGGGGCAAACCATAAACCAAACATTATACAGGGGAGAGAAGACAGCACTAGGCAGCCTGGGGAAGATGGACGGAAGTGGGAGGGGTGGGCTTCATTGACTTTATTTGGCAGTAGATACTGTACTATGAGCTTTATGGGCAGGCTGTGCTGGTCTTAAGTTTCGTTTTAGCGCTCAGTTATTTCTCCCTCCTTTATCACAGTTACACCACTGCAAGAGTGGGCTGCCCACTTCATATAGTGGACAACCTTTTAGAGAGTGCTCTACTCACAAGGCCACTCTTAACTGCACTCCCACCCCTCCAAACCACCATCTTAACAGAGTGGGCTCCTGGTAGCCATGTTGGACATTGTATCCAAGTCACCATAACCATGGCTGAGGGCACTTGGTGGGTAAACAGCTGACCCATGCTGGTCCAGCTGACCTGTTTTGCACAGGTAGAACCTGACAGCACCTTGCTGAGGCTTGCAGATTTCAGTCAGCTGTTGGCCACAGGGGCTTCACTGTTGCCTTGGCTTGGGCTACCTTTGGAAGTTTTTCACTCAAGCCTGTGCAGTCTGGAAATATGGGGGGAGTTAATGGCCCCGGGGCTACTTTTGGCCATATGGAGCTGGAAGCTGATTGGATAACTGCTTTCCCCTTTTGTCGCTCAGGTGGAGAGTTTCAAGAACCATTATCAGATCTCACTGAACAAAATACCAAATGAGTGTATTTCATCGCATGTAAATTGTATCTTAAAAAAAAAAAAAAAGCCCTCAGGCAAAGTCTGGGTTACAACTAGAAAGACAGGCATAGCCGTTCAAATGTTGAAGTATAAAGAATACTTACGTTAATGGGAAAAAAAAATGAAGTAAACACTGCTGAGTCACTTAAAATAGTCAAGAGGCTGTTAAGGAAGTGGGGTCTATAAGCATCTTGTGCCCCAGTTCTCAGAGCTGCTGTTAAGTTGCTAAACCTGTTACCAGACCAAAGGGGTCCATCTGCCTGCGTGCATCTAAATCAATGAGATACATACAGGTTTTGTAGCAAAGAAAGTAAGAATTTATTTTAGAGAGTTGCAAATCCTGAAGACACAGGTGAGCTATCACTCAAAGGCCTGGCTCTCTGAGTGTCTCAAAGGAATAGATTATCTAGTGGAAAAATCCTTAGTCATGGAAACTAAGGGAGTTGGGGTCATGGGTGCTATTGATTGGACAGGGTGGAGGTAATTGATCATCGTGTCCCTCTGGTTCTGGAATCAGCCATGGCATCATCCCATCTGGTCCTGTGGTTGGTGAGGCTGTTCCACCTGGATGGGTCTGGAGCTGAAACTCACCTAAAGCCAAGATGTTATCCTTAGTTTAAGTGAAATTTATTGTCCTCATGATTGATAGACCTGAGGCTTCAATCTTAAAGGATTTGACACTGGCCAGAATCTTACGTCCTAAGGCTTAATGGGAGTGGGCATACAAAGGTGGAAGGATAAGGGCCTAAACAACCAAAACCAGGTTGAGCCAAAGAAAAAGCTGTAAGTGAAATCCAGGTGCAGTTACAATTCCTCCCTTCCTTCTGATCACTCCTCAGTCTTGAGGGAACAGGGGCAATGACTTCTCTGGCTGCTTCCTGATGAAAGGAGTTGGAGTTTGGGAGTTAGAGGAATGAAACTGTCCTACATTCAATTGAAAATATTCTTTAGTTCCTGATTTCTGATGAATACTCTGTATTACTATAAGGTTTGTTTTTTCTCTAGGAGCCCTGCCTTCAATTCTGAAGGTGAGATATTTAGTCAAAAACATATAGCCTCCAACAGATAACACAATTTGACAAGGATTATCAATATACTGTATCCCTGTAATAACCCACAAAAGATGCCTCACATTTCCTGGAAAAGATTGTCTAATGGATCTTTCTCACAACTTGTAGCTAAGCAGCCTTCTGCATGATTTGATTTCTGAGTCTCAATTTCCCCAGAGGTATTAATATAGGTGTAGCATATTGTATTAGCTACTGAATAGACTTCTTGTTTTGCCAGAAAGTAATTTAAAGGAATCCTATTGTCTAGGACAACATGTAGAGGATTTTAAGGTGGTCTCTTGGAGTTTTACAGCTTGAGCAGAATGTGGAGGACTTTAAGGCGGTCTCTTGGAGTTTTACAGCTTGAGCAGAATGGGCTGACTGTATAGATTAAATTTCATAATATCAGGTATTTATAAGAGATGTGTCTATGAAAACAAAAGAAAAGCAAAGGTTAATTATCAGAGCAAATTATAAACCGGGTCTGAGTTTGTAAGGCTGTCAGTAAGGGTGTAAGCACCTTTTGTAGTTTGAAATGTCCCTTATAATGTCATTAGGTGCTAAGTAAACTTTCTGCGTGGCTTACACAGCACCAGTCACTGAGATTGTTTAAACATGAGATTTCGTGGCAATTTTCTGAATTTTGTATCAAGTTGTCCATCTTTAGCTTGCATGGCTGGGGGAAAAAAGGCAGTTTCAGTTCTCAATGATTTCCAGTCAAAGGATGGGAGAAATATTGAAAAAATGTTTGGAGAGTTATAGGCAGATATTGGAGGTAACTAAAAGATCTACTTTTGCTGATATAAATGCTTTTTGTTTTATTTTTTATTATAACCTCTTCTTTGGTTAACACATATATGTTGATCTTAATTCTTTTTAAAAGTAAGACTATTAATTTATTCAGACAAAAATACTTAGTTTTTCTTTGATTTTATTTACTGTCAGTCCTATCGGCATTTAAAAAAAAAAAATCGAACAAAAAATCATCAGATTTGTATGGAAGCACAAAAGACCCCGAATTGCTAAAGCCAGCCTGAAAAAAAGAACGAGGCTACAGGTATCACTTTGCCCAACTTCAAATTAAATTCAAAGCGACAATAATCAAAGTGGCATGGTATTGGCAGCAAAACAGACACACGGAACAGTGGAACAGACTCGAGAGTCCAGAAGTAAGCTCATATTTATATCGGCAAATAATTTTTTACAAAAAAGCCAAAAACATACAGCGGAGAAAGGAAAGCCTCTTCAATAAATGGTGCTGGGAAAACTGGAAAGCCACCAAAAAAGAATGAACCTAGTCTGTTGTCTATTACCACACACCAAAATTAACTCAAAATAGATTAAGGACCTGAATATAAGACCTAAAACAATAAAATGCATAGAAGAAAACATAGGGATGAAACTCAAGGACTTTGGACTTAAATAGGATTTTATGAATTTGACATCGAAGGCAAGGCCATTCACTTAGTACCCTTCTCTGAGTATCTGGCTACATACTAGTTCACTATAACAGAAAAGCTGGGCATAAAGAATGGTGGAGGCATCAGTCTGGGGCCACATACGAGTCACTGACAAACGACTTCGGAGATCGTAGTCACAACATTCCCAGAAGCCAGGCGTTTCTCAATGCCTCTTGAGCCCATAGTCTCCGCTGGGGCAGAGAAGCGCCCCCCCAATGCTCGGAAGCCGCTTTTAAGGCCCCAAGAACTCACTCAAGCCAGATATGTAAAGCGCGGGGCACTCCTTCCGGGTCTGATTAATTTGGGCTCGACTCCTAAGTGAGATGACCAAGCTCCTCCCCTGTCTTAAGACTTGCGGCCCCTGTGCCTCTTACACGCGGAAGCATCCAGGCGTCTCCCAACACCCGAGCTCCTCGCGCCGGGCCTCGCCCTTGTCTCATTGGCCCCACTCCCTCGGCCACCAGGTACTCCACCCTGCTGTCCGCACCCCCACCCCCTCCCGCTCACTCCTCCTCCCCTTCACCCCGTGCACTCCGTTTCTGACAGTGACTGGATCGCACCCGCTTCTCGCGCCGCAAGCCTTCCTCAGCCCTGTCCCTCGTGCACGCTCTCCCCACCTCCCCCAGGACTTGGTACACGCCTCAAGGCGTTCCCCGCACGCACTCTCCCCTCTGCGATGACCGGGTTCCCCTACCCCCATCCCGCCCAGGGCCGCGGGCGTTCCCTACCCTCAAAAAAAGAAAAATCAGAGGTCTGTCGGGAAGCAGCTGCCCAACCTTAGTTCTAAATTTGTAGTTCGGGAGCGAGACTGTAAACTGTAAAAGTTCAAAGGAGTTTAAGAAGTTCAGAAAGCTGGAGGTTGGAGCACGTGTGAAAGTGAAAAGGAATTTCCGAGGGAAAGAGGTGATTTTTGTCCCCAGCCCCTCTTGCAACTCAGAAAGCACGAATTCGGTGGAGCCAGAAAGAATTACAGAAAAGGAGCCGAGGACATTGGGAAGGCAGGTACAGGGGGACTAAAAGTTGGTTCTCTGAAGCCCTCAGCACAGAACAGGAGTCCAGGGAGCATCTACAGCCTCCCCACCTTGCCGCCCCGCTCCCGCCCACACTGTCGCATTAAAAGCTGAGAAAATCGAGGTCCAGGGTGGGTGGGTGGCTTGTCTCTGATCACACAACTGATTCTTGACAGAGTCAGGTCTAGTAGCCCAGACCTCTAGTTCCTAGGCATTATTTATAAACAATAAAACATATAAATAACGTTTTACAACTGTCCTTTGTGAACTCAGAAATTAGGTATGATCGGTATTGGTATACTCAGTCCGGCTTCATTTACTCTTCTCCATGTCTTGCCAACCCAAATTCCTTGACATCAACAGTGCAGCTGGGGAAGGACTCCTGGAAGCCCTAGGACTTGAACTAAAGCCCGAGTCAACAGGGTTTAGTGGCAGGGAGGAAGTGCATCTTGGGTGTGGAAAGAGCTTTAGCTGAGGGGAGAATGAGCTAGTTCACCAGCGTTTAAAGGTGTTTAGCTGGCCTGTGCAAGTGCAGTGGATGCGCCCAGTAGGAGTAGATGGGAGGGCTTTGAACTTTAATGCCACAGGCAATATGGTACAATGGGGAATTGGAAATGCACCTACAGGAAAACCAACACATTACCGGGGATTAAATTTATGGGGGGTATAATAGCTGAGATCCCAGGAATCTAGATATTAGTCATTTAGGAAAAAACCCAAAATTTAAATATTACCATTAAAGAAAGTTTGTGAGAATAAAATATTCTAGTTCAATGATCCAAAAATCTTTTTCCCTAGTTGTGTATGAGTAATAATAATAACAACAATAATAGTGCTTGTGATGTACTAGGCACTGTTCTAAGTCCTTCACAAAAATTAATTCATTTATTCCTCACAACAAACCCACAAGACTATTACTGTTTTTATCAGCACTTTAGAGATGTAAAGGCTGAGGAACAAAGAGGTTGCCCAAAGTAGGTGGATTTGCACAAAGAGAATGCCAGCCATGCCACTTAGCTCTATGACCTAAGACAAGTCACTTAGCGTTATCTCTGTAATCCTTGTTTTATTCATCTGTAAAATGGGCTTAATACCACATTCCTCATAGAACAGTTATGAAGATTAAGTGAGATGCACTAATGCAATGCCTACAAGTAGTGAGTGCTCAATAAAATGTAGATAGGGCTAGTATTTTTTCTGATTCTTCTTTCTTCTCATCCTCTGTGTATCTTAATTTTCCCCCAGAAAAACAGCCTCATCATGTGTGGGGGATTGATGGAGAGGTATATGGCTGCCATGGTGCTGAGTGCAGCTGGAGATGCCTTGGGGTACTTCAACGGGAAGTGGGAGTTCCTGCAGAATGGGGAGAAGATTCACCAGCAGCTGGCCCAACTTGGTGGCTTGGATGCCATAGATGTGGAGAAGTGGAGAGTCAGCGATGACACAGTGATGCACCTGGCCACGGCAGAAGCTCTTGTGGAAGCTGGGAAAGTCTTGGACTTGGCTCGACTGTATTCCCTCTTTGCAAGGCATTACCAAGACTGCATGGGAGACATGAATGGCCGGGCGCCAGGTGAGCAGAGCCAGGGGAGGTCCTGGGCGGGTGGAGAATAGAACAGGCCAAAGGAAGTCAGTAGTTTTTATAGTTGTGATAAAAATAAAAACAACCTAAATGTCCTATAAGTAATTTAACTATGGTGATACGTTCATAGGCATTTAAAATTATAGAGGTAAATATTTACTGATATGGAAAGATATTATATTTTAGTGAAAATGAAAGATAAGTAGGTTACAAGACAGAACGTATCTTATAAACTCATTGTCATTAAAGGTGTAGTGTATATCTATTGGGAGAAGTCTGGAAGAATATATACAAAAATGTTCATAATTATGTCTGGATAATGGGAGTATTTATAGTTTCTTATTTTCTTTTTATTTGTATTTTCTAAGTTTTCTGTAATTAACGGGTATAAAGAAAACATTTTTTTCTTTTTGAAGAATAATGGAAAGGATCTTGTAGAGATTCCTTTTCTATTTCTAGGTCTGTGAACAGTGATTCTTGCCCACTTTGGGAAATTGTTACACCTTCTCGAGCCGCCAGGTGACTTGCATCACCTTTTCCCTGGCCCACCTGACCTACCTATCCTCTTGTATTAGTCAGCTTGAGCTGCTATAATGAAATGCCACAGACTAGGGACTTAAAGAACAGACATTTATTTTCTCACTGTTTCAGAGGCTAGAAGTTTGCAATTAAGGCAAGAGCAGGTTTGGTTTCCTCTGAGGTCTTTCTCTTTGACTTGCTGACAACTTCCTCATATCTGTCCCCTCTCACAGTACACATTCCTGATGTCCCTTTGTCCAAATTTCCTCTTCTTATGAGGACATCAGTCAGATTGGATTAGGGTCCACCCTAACGTTCTCATTTTCACTTCATCACCTCTTTAAAGGCCCTATCTCTAAATACAGTCACATTATGAGGTACTAGGGGTTAGGGCTTCAACATACGAATTTTGGGGGACACAGTTCAGCTTATGAGCTGATAAAAAGCACTTCCTGATGAAAAGTCCCCCCCCCCACACACACCCAGGGTCTCTGGTGACCCCAAGGATTGGCTTTAGAAGCTAGCTTTTGTTCATCCTTTCTCAGCATCTGATTTCTCATCAGTTGGACAAGTGGAATGTTTTCTTCGTCCATCTATGCCTTCTATGGCGTAGTCGTGAATAAACTGACCATATGGGAACAATAAAACCACCATACCCCACACTATGTTACTGCCACTGCTTGGTTCATGTGTGCACACTGTTCCCAGTAGGACAATGAGATAAGACAAGCCTGATTGCACTGCTCTCACATAGGAGAAAACCAAGGACACCCAAGGGCACGTTTTTGCTCTGAACCCATTGCTCCTTCTCTGAGCCCAGCACTCCACTGTAGAACTGTGGCTGTTTTCTGACATTTGGGAATTTCAATTGTCAGGTTCTCATTGGGTTCTTTAAGGGCTTGGGCTTGGAGCATGGTGGTTTGGATGGGGCCACTAACTAGCTGTTTATGTGATGTTAAGCAGGGTTCTTTAGCCCTGAGCTTAAGCTTATTCATTTAAAAAAGAGAATAATATGTTATGACTACCTTTTTGAGTTATTGTGATGTCTCAATAATAACTGGCAAAGATTCCAAGGCTCTCTATATGAATCTACTTCTTTTATTATTAATCTTATCATGCTAAGAGTTATCTGTAAAGTAAGGCACTGTGTTGGCTTGGGGTTTGGAGTTTGAGGGCATTCATCATTGTATTTTTTTTGGCTTTTCCTTCCCATCAAAGAAACTTGGAAGCAGAGCTTGGTCTTTTTCTCCTGCCGGGGCTTTTGTTTTGGTTACATTGACTGCAACCCCTACTCGACTCTTCTTCAGGTGGGACATCAGTGCACAACGCCATGCTGCTGGAGCCAGACAAAGCCGATGGCTGGAGGATTCCCTTTAACAGCCATGAGGGCGGCTGTGGGGCTGCCATGCGGGCCATGTGCATCGGTCTCAGGTTCCCTCACCTCAGCCAGCTGGACACACTGATCCAGGTTAGCATTGAGAGTGGCCGAATGACTCACCACCATCCCACAGGCTACCTGGGAGCCCTTGTGTCTGCTCTTTTTACATCCTATGCTGTGAATGGCAAGCCTCCCTGGCAATGGGGAAAAGGACTGATGGAGGTGTTACCAGAAGCTAAAAAGTACATTGTCCAGTCAGGCTACTTTGTGGAGAAGAATCTTCAACACTGGTAAGTTTATAGGTGTATGTTCCTGCTAGAAAATGACTGAATCTGTGTGTGCATGCGTGACTATGTATGTCTAGAATTCATAGATCATAGCAACCGTCATGGTTCTCATTATCCAGTTTTGTCACCCACTGCAACCAGCCCTGTCCCCACCTACCTGCTAAGGATTTCAGGTTCAGTTACAGCAGTGGTTGCCACCAAGTAACCAAGTGTAGACCTCAATAAGTAGTGTAGCTGCAGTGCTTTCCTCTTGTATAGGGACGCTGTTCTGTATCTTTCTATACTGAGGCGAACTTTCCTGTTTATCTCTTAGAACTTGTTTTACAGTGTTGTCTTGATACACGATATTTTGAAAACTTTTCTTAGAATACCAGAGAGAGAGATTTTTACTAGCTAATTAGTAAGTGGTAAAACCACATCTTCCTCTTTTTCAGAGTTCACTTTACACTGCCTTTTTTAGAATAAAAAGGTCCAGAGGCTTTAAACCGAAATCACCCATGGTCATCATATTCCAAGGTTCCGTTTTGGAAAAAAAAAAAAAAGTAACTGTATAAAGAGGTGATGTGTTACTTAGTTTGACTGTAGTAATCATTTTACCGTGTATACATATATCAAATCATCATGTTGTATACCTTACACATATATGATTTTTACTAAGAAAATAAAATATAAAATAAAATATATAATGACAAAATTGACAGAAAATGACAGACCTTATTCTCAACTCAAGAAAAACAACCCTTTACTTCTCACTTTTAACTTGCTATGTCTTATTTATTTAGCAACAGATATCAGTGCCTTGTTTACATCAATTCTTAGCAAAAATTTATTGAATGGATGTTATTTAGGTAGAGCTCATTTTGATTTTTTATGTCATTTATGGTATTAATACGATATAAAAAATCAAAATGAACTCTATCTAAATAACATCCATTCAATAAATTTTGAAGTCGTCTCGGAATTTTCCCTGTTCACACATCTGTCTGGTACCTTATGGTTTTTGGCTTAATTTTTTAATTGACTGTAGATTTTTTCCCTTCTTACAGGTCCTACTTCCAAGACCAATGGGAAAAGTACCTAAAACTTAGAGGAATTTTAGATGGCAAATCGGCCCCTACCTTCCCCAACCCCTATGATGTGAAGGAGAGAGATCAGTTCTACACCTCTGTGAGCTACTCTGGCTGGGGTGGCAGCAGTGGACATGATGCCCCCATGATTGCCTACGATGCCATCCTGGCCGCAGGAGATTCCTGGAAGGAGCTTGCCCACCGAGCATTTTTCCATGGTGGAGACAGTGATTCTACAGCTGCCATTGCTGGCTGCTGGTGGGGAGTTATGTATGGTTTTAAAGGAGTGAGTCCCTCCAATTATGAGAAAGTAGAATACAGAAACCGCCTGGAAGAGACAGCTAGGATTTTATATTCTCTTGGGTCAAAGGAAGATACTGTAATTGACGTTTAGGGAAACATGATGTTCATTTCTGGTGGTTTCTTCTCTTATGTAGTTCCTTTTCTGCTCAGTTTCTTTTCACTTTTTCCAAAATGAACATGAGAGTGCAGATATCTCTTCACGATCCTGTTTTAATTTTCTTTAGATATACATTCAGAAGTGGGGTCTATGGCCATGCCACCCTGAACAAGCCCGATTCCGTCTGATCTCAGAAACTAAGCAGGGTCGGGCCTGGTTAGTACTTGGATGGGAGACCACCTGGGGAGACCAGGTACTGTAGGCATAAAAAATAAAAAATAAGGGATTGTAAGCTGACAAGGTTCTTGCAATCTGTGAGGTCAACCAAGGGTTGCCTCGCCAAAAATAAATAAATAAGTAAATAAATAAAAATAAATAGAGAAAGAAGTGGGAATCCCACTCCAATTTAATCAATTCTAAAACTTTAACATCATGCTCTTCTTCCTTCCCACTGTAGTCAGTCCTCGGCCCGAGAGACTTAAAAGAGAAATGGGGATAGGGACGGCTCTTTCGTTCCTCTCCTCCTCCTGGGGTTCCTTCCTCCTCTCCACTATTGCCCTGAGACCAGCCTCATGGGTGGAACCCTGGTGGGAAAGGCTAAAGCCAGTTGTCTTCTGAGGGATCCATCATCCTCCCTGGTCCCATCCATCAGGGGGCGTGCAGGATGCTCCACCTGCTGCAGTCTTTACATCCTCCCCATCCCTCTCACACAGGCCCTGAGGGCAGACCAGGCTGACCAGCAGCCAGCTAACTTGGAAATAGATTCTAGTGTCACCTTTATGTGGTTCCCCTCAATCTCAGCTGGTAGGCCTTCCCTCATTTGGCTTGTTGTGAGAGGTGAGGAAGAGAGAACAGCACCCTCCCTCCTCATTCAGGAAGAGAAGAGAAAACCCCACCACGGAACTATGACTCCTAATTTTTCCTTCAAATCCCTGGTTTTCAGCTGGTGGAGGTGGGGGTGGGAGATCTGATCACAAAGCAGTTCTACTATCTCCTAGTAAGTCCTACCACGATTTGTCTTTCCAAGTTCTTCCAGTGGTGGGAAGAGGCAGGAGGATGGAGACTTCACATTTGCTGTTTTATGGTGTAGAACTTTAGCCACAATTGGAAATGACAGAGAAAGACTCTTTACAGATTCTATTATATTTGCTTTGCAGATTCTCACTCTTCATCACAGGCATACTTCAAAAAGAGTTTAGACTTTCAGACTCTATTTTTTCAAACCTCAAAACTTCTTGCCCAAACTCAACTGGTGACCTCACTTCCTATTTCTCTGAGAAAATAGAAGCAACTGGAAGAGAACAGTTGCACACTCTTCACTTCTACGCACCTACCTGCATTTGGGTTCATGACCTCTGGCTTCTCTTCTGACTATGAGTGCTAGTGTGTCTGTGTTGTGTATGTGCGTGTATGTGAGGTGGGGAGGAAGGGAGGGTTGGAGCAAAGGAAAGAGAAGGAGGGAGAGTGAGAGGGAACAGGGAAAGCGATAATAAACTTAACTATATGCACAGGGTCACAGAAATGAATAAAACTGATCTGATACCCAGTGTGAATTTGTCATGTTTATTAAGTTAATATATGTAAACTGAAAAACAGATTAGATCATGTGTAACATTACAGAGGTGAATTATATTTTTTTCACTTGCTGTGTGATGGTTCTTTATTTGCTTTTTTTTTTTGTTACCTAAGATAACTAGATGTCTGGAAGTCTTGTCAACATATATATATTTTTAAGATCTGCAAAATTAACATTGGCCTCATCCACTCTTCTCCAAGCTTCAGCCACCATATTCTCTATTTATTCTTCTTTCTCTATCTTTCCAGGGCAAGTAAACGTTTTTTTTTTTTTTAAACAGACAGAGCTACTAGGAGTGTGGGGGAAGAAATGGAGACTCTGATGTTTCTCAGTCAACCAGCCTACTGGGTTAACTCCTCAGGGAATGGCTGCTGGGGTCTGGTTAAAGATCCAGGGATCATCCAGACAAAGCGTGGGGGACAGCCTTGCCATCACTTTTTCATCTTTGGAGTTTGGGGGTTAGGAAAAGTAACATCTAGGGAATAGGCGAGACTCCATTTGGGGAAGGAAAAAGAAGAGGAGGAAGAAGGAATTGCTATGTGTCAGGCAGCTCACCACAGCCCATTACAGAGGAAGAAATTAGGCTTAGAGAAGCCGCCATTTGTCCAATGTCACTCATTTAGGATGAGATGGAACTGAGGTTTAAACCCAGAACTGTTTACCTTCAAAGCCTTTTTTCTTTGCACACCCTTTACTACACTGTAATTCTTAGCTATAATTAGAAATTATTTCCTTAGACAAAGCCAAAATGAAACCCAGGAGTGAGGGCGGCAGCCTATGCCCTCTCTTCACCTTTTCACAGTTAAGAGATAAAGGCAAGAGGAAAACTAGTTGTGGGTTTGAAATCCACATTTGGGGCAAGGGTGGGGAGGGGGCAGAGCGGAGCTCAGGTAAAACCGAAATGGACAGTATCTTCCCTCTCCTCTCTTCCCTCTTCAAAGAGCCTCCTCGTCCTCTGCTACCAAAGAGACCCACGCAATGCCTGAGTCATGAGGACTTCTCTCTCCACTCTGTGTTTGGTTATGCCTGTCCCACTTAAGGTTCCTACTTCACCTTTTAAGCCTTGGTATTGTCATCTGTACTAGCTGGGTGGTCTCAGAAAAGTACCCTCTCTCAGGGTCTCTGGGTTTGGAACCTATGAACTTTCAACTATAACATCCAAAAGAACATGATTCTAAAATGAGGTTGTCTGGAGATGGGGGACAAAATCAAAGTAAGAACCCTTTTGTTTCTTTTGATCTACAGAGTTGTAAATAGAAGTTTGCACTTTAAGTAGTGGACCATGCTTCAAACCAGTGTTTCCCATCGTTTTGGATGGTATATGGACAACCATCCCCCATTGTCAATGTCAGTAGATGGAAGTTACATAAATGAAAACTTGAAATACAGATTAGCACAAGTGGTAGGTGGCTATGGCAGGAGTAGGGAAGGTGGAACCTGAATGAATGAAATTGGGAAACATGACTTTGAGCAAACAAATGAATCTCCAGCAGGATGGTTTCCACTGGAGACTGCTCTAGTGGAGGCAATATTTTGGGGTGAGATGGGCTTTCTGTTGCCTGTTATTCTACACCAGTCCTGAGTCTAGGAGACTGGATGTACCATGACTTCTCCTAGCAAATACTTATTGAGCACTAGCTATGTGGCAGGCACTGTGCTAGGTGCTGGGGGTGAGGAATCCAGACCAGAATTTTGCTGCTCTGAAGTTCTCTATCCTCACCTTCTAAAACATGTCATCTCATTTCCTTGGCCCTTCGAACAGTGCTCCCCAGGCCACTGGCTTCTCTGAGCTTTGGTTTTCTCACAAGTGAAATGGAGAAGGCTATGGTAAGAATTAACAAAAGACTTGTGATTCTAGTATGCATACAATCCTCTGAGGCCCCCACTGGAACTGCAGAGTCTTGGGCCCAACCCTGAAGATTCTCATTCAGTGTGTCTAGGTTGGGCCCAGCAACTTGTCCCATGTTCCCTGGATGATTCTGAGGCAGGTAATCCTGGATGGGACCCCACTTGGAGAGTACTGTACTAGATGATGAATGTGAAAGGGAAAGTACTCTCAAAATGTCACCTATATTAATGCTGTGTGCAAGGAATAACTGGACTGGCTTGGTATACGAGCTCTGGTCTTGGTGTGAGTAGCCATGAAAACACAGCCCTCAGTCTCCTGCTGTGGGAAACCTGTTTGATGGTCCCAGTTGCTGTCCTTCTGTATTTTCCATGGGTCTTTGTGCTGAGACTTATCACAGCATATGACTAAGCAGGGTGGGGCTGGGACAAATGAAGACTCTTTCTGTGTAATTTTCTTTCTTTCCTTCTCTCCTTCACAGATGTTAGGTCTGTATCACGATCTAAATGTTCTCCCTGCCTTCTCTAGCTTCCCTTATTCTTCGCAAGTGCTATCCCCAATCATTCTTTTGCACATCTTGTCCCACCTTGGTATCTTCTTCTCTGAGGACCTGAACTAATGCACCTGCTTGGTCTCTGACATCAGAACAGCCTTCGGTATTGCCCTATTTATTGCCATGTTCCTTCCTGATGGCAGCAGTGCTTAATCAGTGGAATCATATGCACGAGCGGAAGGGAAACAAGAGCTGGCCTTTTCAAAATCATTCTATCCTTGTCTTTGACAGACCAGACACATCCATGTTGGCATGGTACCGATGCCTCTTCAGCAGTGGTAGCTGTCTGGTTCAGTGGTTCAGAGCATGGCCTCTGGGGCTAGCTTTTCTAGCTTCAGATCTCAACTCCGCATGATCTTGTGCAGGTTACTTAACTTCTCTGTGCCCTAAAGCTGTGTGAAACAGGTACGCAGATAGTACTCACTTTATAGAGCTATTGCCCAAAAAGTTTGATACCGGCCCTGCTGGCAGGTTCTCTGCTTCATAGTGATGTGTTACGGTTTAAGGAGCTAAGCAAGTACCCTATCCTCCAGACCTGCCTAGAAGTAGCTCTCTGTGGTTTCTGCCACTCTTTTGGGTGAAGAAGCCACAAGGTACGTTCGAAATGTCCTGGTTCCAGGCCAGCTCTGCCACTTCTAGCAACAATGTCTCTATAGGTCATTTTCTTTCTGTACTATTCAGTTTCTTTATTTGTGAATTCAAGAAGTTGAACAATTCTTCTCAGAGGGTGGACTTCACTTCTATCCTCAGGATCCTATGGAAGGCTAGTACTCTCCAGAGGCAACCTTCGTCTTCTTCCATTCTGTCCATTAAGTGTACACTAAACGTGTATTATCGGCTCAGCTCTGTGCTAGGCACTGGAGATTCAAAAATGAAAAGAGAAAGTCTTTGCCCTCAGATCACTCAGAGTCTACATATCATCCAGGGTTTTGTAATTACTTAAAGATGAAAGACTTCTGCCTTGGTTTTTACTAACATTTTATAATGGGAAGTGGGAGCGGTACAGGAAATAGTTTCCTGATGATGTTTGGCTCAGAGAGGAAGGACAATGTGTTTCAACGTCCCCTGCTCTAAAAAAAAAAAAAAAAAAAAAAAAAAAAAAAAAAACAAAACAAAAGAGAAAAAAGAAATGAAAAGGGTATTTATTTTTAATTGAGAAGGAACTGAACAACTGTGGAGGTTAAACAAATAGGGAGAGTTTATTTTTTCTTTTACAGGTCATGAGGCCAGTTAATGATTAGTGAGACCTAAGTGGGTGCTTGGTGTTCGAAGCTGTGAGAGACTGTGGGTATATGTGATCTCTTTGGCATTGCAGTCGGCTTCCCCCCAGCTCTGAGACTGCCAGCTCAGCGATGCACCCAAGCCTTTGGGAGAGATGCTTCTGGTTGTTGGGGCTCCTTTTGGCGCTTAGTGTCGAAAGTGCGGGTAAGTCAGGATCTTGAGCCTTGGGTGGAATAATTCTTTCTTAATCATTACTTATGCAGTGCTAACCTTTGGAAGGTCCCCTAAAAGCCCTCTTTCCTGAGATGAATCTACAAAAAAGAGAAACAGCCCCATGATCATAGTGGGGATAATGATAATCAGAGCATTTTCTCAAGTCAGAAAAATTGAACTTCTCCTAGTAGTTTTATTCATTTTTCTAAAACCCATGTTACTTACTTTCTCCTTGAACAAACAAGCTGAATGACTTAAAAGAAAACAAAATTTGATTAATTCCAAAATGTGATTCATTTTCATCCTATAAATATCCACTGTTCCAAGATATATTTAATTTTAAAATATAAATTTCCAAACTAACAATGATTTTGTCATTGAGATTGTTAGACGTTCTTTTTAATGTTGCTGACCCAACTTAAGTTTTACCATTCCTCTTGGCAGGACACTAATAACAAGTTTCTGCTCAGATTCCATTTGCATTCTACCTTTCCCATTAAGAAACCCCACCCACCGCTTCCGCTTGCTTAATATAGCAAATCTAAACTCTCATGTGGCATTGAGATTATCTCACTAGTGAAAATCCCCACTCCTCCCCGACCCCCGCAGTTGGTACCACCCTGTCCCAACAGCAAACCGCTTTGCTTTCATTTCCACAAGACAGTTAATTCCCATTCCCCAGCTTCAGACTGCGTCATTCCTTCTGCTTGGAGTTGCTCGTACTACCTTTCCATTCATTTCAGCTCTTCCCGTCGTCCAAGAGGGCGTCCATGATTCACATCTTCCTTGCAACACTTCATTCTGCTACATTCAGCACCCTTGCCCTGCTCCAAAGTTCAGTTTGCATGGGTGTATTCACTACTCGCATTAATGAGTTGTTTTTAAAAAGTGCTACCTAGCTTCATGTATCATTTATTTGTGTGTGTTTATAAAATGACCTCCATATATATATATATATGTTATATATATAGATAATGTATGTGTGTGTGGTGTGTGTGTATGAGAGAGAAAGAAACATCTTTCTGTATCAACATACAGAGCTATCATGTTTTTTTAATGTCTGTTTATACACTATCTACTAGATCTGAAAGGATTTATATCTTCTACATTTTTGATTGATGTGGGAAAAATTCCCCTGCAAAGAAGTTATAACTATTTATTAATATGTTAAGGTTGCCATTTCCCCATTCTCTGCCAACACTTTGTAATATAAAATATTTTTCGTATTGTCAATCCGATAGGAAAAGTAGTATTACATTGTTCTGTTAATCCTTATTTCTTATGATCATTTCTGCTTCTGGTGTCTTGTTTAAGCAATTTTCCTATGAAGATAATTTCTCATATTTTCTTCTAAACCCTATGAGCTAGCCTAATCAGACTAAAATTGCCAGGAACAAATTTTTTGGTTACGATATATCTTTTTATACAGTGCTGGATTTGATTTGCCAACATTTATTTTTATCGTTGCATATTTTTATTTCTATATTTGTTATTTTGCATATACGTTCATAAAGGAAATTTATCTATCATTTTCTTTCTTGTATTGCCCTGGTCTGGTTTTGGTACCAAGATTATTATAACCTTAGAAAATAAGTTTCTATTATTTGAACTAGCTTATATAAGATAAAGATTATCTGTACTTAAAAGGTTTGGTGGAGTTCTTAAATAAAATCATCTGGCTCTCGTGTATTTTAGGGCCAGAAAAGACTCTCGATGGCCAAGTCAAATTTTTGAGGCTATAAGGTTTATTTGGGTTTTTTTATTTCTTCTTGAGTCACTTTCAGTAATTATATTTTTCTAGAAAATTATTCATTTCTTTTAAGTTTTCCAATGCATATATCAGGGAATTTTTAAGTATATCTTTTTATCCTTAATGCTCTACAGTTATACTATAATCTGCCTGGTATAGATTTACTTATTTTTTATCTCGCTTATTACCCTGAGTATAATTTTTGATTAGAGAACTCATATCTTTTTTAAAATTTATTTATTTTTATTATGATGATATTGGTTAATGAAATATAATAAGTTTCAAGTGAACAATTCATATTTATATTGCATTGTATCATATTTTTTTAGTTATGAAATATTCTTAGCAATTAATTATCTTTTCAAAATATTACTTCTTTTCCTATTTTCTTCCTATAGAGAATAAGTACTAGATAAATGTTGGAGCCTCTCTGTCTATTGTTTGCACTTTTTAACTGAACTTTTATATTTAAAGAATTTCTTTTACCTCTGTACTAGACATTATAGTATTGATTTCTTTTTTAATGATTTTTTTTATTTCCAATTTTCTAATTAACTTTTTCTTATATGTCTTATGGTATAATTTATGCCTATTTTTATTTCATAATTTCTTTATGCTCTGTATTTTTATTTCTGAATATTCTCAGCAGAGTTCTTTTAAAATCAATGTCAAAGGATTTTTAAAATTATATTTTACCTGGAATAAATTTATGATCCACTTACTGGTTTTATTGAATATCTTTGTAAACATTTGATTTCTTTACATGGTTAAGCATTTTGTTTGCAGGCTTTTAAAAAGTAAACTTTTTATTAAAGTATAACACACATACAGAAAAATACACAGATTATTAATATACAGATCAATGAATTTTCAGAGTAAATTCACCTGTGTAACCACCATTCAGATCAACAAATTAAACTCTTCCAGGGGGCCCTAAAACTCATTCTCTGCATCTGCCCTTAATCACTACTACCCTAAAGATAACTATTATCTTGACCCTTAATACAATAAATTAGTTCTGTTTTAATTTTCAATGAAAAGTTTGTTTTTGGCCTCTATCTGTCTCTTTATCACTCCCCTCCCACCCCATCTTCTCCAGTCAGGTGAGTGTTTCGGCAACTATTAGTGAGGTCTTGTCTTTTCATCCTGCCTCCCCAAATAAAGCTACAACCCCAGGTAAAAAGTCAATAGCCATTTTTTGTTCGTATTGTTTTTATTTTCCCTTCCTTTCCTGAGTTGGGGAGTCCCTCTCCACCACTGGCCACCACAGGTGGGCCTGGTGCTGGTCTTCCACACGTGACATGGGGTACTTTTGGATCCCACTTACCTCACAGAGCTGAATTCTTAGAACTACCGCCTTCTCCCAGACCTGGAACCCAGCACCATTTTCCATTTCTGTTCTTGTTCGTGGAGACATTATTTTTATATTTGAGATTGTCTGTGACTATTTTTCTCTTTTGACATTCATCTGACATTACTCTTTGGTTCGAGTGGTGGTTGGAGTAAGGGAGTATGTGAGCATGATTTCTTGTGCTACGTTCCATATCCTAAATGATAGACAGTTTTATCATCTGCAAATGGTGGCAATTCTTTCTCCTCCTTTTCTTTACAAATTTAATTTTTTTTCTTTTTAAACTTTATAATTTTATCCCATTTTATTGTCTTATTTCACTGGCTAGGACTAGGACTTCCAGTACAATATTTAATAGAAGTAGTGATAGCAGACAGTTTGTTCCTAGTTCTAGATGAAATGTGTCTAATGTTTCATTACTAAGTATAGTTGTTGCTATCGGCTTTTGCTAGATGCCCTTTCTTAACTTTGAAGAGTACTAGGTATTGAACTTTATCATAGTTTATTTAAAAAAAATTAATTTAATTTAATTTAATTTTATATTAGTTTCGGTGTTTAGACATTTATATAATTTACAAAGTGACCCCCTGATTACCCCAGCACCCACCTAGCACTACACTCAGCCATTAAAATAATATTGACTATATTCCCTATGCTGGACTCCACATTCCTGTGGCTGTTTGGTAACTACTACTTTGTATTTCTTCAATACTTCACCTTTTTCACCCAGCCCCCTAAACCTCCTCCCCTCTGGCAATCACCAGTTAGTTCTCTGTATCTGTGAGTCTTTTCAGTTTAGTTTGTTTGTTTCTTTTTTTCCATAGATTCTGAATACCGTTCCAGAAAATAAAAAGGGGAAGAGAGGATCAAAACTCATTCTATAAATATAACCAAAATATAAAAACTGGGCAAGACAAAAGGAGAAAAGAAAACTAAAGGCCAATTTCACTATTAAACATAGACATAAAAACCCTAGATTTTCTGGAACTGTATGTATAAGATAGGATTTGAAGGATTAGGAGAATGTCTCTGTAAAACTGTTTGGCCTGGTAAAGTTTTTGATGAATACATTAAAACCACTGTTTCAATTCCTTTATGCTACAGTTTTACATTTTATTTTCATTTTTTTCTTTCTTGACTAAGTTTCAGTAAGCTTTATTTTTCTAAGATATTATCTATTTTTTAAGGAAAATATCTATTTTTAACTTTTGGATGGGTATACACATTCTCTTTTATGATTTAAAAAGCCTACTGTAAATATGTCCCCTTTTAATTCTCTATATTGTTTACTTGTGACTTCCTTCTTTTTTTTCTTACTCTTTCATATCAAAAGTACAACTAGTTTATTATTCTTTTCTAAGAACTAGCTTTTGGTGTTTATTGGGTGTGGCAAGTACTATTCTAGGTAGCAAACAAAACAGATAAAAATTTCTGCCTTCTCTGAAAGTGTATTCTAATGTATGGAAAGCAATATATAAGAAGTTTAATAATAAACTAATAACTTTTTAAATAGATTAGAAGGTGATGATTGCAATAAAAAAATAATAGATCAAGACGAAGAAGATCGAGAGAACTAGGATGAGGAGTATAGGCAAGTTGAGAGAAGATGACATTTGACAAGTAAAGACTTGAAGGAAGAGAAAGAATTAGCCATGTAGATGTCTGGGGAGAGACACTTCAGGCAGAAGAAACAGCCAGTGCAAAGACCGAAGGTGGGAACTTGTTTAGGGTGAGGAAGAGCTGAGGGGACACAGAGGAAACAGCAGCTGGACTGACAAAGGGCTCCAGGAGGGGATCATTTATTCCATTTAACCCTAAATTTAGTCTATTGTTTGGACTTTGGATTTTATTCTAAATGAAATGCCTCAAGGCTTTTGCAGATATGATTTGACTTACTATTCTGGCTGCTGTGTTGCAGATAGACTGAAGCGGGTCAAGAGAGAAGGCGGGAAGAGTAGTTGTAGGCCATGGCAATAATTTTGAGATGACGGTGGCTTGGACCAAGGAGGTGACAGTGTAGAGTGGTAGTACCACATTATCCCAGTTTCACTTTCCATGGTTTCATTTACCTGCAGTCAATGGTGATGAGAAAGTATTAAATGGAAAATTCATAAATAAACAATTCATAAGTTTCAAATTGTGTGCTGTTCTGAGTACCTCACTTTATTTCATCACATAGACATTACATCATCTCACATTACAAGAAGAGCGAGTACTATACAATAGGATTTTGAGAAAGAGATCACATTCACATAACTTTTATTATAGTATATTGTCATAATTGTTTTATTTTATTATTAGTTATTGTTGTTAGTTTCTTACTGTGCCTGATTTATAAATTAAATTTTTCATAGGTTTGTATGTACCAGAGAAAACATAGCATATATTAGATTCTGTACTATCCACAGTTTCAGACATCCACCGGGGGTCTTGGAACATATCACTTGTGGATAAGGGGGGACTACTGCAGGTAGTGAGAATGGTTTAATTCTGAATATCTTGCTCTGAGAGGAGGGTCATTAGGATTTACTCACCATTGGTATGCGGGGTGTGAGAGAAAGGGAAGAGTCAGAATGGTCTCCAGGAAGACTGGCCTGAGCAACTGCACTGACTGCATTGCTACCAATGTCATTCATATTTTATTGTTTTCTTTCTTTTAAAAAAAAATTTTTACAATTTTTTGAAAATTAATTAATTTTTTTATGGTGACATTGGTTAACAAAATCTGATAAGTTTCAGCTGTACACTTTAACAATAAGGCATAAATATATTTACTTTGTGTGTTCACCTCCCATAGTTAGATTTCTTTCTGTTATCACATATTTGATCCCTTTTACCCCGTTTACCTCCCCACTCTGTTTTCGACTACTTTCTTTATAGTTTTTCTTCTCTATTTTATTTGGAGTTGTTGCATTGTGCTTTTTCAACTTTCTGAGTTAACAAGATTAATTTACCTAATCTATATCTCTCCCTTTATTCCCTTAATATTTGCATTTAAGGTTATGTACATCCTCCCAGTGCTATTTTAGCTACTTTACTCAAGTGTTTATATATATTAGTTTTATTGTCATGTAGTTTTTAATATTCTTGAGTCTCCATTGTAATTATTTTTTAACCCGAGGGGTTTTTTAAATCTCCAAATGTATGTTTAAATAATTTGATTACTTTTTATTTAGATAATGTATGGATGACATTGATTCTTTGATGTTCGTTGAGCCTTACTTTGTGACATACAATGCTCATTTTAAAAGGAGTCTTAATTCTCCGTCTGATGGATGCAGGCTTCCCTGTATCACCAACAGACCAAATTTATTCATTTATGTGTTTCAAGTCTCATTCTCAAACAGAGTCCTTTCATTTTTTCTTTTCTTTTCTTTTTTTTCTACTTTTATTAGCATTTATTTGATGCCGAATTTACTCCTAGGCCATAAGTTTTTGTTTCTTCAATTTTTTCTGGGGTATCTTTGTCTCCTGAGCAACTTCCTCTTCTGGTTCACGAACAGTCTTCTCTTATGCAATGAGGATCGTCTCAGTGCAGCAGGGAGAGCTCACAAAGGGATTGAACCGCCCACAGGTTCTGTGAGTCTGCGCTGCATCTTGGGAGCTTTGTTCACCTGGATGCGCTCAGTGACCAGAGGATCTACATCTAAACCCTTAAGTTCAGCATCACTCTGCATTTTTAAGCATGTGCAGCAAAAATTCACTGTTTTGGGGCCACCAACCTTGCGTCCAGCTCCACCATTTGGCCTGGGCACACCTACCAACTCCACTATTGTAATGAGGGAATGGTGCAAATTGCTTCTGTAAAGTGACAATCTTCAGATACTTGGCGGCTTTTCAGATATGCATACCCTTGATGGCCTGGGCAATTTCATGAAAGTGAACACGAAGATTTTAACATCTTGATTTGCATAATTTTGTGGAGTTTTCTGGGTCAAGTGAATAGCAAACCATTTCAGAGGTCACCTCAGGCTGCTTACGGAAATAGCTCATCTTTTCTTTTAAAAGCCAGAGACTGGGGAAGGCAGACAAGGTAATAGAGTCAAACATCTTTCTCTCTCATGTGCTGTGGGGGGGCCCAAGTTGTAGGCTGAGAAATGTAGGGCTGTACTGTCAGAGTGGGCTTCATGCCAGGGTGTCCAAGACCTAGCTGTTCAGAAGGGACGTGCATGGGGGCTTGGGACCAGGTCTGGGGCTCCAATGTAGTGGTAGTGAAATTGCTGGTGCACCTCAGTACTCTCTAAGGGTGGAGTAACCACAGTCTACTCATGGTACCATATCCCAGTGCATCCCAGATCCATGTGCCTCTTGTACATGTGGTCCCCAGTTACTTCTTAAAGCAGATAGCCATTCCAGAAAACTAAAATTGCTGTGCTCTTCATGAAGGGGCCTGCACAAATCTAAGCCTGCAGTCTAGACCTCTCCTCTGATTCTGTAAATGGCTTTGTCCCAGGACAGTAATGCAAGGTAGCGGCTAACAGCGCCATGACTAGGGCTGTGGGTCAGTATGTGCCTGCTGCTCCTGTTGGTTCCTTCCTGTAAGCCGTGCTGGGAGCTAGATGCCACACCTCTTTACCACAAACGTGAACATGGGGGTAAGATGTTGGGTACTGAAGATGGCCCAGATTGTCAGTTCTCTGGAAAATAGGCATTTCATACTGCCTTTTTCGGTTCAATATTTTAAAAGTTCCTCCAATGACCTTGACCATAAAATACCCTGTTTAATGATATCTATTGTGAGATGCTATAGAGTAGGTATAGCTTATTAAGTTTCTTCTCTGACATCTGGCTGGGCAGCCATGGGCTGGGCACAGAAGGCTCTGGAGTGGCTCTGGCTTGCTTGTAAGGACTAGAAGTGGTGAGGCTAGGCTCAGGGGTTCAGATCAGAGTGAGCCTAATATCAGTGCAACTGCTCATTTTGTTGCCAGGGTTCTTTTTAGACATATGAGATTTTTTTGTTTGTTTGTTTGTTTGTTTTTGTTAGAGAGCTGCCATAACAAGGTGCCACAGACCAGATGGGTAGCTTAAACAACAGAAGCTTATCGACGCACCATTCTGGAGACTAGAAGTCTGAGATCAAGGTGGCAGTAGGACTGGTTCCTTCTGAGAGCTGTGTGGGGGAATCTGCTCCAGGCCCCTCTCCTTGGCTGGTTGTACATGGCCATCTACTCCCTGTGTCTTCGCATCATCTTTCTGCCATGTCTGTGTCCAAATTTCCTCTTCTTATAAGAACACCAGTCATGTTGGATTAGAGACCAATCTAACGGCCTTGTTTTAATGTGATTACCTCTGTAAAGACTCTATCTCCTCCAAATATGGTCATATCCTGAGGTCCTGGGGTTTAGGACATCGGCATATGGATTTGTGGAGGTGCTCAGTTTAGCCCATAACAATATCAGTCTTACCATGGTCTTTAATCTTCTTCGGTCAAGCAATATTCATATTTTTATTTGATATTTCATCTCTAGATATGAAAAATATTCATAGATTTTGGTCTCAGAAGTGATGCAGCTTTTGACAAATGAGTCTGAGTATTGCACTAGCTGATTTTAATGGCTATAAGCCCCTGTTTCTTTCTTCTTTTCAAGAACGCCTTTCTTCCTTCCGAAAACAGACGACCTCACCTTGGATCTTTCTTGTTTTGCTTTTTTTTTTTTTTTCTCCAGGAGATGTACCTCCTACCCAACAGCCGAAGTGCACCGACTTCCAGAATGCCAGTCTTCTCCGAGGCACCAGTCTCAAAGTCCAGTTTCTCCTCTTCACCCCTTCAAATCCTAGCTGTGGGAAGCTAGTTGAAGAAAGCAGTGACATCCAAAACTCTGGGTTCAATGCCACTTTGGGAACCAAACTAATTATCCATGGATTCAGGTGGGAGCTAACCAATGAGTAGGATCACTTCTACTAAGAACTAGAAAGTAACCATAGGAAGTTAGTGGAGAGTAAGGGAAGGAATGGATTTACTGTCACATGTTCCATTCTTTACCTCCTGCTGCCCTTGAAGGTGTCTCATATCAACATGAACACACATGATGTTGTTAATTCTTGTTGGTCATATATGTTACTCCTCCCCTCAGTCCTTGTCTACGCACTCGCAAACTAAATATGTGTGATCCTGAAAAATCACTCCAGCACATGGATTCTTGGTTTCCACATTAGAATAAAAGGGAGGCAGTAGAGATGGTCTCAGTGATCTTTTCCTCCCTGAAGCATGATGTTGCATGCTTCATCTCAGCCAATGAAGTCATAGACTTTATGCAATATACATAGACATATTATTGAATTGTACACTTGAAACATATATAATTTTATTAACCAATGTCACTCTAATAAATTTAATTTAAAGAGTCATAGGCCTGGCACAATCACTCAGAGGGTCACAAAATTTTATTTCTCCTCCTTCTTCACTTCTTTCCTGGTTTCATGACCTGAGAAACCTCCACTTATGGGTGCTACTTCCATCATACCCAGAGGCTAGAGTTTCTCAGGATATAGACACATCTCTTCTTCAATTTCTTTCATGCCCTACGGTCCAAATTTTGTTGTGAAATATAGTCATTGAGTCTCAACTTAATCCCCATCCTTCCTTCCAATATCTTCTCTCCAAAGCCCACTGACAAGGCCAGAAACAGAAAGGTTGCAAGGAGGAAAGAGGGAAAGAATATGGTGAAACAATAGCACTAGAGAACAACTAAAATTGGGGTGCCTGATAACAAGGTAGACACAGAGGCACTGCACAAAAGATCACCATTTCCTCATCTCTGGATTGTCTGCTTCTGAAATTCCTAGACTCTAGAGACCCAGCCATATCCATCCTTAGGCATCTCTCCTCAGCCTTGTGCCAAGGTCTCTTCCCTAGCAAATCTTACATTTTGCCGCTATCCAAGGCTGGGTGTGTACCTGCAACCCGGGAATAGCTGGAGAGCTCATCAGGCTTGTCACTCAGTGTGCTCCTGGATCTCCCAAAGCCACATTTCGTGGCACGTGCCCAGTCTGTGCTCCTCTGTCTCCATGAACGTGCTCTGTTTGTTCCTGTAATGCAGGCCATTGAGAAAGCTTCTTTCCTGATCCCAATCACTTGGGAAGTTTTATGAAATTTAAAAAAATCATTCTCCTTTTTCTAGAATAGTGCTATTATGCTGTTAAGTTCCAGAAAGATAGGGACTATATCTTACTTTTCTGTATTTTTCACAAAGCACCTAGCATACTGCCTGACTCATTTGGTGAATGAATGAAGGAGTGAATAAATGAAGGAATAAATGAAAACATCCTCAAGGAAAGTGCCTGTATTCTAGAATGAGAATTAAGATTGCAAATCTTAACTCTAATACACAAAGATATCTTTTCTCTCCCATGAATAACAAGCAGGGTCAGTCGATGCATATGGTTTGTGCAACTTATGCACCACAGAAAGGTGCCTGACTGAGGGCTGGTGAAGCTCAAACCCAGCTCTGAGCCCTGGCACGAGGCACCCTATTATAACTTACTCAAAGGCTCCATGTGTGCAGGCAGAAGCCCTGGTCACTTTGGAATGATGTCCTCCCTATGCTCGGAATGCTGCATGATTTACTATCCATATATTTTAATTCCCTACTTTTGACTTTCTTTTATGGGTTTATCCTGTTAACAGAGGTTTCCATGACAATGGAAATGGATTTGGCAGCTAATTTTCCTATCATTCCTTGGCCCCATGTCTAGGGCTTTGGGAACAAAGCCTTCCTGGATTGAGAAATTCATTGGGGCCCTTCTGCGGTCAGCAGACGCCAATGTGATTGCTGTGGACTGGGTGTACGGCTCTACAGGTATCTACTTCTCAGCCGTGGAAAATGTGATTAAGCTGGGACTCGAGATCTCCCGTTTCCTCAGTAAACTTTTGGTAGGTGTAGTAGAGCCTAGGGTGATTTTTGGTTGCTTATGGAGGGGAGAGGGGTCGGAAGGAAAAAAAAAAAAGCAGCTCATGAGGAGGAGCTTTAGGGTGGAAGCAGAGCCACCAGTGACATGCTGGTCTTTGGTTCAAATCTCGGCTCTGCTGCTTATAGCCCACTTTGAGAAGGTTATGAAACCCCTCTAAACTTCCCCTCTCCTCCTCTGTAAACTGTGCACTGCATGTCAGATAGAGTGTGCCAGTGGCCCGCTTTAGTCATCTCTCAGAGGGAATGGCCACGTTCAGGACTCACACACTGGGCACCAAAGGGAAAATGAGGGAATTGTCAAGGCGGGGAGCCCAGGAGGAAGGCAAGGGAATACTGGGATGAAAATTCTGCCCTGCTCTCCCCCACACCCCAGGTATGTGTAGCAGGTATCTCATGCCCAGGCCCTCTTCTGCTAAAGCCGCAGGGGAAAGTATGAGCCTGTGAGGCTAAGGGTTGCTGGGCCCCAAATGCAATTCACTATAAATGCCCCTTGTAGGTGCTGGGTGTGTCGGAGTCTTCAATCCACATCATTGGTGTTAGCCTGGGAGCCCATGTTGGAGGCATGGTGGGACATTTCTACAAAGGCCGGTTGGGATGGATCACAGGTAACATTCTTTTGTGCCCATCTTCTCAGGTTTAGAGTTAGAAGGACAATGTCCTGGAAATGCTCTTGCTGAGGCAAGTAGAGGGGAGTGTGGAACTTTTGGTGTTTATGTAATAGAGTTATCTATGATCACTAAAATTTATTTATTGTGGCCCTTTTGCATAAACGGTATGCACGATTGCTAATGTTAGCGTAAGAGGCCATGTATTACTTCGTAAGCCTCAGTTTTTATATCTATAATGTAAAAGGAAGGAAGGAAGGAAGGAAGGAAGGAAGGAAGGAAGGAAGGAAGGAAGGAAGGAAGGAAGGAAGACACTTTAAAATGGAGTGGGAACTGCCATCGCAGAGGAACCGCCTTGCACATATTATGCCTCAAACCTTAGAATGTTAAAACACAGCAAAACAACATTTGTACTGGGCCTAAAGCAACATTGTGTCCCAAAGAACTGTTTACAAAGGTAACAAGAAAGCAGATATTATGACTACCCACAGATGAATACCAAACTATTAAAAACATTGTTTAGAAGTAATATCCATTACTATGTTAGTTGATCTGCATCCATAGAAATATCTTCCTTCTATTGTAATTGTCACCCTTCCTCTTCTCATAAATATCCCTTGCCTTTGTCTCCTAAACATTATTTGGGCTTCTGCCTAAATCAATGTTTCTCAGTTAGCCAGTCTTTTTGACCTCACTTGTCTCTCACTTTTTAAACATTTTTTATTTTTCAATTGGAGTTGACATTCGGTATTATTTTGTATTAGTTTCAAGTGTACAGCATAGTGGTTAGACATTAATATAATATATGAAGTGATCCCCAGATTAGTCTAGTACCCACCTAGCACTACGCACAGTTATTACAGTATTATTGAGTATGTTTTCTATGCTGTACTTTACATCTCCATGACTATTCTGTAACTACTGATCTGTATTTCTTAATCTCTTCAGTTTTTTCACCCAGCTCCTTAAAGCCCTCCCATCTGGCAATCACCAGCTTGTTCTCTGTTCTATGACTCTCTTTCCGTTTTGTTTGTTTATTTTGTTCTTTAGAATCCACATGTAAGTGAAATCGTATGGTATTTGTCTTTCTCTGACTCATTTCACTTAGTATAATACCCTCTAGATACATCTGTGTTGTTGTAAATGGTAAGATTTCATTTTTTATGGCTGAGTAATATTCCATTGTATATATGTACCACCTCTTCTTTATCCAATCATCTATTGATGGGCACTTAGGTTGCTTCTGTATATTGGCTATTGTAAATAGTGCTGCTGTGAACGTAGGGGTGCATATATCTTTTAGAGTTAGTGTTTTGGTTTTCTTCAGATAAATACCCAGAAGTGCGATTGGTGGGCTATAAGGTAGTTCTATTTTTAATTTTTCAGGGAAACGCCAAATTGTTTTCCATAGTGGCTGTACCAACTTGCAATATTATCAACAGTGTGCGGGAGTTTCCTTTTCTCCACATCCACACCAACACCTCTCCCATTTAGTAGTTTGTCTTTTCATTTTGTTGATAGTTTCCTTTGTTGTGCAAAAACTTTTTAGTTTGATATAGTTTCAATTGTTTTTTTGTTGTTTTCCTTGCCCGGGGAGATATAGCAGCAAAAATATTAATAAGAGCAATGTCAGAGAGTTTACTGCCTATGTTTTCTTCTAGGAGTTTTGTGGTTGCAGGTCTTACATTTAAGTCTTTAATCCGTTTTGAGTTTATTCTTATATATGGTCCAGTTTTCCCAACACCACTTATTGAATAGACTATCTTTACTCCATTGTAGGTTTTTGCCTCCTTTGTCATAGATTAGTGATCATAATAGGTGTGGGTTTATTTCTGGACTCTCTATATTGTTCCATTGATCTATGTGTCTGTTTTTATGTCAGTACCATACTGGTTTGATTACTGTAGTCTTGTAGTATAGTTTGATATCAGGTAGTGTGATACCTCCAACTTCATTCTTCTTTTTCAAGATTGCCATGGCTATTCGGGGTCTTTTATGGTTCCATATAAATTTTAGGATGATTTGTTCTAGCTCTGTGAAAAATGCCGTTGGTATTTTGATAAGGATTGCATTGAATCTGTGATTGCTTTGGGTAGTATGGACATTTTAACAATGTTAATTCTTTCTGTCCATGAACATGATATATGCTTCCATTTATTTGTATCTTCTTCAATGTTTTATAACGTTCCAAGTATAGGATTTTAATTTTCTTTGTTAAATTTATTCTCAGGTATTTTATTTTAAATGTTTGTGATGCAATTGTAAATGGGATTGTTTTCTCAATTTCTCTTTCTGATAGTTTTTCATTGGTGCATAAAAGTGCAACTGATTTCTGAATATTAATTTTGTATCCTGCTACTTTACTGGCTAGGACTTCCGACACTATGTTAAATAAAAGTGTACATCCTTGCCTTTTTCCTGATTTTAAGAAAAACGCCTTTAGCTTTGTCCTGTCGACTACGATATTAGCTGTGGGTTTGTCATATATGGCCTTTATTATTATAGGGTACATTCCCTCTATTCCTACTTTGCTGAGAGGTTTTTTTTTATTATAAATAGATGCTAGATTTTGTCGAACGCTTTTTCTGCATCTATTGATATGATCATATGATTTTTATCTTTTTATTTGTTATCTTTCTATTTGTTAATGTGGTGTATCACATTATATGATTTGTGTATATCGAACCAACCTTGCATCCCAGGAATAAATCTCACTTGATCATGGTGTACGATCTTTCTAATGTCTTACTGATTTTGATTTGCTAATATTTTGTTGAGAATTTCTGCATCTGTGTTCATCAGGGATATTGGCCTATAACTTTTTTTCTGTAATGTTTGTCTGGTTTTGGAATCAGGGTAAATGTGACCTCATAAAATGAATTTGGGAGCCTTCCATTCTTTTCAATTTTTAAAAGTAGTTTAAGAAGAATAGATGTTAATTTTTCTTTGAATGTTTGGTAAATTCACTCATGAAACTGTCCAGTCCAGGACTTTTTTGGGGGAGGTTTTTGATTACTGATTGATTTTGTTAGCAATCTGAAATTGGTCATTTCAGATTTTCTGTTTCTTCTTGATTCAGTCTTGGAAAATTGTATGCTTCTAGAAATTTATTCATTTCTTCATATTTTCTTATAATCCTTCACATTTCTATGGAGTCAGTTGTCACTTCTCTTTCATTTATGATTTTATTTATTTGGGTCCTCTCTCTCTCTCTTTTTTTGATGAGTCTGGTTAAAGGCTTATACATATTGTTTATCTTTCAAAGAACCAGCTCTTGATTTCATTGATTTTTTTCTGTTTTTTTTTTTTTCTTAGACTCTATTTCATTTATTTCTGCTCTGATCTTTATTATTTCCTTTCTTCTATTCGCTTTGGACTTTGTTTGCTGTTCTTTTTCTAGCTCATTTAAGTGTAAGGTTAGATTGTATATTTGAGATTTTTCTTGTTTCTTGAGGTAGGTCCATAGTGCTATGAATTTCCCTCTTAGGACTGCTTTTGCTGTGTCCCATAGATTTTTGAGTCATTGTAATTTTATTTTCCTATGTCTCAAATTATCTTTTGATTTCTTCCTTGACCTCATTGTAAACTCATTCATTGTTTAGTAGCATGTTATTTATTCACGTGTTTGTGTATATTTCAGTTTTTTTGTTGTATTGATTTCTAATTTCATACCACTGTGGTAGAAGACACTTGATACAATTTCAGTCTTTTAATTTTATTGAGACTTGTTTTGTGGCCTAATACGTGTTCTATTTTGAAAAATGTTCCATGTGCACTTGAGAAAAATGCATATTCTGCTGCTTTGGGGTGAAATGCACTAAAAATATCAATCAAATCCATCTGATCTAGTGTGTCATTTAAGGCTTCAATTTCCTTGTTGATCTTCTGTCTGGGAGACCTGTCCATTGACGTCAATGAGGTGTTAAAGTTGCTTACTATGATCGTATTACTGTCAAATCTCTCCCTTTATGTCAATCAATATTTGCTTTATATATGTAGGTGTTCGTATGTAGGGTAAATAAATGTTTACTAGAATTATGTCTTCTTTTTCAATTGATCCATTTAATTATGTACTATCCTTCTTTATCTCTTAGTATAGCTTTTGTTTTAAAGTTTATTTTGTCTGATATGAGTATTGCTACCCCAGCTTTTTTAAAAATTCCATTTTCATGAAATATCTTTTTCCATTCCTTTCAGTCTGTGTGTGTGTGTCTTTCGATCTGAAGTGGGTCTCTCGTATACAGCATATGTGTGGGTCTTGTTTTCTTATCCATTCAGCTACTCTATGTCTTTTGATTGGAGCATTTAATCCATTTACATTTAAAATGATTATTAATAAATACATAATTCTTGCCATGTTATTATTCATATTTATGAGATTTTCTTCCTATCTTCTTCTTCTTAAAGAAGTTTCTTTAACATTTCTTTTAATATTGGCTTGATGGTGAATAAATTTAGCTTTTTCTTTGCCTGGAAAGCTCTTTATCTCACCTTCGATTTTAATTGATAGCCTTGCTAGGTAGAGTGATCTTGGTTGTAGGTATTTGCTTTTTATCACTTTGACTATTTCATACCAATCTCTTCTGGCCTGTACAGTTTCTGTTGAGAAACCAGCTGACAGTCTTATGAGAGATCCCTTGTAAGTAACTAGCTGCCTTTCTCTTTCTGCTTTTAGGATTTTCTCTTTGTCGTCAACCTTTGGCATTTTAATTATGATGTATCTTGTTGTGAGCCTGTTTGGGTTCATCTTGTTTGGGATTCTGCGCTTCCTGGACTTGTCTATTTCTTTCACCAGGGTGAATTTTTCAGTCATTATTTTTCAAATAGGTTCTCAATTCCTTGCTTTCTCTCTTCTCCTTCTGGTACTCCTATAATGTGAATGTTGTTACTCTTGATGTTTTCCTAGAGGCTCCTTAAACTATCCTTATATTTTTGGTTCTTTTTTTCTTTCTTTCACTGTTCCAGTTGGGCATTTTCTGCTACTTTATCTTCCAAATCGTTGATTCAGTTCTCTGCTTCCTCTAATCTGCTGTCATTTCCTTCTAGTGAATTTTTTATTTCAGTTAATGTATTCTTCATTTCTGAATGGTTTCCGTCAGCCTTCAGTCTTACTCGATGGCATAATCCCTGCTGATTTTTACATCCAGATTTTGTGTAAATCCCCTTCCCAGCACTGGAACCCTGGTCTGGTAAGCCCCGGCATGGGATTGGAGCCCTGGCTCTTCTGGCAGGATCTCTTCAGGCAAGATATCCTTCTCCATACTTCAGCGCCACATATGGATGTGCAGCCAGCTTTTTTCACATCTCTACCCCTTCTACCAGTACTGATGTGGCCTCTTCTTTCTATCCTTAGTTATAGGAGTTCTGTTCAGGTAGTCTTCAGAGGGATCTCCAGGTTGATTGTTCTACATTTAGTTGTAATTTTAATATAGTTATGAAAGGAGGCAAGCACAGTGTTTACTCACTCTGCCAACTTGACTGGAACTCTCTAAAATATTTCTCTTATCCTTTAAGGAAAGTATGCAGAGCATGACAATTTCCTTAATATCTATTACCTCTTTTTTCTTTAACACCAGAACTGCTGGATTTTAGCTGGGCACATGATCATTCACCTGTTTCTTACTCTGAAAGGCCTTTCATTTTTAGGTTAGCAGTAAGTTGGATTGTAATAGCTCATATCTCCTTGGCCCACTGTGGAAATCACCTTTAATCAGTATGCTAAATACTTGCAAAAATACTATATGCTTTATGCTTCAAGAGCTACTCTCAATCAAAAAGGGGCTAAAGTTGTGTGGCAAATACCCTCCAACAGAACAATTCTGAGTCATGATTTACAGAGTTCCTCAGAGAAGCTCCAGCGAGATGGGACCCACGTGCCCAAAGTGATGATCCATTCATTAAAAATTCCCTTCCTTCTATAACTCATTTTCCAACTTCCTTACTATGTTTTCTGTGATCTTCTCCAAAATAAGCTACTTGTATTTTAAATCCTTGTCTTAGGGTCTGCTTTTAGGGAGGAAGAGGGAAAGGGATCCAAACTCAGACATGGGGTTAGTAATATTTACTTCAGTGTTTTTGTGAGGACTATAGTGTGTAAAATGACCCAGCATAAGGCTTGACACATAGAAACTTTTGCTTAAAAAATTATAGCTATTGTTATTACTATATGAGGATTAATATTATTCATATTAACCATTACCGAATGGTTGGTATTATCAAGCTCATCTTAGAGCCAGTAAATGTGGGTTATTGGGAGGTTAGAGACAATAGAGTGGGCGTTTCTGGGTCTCGAGCTAGTTCTCTACCCTTGGGTCCTTGTTTTGGGGGACTCTGACCTGGAAGGACTGCCAGGGTAGGTGTGTGGTGTGTCCATGAAGATTCCTGTGGCTGAGAGGAAAGGATGCCCTGACATCAGTCTGTCCTTGCAGGCCTGGACCCTGCTGGACCAGAGTATACCAGAGCCAGCCTGGAGGAGCGCCTAGACGCTGGAGATGCTCTTTTTGTGGAAGCTATCCACACAGACACTGACAGTGAGCTGGGGAACATTCCTGGGCTGGGGGAATGAACACAGTGCAGGGCTAGGGGGCTAGTGTGGCTCCGGGAAGATTCTCTTTCCCTCTGAGCTGCTGCATAATGAGGATTTTCCTGGCATCTTTCAAGTCTGTTTCAGCATTGTCATTTTCTGACCACAGATGAATGTTTCGATTTTTAGCCAGCAGCAGCACCAGATTTCTCATATGTGGATCAAATGATTTAACATTCTGATTCAACCCTAAACCTTGTGCTGAGGTAGTATCAGAGTGGGCACTGCTACCTGCTGACATATGTAAAAGTCATGCTGCTTTTTCAGGGTGACTATGACTGGCCACAGGAGATTGGGGCATTCTATTTCTGGGGAAGATTCCCAGGCCTCTGAGAGGAGGAGCCCAGCCCTCAGTCCAGTGAAAAATGAGAATTCCCCTCTCTGATAGTGACAGGCACAGGAAAGACACGCGACTCTAAATCCATTATGACCAAATTAAGCTCTTCTCTCTGGCTGAGAAAGGGGGTGGGCATGCCTTCTCATTTTGACTGCATATCAAATGCCCATGAGTCTGTGTTAGGCCCTGTGCTCAGCATGGTGGATGATAGAAGAAGTAACATCTGATCCTACCAGAATTGTTTGTAGTTCAAATGAGAGATGTCCATGTCTCATTCCCTTTGATCAGAAGCCTTCTTTTAGCATTCAAGACTCAGATTCATGATTCCGGAAGAAACCGAAGCAGTCATCTTGTTCAACCCTCTTTCCCACCTTTATCTCATGGATAGGAAACAAAAGCCCACAGGCCTCTGCCTGAGTGCTTACCTAGGTTAACTTACCATGTTAATTAACAAGATTATCCCCTTCTGTCCCTAAATTTGTTAAATAGGTAACTTATTAGGTCCCTACTTACCTGAGCGAGGTTTCTCAGTGCCCTTCAAAGTTGGAACCTCTTTTTAATGTGACCAAAGGAAAAAAGAATGTTCCATTTATGCAATCAATCTTTATTGAGCTATGTAGTAGGACTGAGAATACTGCAGTGAATGAAACATCATATGAGGTCCCTGCCCACATGGAATTTACTGGCTAATAGGCCAAGCATTCATTAATTGATTCCTTTAATAAATATTTATTAGGCACTCATGTATGCCAGGTACTATGCTGGTATTGAGGATATAGCAGAAAAAAGACAGGTAAAGGTCCTTCTGATGTGGACCTTGCATACAAATAAGCAGAAAAGGTAATTACACATTGTGATTATGATAATGAAGGATATGAGATAGAAGGTGACTTGGGTAGGGGGTCTACTTCAAGTAGGATTATTGAGGAAGAAGTCTGTCCAAAGACATGATATTTGAAGTGAGGCTTTGCAGATGCGAATGAGTTAACCCTGAGAAGAGCTGTGAGAAGAACATTCTAGGTGGTGAGGACAGTCAAAACGAAAGTGGGTGGGGACAGGACAGAGTATAGTGAGTGAGGCCCTGAGTGAAGTTGCAGAGGAGGGGAAAAGGACCAGGCCAGCCATGGGAAATCAGTTTAAATTTTATCCTATAATCTGAGAACAGGGAGGTGGTGATTTAGGTTTCCTTAAAACATTACTGTAGTTGCTCTGCAGAGAATGGACTGCAGCAGGGTGTCAAGGGGATTCTGGGGGCACATTAGAGGGTGTTTGCAGTAAGAGTCTGGGTGATGGATGGTGGCAGCCTGGGCTAGGGTGGCGGCAGTAGAGACAGAGAGAAGTAGAAAGATTCAAAATATATTTCAGAGATAGAGCTATGAGACAAGTGATGAGGAGGACTCAAGGATAACTTCTAGGTTATTGCTTAACCCCTGGATAGATAACATTAAACAAATAATACACAATAAATTGCTTACAGTAATGATAGATAACATGAAGGAGAGAAGCATGTCTTTGGCAGCTAGATCTGATCCAGTCTGAGGGGTCAGATATGGTCACAATGATAAAATAGGGTCTATAATCTCTTGAACTCATCTCTTTGTAGACAGGTCATATTTCTGCTCAGTTAGGAGAACACAAAAGTATATAGGAGAATATGGAAGTGTGGCCCCAAACACTTATATCTGAACTATTGCTTGAAGTAAAATAGAAACTATTTCACAAGGAAATTTACCAAGCTCATGACATTTACTGATTTATTAAAAGTTATGTTAAGGGATATTTTTCTTCATTTTATTAGGTAAATATGAGCACCCTCTTATGAATTTATTCTTCTCTGCTTCCTTTCAGAGTGGGAAACCCCCTTTAGAAAACTAAGGGCTAGTTCTGTGGTCTCACAGCACTCGGGAGTGAGGTGGATACCCATTCAGTATAGATAGTAGGTGGGCTCCCAAAGTCACACCTCAGGCTGCCAGTGGACTCCGCTATACGACCCGGAAAATACACACCTGCAGTAAAAAGGTAATGGGATTCTACCTTCTTTCAGATTTGGGTATTCGAATTCCTGTCGGACATGTGGACTACTTCGTCAACGGAGGCCAAGACCAACCTGGTTGTCCCACCTTCATTCATGCAGGTCAGAAAGCCTGAGAGAGTTGGTGTTTGGCTTCCCCAGACACCAGAATTCACCATCAACCTTCCTGTTGAGTCAGCCAGTGTGGGCCACAGGATGTCTTATCTTCCAGTGTCCTTTGCTACATCCCATAATGCCTTAGTAAGCCCTTATGAATGGATATCTTCGAAGCCCAGAAATTCTGGGGGAGAGGAGCCTGAAAGTGAAAGCCTACGTCATCCATACACTGCTTTCCTCAATTCTTAGGCCCTGCCATGATATTACATCACTCAAGGCAATAATTTGTATTCTTCCTGGGCCCTGGTTCATGGTATAATCCATACTAGCTTCATCCTCTGCAGAGCTTAGTTGCAGCAGAAGTAGACTGATGTGCCCAAAGCTAGCTAGCCAAAGGATCAATTCACTGCATGACCATATCCCCAAACTTACTAAATTTAACAGCTCTTCAAAATTGTTTTGAAAATAATCTTCTTAAATACATTCAACAAATATACATTTTTTCTCTTCTAAATATATTTTTCTGAAATGTTATTTTTGAATATATATATATATATTTATTGACTATATTCTTTTTAGTATCATTTTAAATAACATTAAATTTGTCAACAGTTATGCATCAGGGGTTGTTTAGGCTTCTTATATCTTTCTTATGAATATAGCCAACCTATCAGCATTTCATGGAAATCAGGAATTTTATTTTGATTTCTGTTTACTCTCTTTTTTATTATCTTCCTGCTTTACCAAATTTTTGACATTTTAAGGATTCTTTGGGCAATTATATTGAATAACCACTAATCAAGTTCACCAAATTTACTGATTTCTCAAAAACATGCTTCTTTTAACAATTTATAGGTTTTCTAGAAATTTTGATCAGGTGGGATAGTCTAGTTTTAATGGCTTTTGAAAATTTCTGTGGCATTTAGTTGGTCACATTTTATTTTTTCTTCATAACATAACTAGAGAAGAGTTTAGTTTATGTCTCCCAGCTCCCTGTCACAGCTGGAAGGAGCTTGACTCTAGAGTGTCCCAACCCTGGGGAGAAAGAAAAATCAATCCATAGCTCAGATGTGGTTACTGTTTTCAGAGTTGGGGGTGAGGGAGTCCCAAGGTGATGGGGAGAGTCTGAAGACCTCAGAAACCTGGAGTTGTGGCTCACCTAGCTCTAGCCAATTAAACCAATGTGAGTTATTATAAAATTTTAAATATTAAACAAAAATGATAACAAGAATACCAAATTTTTTTAAATTGAGTCATTTGGCAAACTCAGCATTATTGTCCTTTGGCCAAGTGAACTTCAGCACATTGTCTTTCAGAGACTGACTACAAACTACTGCTGACTCCCTTGATCGTCTCATTGCTGGGTTGGATATAATGAGATTGTTAAAAAAAAAAGTTTTTGTAAAAAATTGTTTGTGTGAGTGATGATGAAGAAGGTAGTATGTGCAGACATATTCATTTTGAGAAATAGGGTCAGACTAACCAACTCTGTATGCTTTCATTTTCTGAAAGAGAGTTTGCATATTCATGGAGAATGGGTCTCGAATTAAGCAGTATTTCCTTCATATAGTAAGCTTAAGTACCACCAGAAAATGAGAAGAAAGAACGTAATAATCATGTCCAGTAATACTTTTAAAATGTGGTTCAGGGGACATTCCACATTTTTATAGCCTGCTGAAATAGAATATTCAGTAGAGTTACAGTAAGTAGCCTGAGGGAATTTCCATCTGGCTTGAAATAAAACCTTGGTTGTATTTTTCACCCCTGTTCAGGCTACAGTTACCTGATCTGTGATCACATGAGGGCCGTGCACCTCTACATCAGCGCCCTGGAGAATTCTTGTCCTTTGATGGCCTTTCCCTGCACAAGCTACAAGGCCTTCCTCGCTGGACACTGTCTGGATTGTTTTAACCCTTTTCTGCTTTCCTGTCCAAGGATCGGTAACTTCTATCTCTTTGGCTTCCTTTGACAATTTGGAGAAAGTTCAAGTCCCGCTAGTTGTCACCTCTTTAAGTCTAATCTCCTGTGGTCAAGACATCTACACAATTGGGGTAGAGAAAATGTAACTGATGAGGTATTCAGCCTCTTCTCACCCGGAAAATGGCATTAGCCCTTCGTGTCCCACCCTTCACCCTCTATTCTGCTTCCTGATGCCATACTCGCTCTGCACACACCCTTTGCACACATAGTACCTCTCTTGCAAGTCCAGCTTCAGGACACTCTCTAGAAACATTGGTACAGTCCTGAGCCCCTACCTCCACTTGCAGACTAGATGCTTGATATAGGTCTTTCTAGCTGGGCCAGCTATTCTTGAACTCCTGATAGACCTTAAATCAGGTGTTGTGGAGGACTCCCCAAGAGTGGCACACGTGACCCACTTCAGAGTTGTGAGGCTGTGGTGACCACATGGCAGCTGGAGAAGTGCCTAACTGCTGGTTGGCTTGGGCACATTCCTGGATGATCCAGGCCAGTGTGGGGAGAAGAGCTCAGGGATGGCTGAGGAACCTGGCCTCGACTCACCTGTGCAGATCATTGCTGGGAGCCTCCTGGGGTTATCCGGGATGAAGGGCTCCAGCAAAAACTCTGAGAAGTGTAACTTGTTCCTTCCCCTCCTTCACTCTTCTACCTCTCACCACTGGCTGCCACTAAGAGTTGCGTCAGCTTGTCATTGCCTTACATGAATGAAATGGATACCAGCTTGACAAAATGGTAAAGTAGGGCTAGCTTCTCATGACAAAGCAGATCAACATTACTTCCTACCGATTGGGCATATGTCACAATACCCCCAGATATGACGGACTGGCTGGTGTAACAACCACTTCAGACAGTGCCCAGTTTCATCCCTCACTACACTTTCCCTGGCACTGACCACCCTAGGGATGCTAACTACTTGTATTCTCAAGAGTATTTCATGTATCCTTACCCTCTGTTCCTTAGCCCAAACTGTCCTCTCTGCCCAGAATGCCCTACCCCAACTTGTCAATCACTATTCTACAGGTCAAGCATATTCTGTGTTCCTACCACACAGAATACAAATGCCATTAAACAACGGTCATGTAGGTTGTTTTGCAAGTTGAAGACATAATTTCAAATTTCTTAGAAATATCTCCTAAGAATGGGCCACATGATCTGAAGAATGTATTGCCTATTTACTTGTGTGTTTATCTCCTGATAGACTAAGTTGCATGTATCCTGGGACTCATCATAGAGCATGACACATAACGAGTATGCAGTGTAGTTGTTCGCAGGACGAATGGATGCATGAATTAATCAATATGTGGCTGGGTGCAATGGGACCCTGAAATGGCCTGCTCAGGGCTCTGTTGTCTTTGTTTCTTGACTTCCAGGGATGGTGGAACAAGGTGGTGTCAAGATAGAGCCACTTCCCAAGGAAGTGAGAGTCTATCTCCAGACAACTTCCAGGGCTCCATACTGTGGTGAGTTTGGGGAAAAATGAATGGCTCAGCTATGCCAGTGTGTTGTCCAGTAGAGTTCAGGGCTCTGGCTTGGGCTGTATCCAGCCCAGCATGGTAGCCAAAGTGGGAGGTAAAGAACTGAGTCAAAGATGTCATGGGATGGGTGGGGCACAGCTGCTACTGGCCTCAGATTGAACCAGAACTTTCAGAGCTTGTTCAACCTGTTACTCTATTATGGATGAGGACTTAGGAGAATTTACTTGTCTATACACTGATCTTAATTCCTTCCCGACCCCCCCACCACCATACACACAGAAATCTGCCCTCCAGGGTGGGTGTTCTCTAGAGTGGTATTTGGGAGTTCCTTTGGCTTCCTCTTTCCAGAATACTTTTTTTACCCGCTCCTTGATATCTATCCTATGTGTCTCCCACTCCGGCAGCCCTCCTAGGTCAGGATCCCTGAGGAACACCAAACTCCTTCTCTGCTTTCCTTCTCTCTTACATACATATTCTCTCTGTTCATTGTTGCTTCTAACCACTGCATTTCATTGAAGCTAAGGTGCCAATGATTGTAAAAGATATTAAATGTGAGAGAAAATAAAATCTATAAAATACGTGTTTCTGGCTGAACCATCATCTTTCCCTATGCTATTTGCATCTTACCTGGGGTGACTCTACTTCCCGGATTATGCTTGTTCTCCTGGGATCCTGGGTTTATTGTGTGTACAGGACAAAAGTATGTTGGTTAGGATGATAAATTATATGGCCATGCTAATTCTAACTGATTTTCTGATGAGCTTTTGTCTGCTCGGTGGAGAGATCTTTGTGTTCATAACTTCCTGGTTCTAGAAAGCCTGGTGCAGTGTGATAAGGAGCCCAAAGTCAAACTCTGTGGTCATGTAGACCTAGATTTGAATCTCAGCTTCTCCACTTACCAGCTTTGTGATCAGGAGCAAGTTACTTAAACTTTCTGAATCTCGATATCCTTAAGTAGAAAATGGGAACCATAACAGTACCTACTTCAAATAATCAATTGCGAGGATAAAATAAAATAGTATACAGGAAGGCACTAGCAGTGACTGGAACCCAATAAGTAATAATTTCCTTCCTTTTATGAATTGGAGAATTTGGGAGACTAGATGCAGCTGTGTCTAACTTCATGCCAGAGAAATTTCATCGCTACCTCTTAGGAACAAAGTGGGTTACAAGAGTCACCTGTGGGCTTTTCACACCTATCACCTCGCTTGATAACCTGACTCTGAGAGGAAGGTGTGAGGAAAGGGAGGCTCTGAGAGACTACGTGATGTGCCCAAGGCTACACAGCTGGGTAAAAAAGTCAGGATTCAATTCCAGGCCTTCTGACTCCAAAATCTACACTCTTTCCATTCCACCACCTGCCTCCACACTCGCTTCTTTGCCCATCTTCCGAGAACCTGCCCTTTACAGCCACATTTCTCGGTTAGTCATCTGTCCACACTGCCCCCTTGGAGGCCAGCCTGAGGGAGGATGCTCTTTGTTCAGTGGCAGAGGCAGCGCTGTGGGGAGCAGACGTCCAGCTCCACTTCCAGCTCCTGGGCAGCTTTGCGGCAACCTGATCTGGCTCCTCCCTGTCTGCACAGCTAGGCTAACCTGCTGCAGGGAGCCGGCGGAGCACTTGGAGGGAGGTTACAGGCATTTTAAGGTCCTTGTTGAGGTAGATTAATGTAGCCATAATTTTCCCAACTGTTTTATGTTTATTGTGAGACCCCGCTCCCCATCCCCCCAGAAGCATTGTCCTGTCTGTTCAAAAACCTCAGAGGGGCACAGAAAAAAACTAGCCAGCATGAACACCTGTTTGCCTGCACGCTTTGAGCCTTCTATTCTGAGCATTCAAGCAGGGACCTTCCTTGACTCAGGGGTATGGCCTTCTGCCTGCTATTTCAGGTGATGCCAGCAGCTAGCAGCTCCCTGCTTTCACCCACTCCCAGGTCATCATGGCGCTGGGCTTGGCCTCAGCAGTGCTCACCAGGACAGTGGTCACCCTTGACCTTTGCCAGGCATGCACCAGCAGGGCAGAGAACTTTCTCTAAATAATATATTTCTTAACAGTATTATTTTTTCCTTGTAGACCAATGTTTCACACAAAATGCCTTTTCTCCATTACCTCATTTAATCCTTGTCATGTTCTATGAGGTGATGCCAGGGTTATTGTTTACAGATGAGGGAACTGAGGCACAGAGAGGTTCAGTGACACAGCGGGTCAGCAGAAGGGCCGGGCCTTGGGTCCAGGTCTCCTGATTAACTGTCCAGGGCTCTGTGTACCGCTTCCCATGCCATGCTCCTGCACAAATTAGATTGTGCTACCAGTTCCCACCTACCTAATATTAGCAGGCCTGGCCCTCTTGGGGCTTCCAGATAATGCAGAGAAGGGAGAAGCAGAGCTTTTGGAAACTTTCTTGATCAATATTACCTGCTGGCAAAGAAGAAGTAATATAACATATCAAACTCAGCCCAGAGAATTAAATTCCTAAAGCTTATGTGAGTTAGCCTTTTTTCCACATTGCAATTATCCACTTCAGTTCAGCCTTGCCTATCACCATAAGAATCTACATCCTGTAGTTAACAACTGAGAAAGAGAGATGGAAGGGGTGTGATGCTTTCCTCAGGGCTCTCTTTTCTTCTGGTGGGTTCTTGGCAACTTGGCACCTGTTCCAAATCTTGTTACTAACCTCATGAGCCCAGAGGGTCATAGTACTCCTCTAGCTTAGTGCTGAGTGCACCTAAATCCACTCGATAGCCCTCTACTATACACTCATAAAACAGGACAGATGAAAAAGTACAGGTAAGGGAAAGGCAAAGGATCGTCTCTTCAGCTATTTTCCGATCACCAAAGGAATCTGTGAAAATGCTCCAAGACCAAAGTTGCTGCAAAATGCCACCGGATGGGCCTACCCCTTAGTAAGGAAAAGGTGGGGTGTTAGGGAGGCTGTACTCTTTAACCTCTCTTGCCAGAGAGATAGCAGTTCCCAGGGGTATCACCTTGAGCTAAGCTGCTCACACAGACCATGTTGATGACACCAGCTTTGGCAGTGAGAACAGATGAGAAACATGGCTGTAAAAGGCAGGTTCTCGGAAGATGGGCAAAGAAGCGAGTGTGGAGGCAGGTGGTGGAATAGAAAGAGCATAGATTTTGGAGTCAGTGTCCACGCTGCTGCCCAGGATGGTGGAGATGCCACAAGGTACCCAGCTGCCACATGGAGGGAAATAGTCACCTCCTGCACACAAGTGGGTTCCTCAACACTGTGTGTACGGTGGTGGTGGTGGTGGGAGGGGTTTGCTATATTTTGTGAGTTAATTATTTAGTATAACATAGATCCTTTTGGTTCTTTCAAAATCATACTACCAAGATAACATCGCCAAACAAGGAGGAGTGGGCTATTCTAGCATTACAAGTAATAGTAAAAACTAACATGTAGTGAATGCTTCCTAGGCACAGGCCCCATCTGAGGACTTTGTATGTAGTAACTCATTCAATTTTCATTAAGACCTGGGTGATATCTATTTTTATTTTCCCCGATTAACACTTGAGGAAGTTGAGGATCTGCGATGACAGGTAATCTGTTCTAGGTTACACAGCTACTAAGAGGTAGAGCTGAGATTCCTAATCGTACTGCTGCTCTTTGGGGTTTTTTGGGCACTGCAACCACAGGCCTCTAGTCCAGTCATCTGCTCTGCTTTGGTTTCCTAGTGCATCATAGCTTCGTGGAGTTTTACTTGCAGGAACCAAGAAACAAGGACACCAGCATCGTGATCACTTTCCTTAGTAGCAATGTCACCTCCTCAGTCAAGATCACCATGTAAGTAGGTGTTCCTCATGGCTGGCCTCTCTTCTTAGGATATAGTTGCTTTTTCATTTTACACACACACACACACACACACACACACACACACACACACACACCCCAAGACAATTCTGTGTCATCACTGATGGGTGAGCCTAGCCCAGTAAGCTGAGGGCAGAATCTACCACAGATGTACCCACAGACATGTGCTGGGCAACTGTCCCAGGTTCAGGATCAGCACGGGGTCCAAGCATAGTGTATTCAGACAAGAGCAGATGAGGCAGGCAGGCAGTAGTGATGGGGTGTCCCAAAAGGTGGTGAGAACATATGAATTTGGTCTCCGATAGGAAACAGTGCTCAGGAATCCAGGCAGAGGGCATCAGGGATGTCAGCAGGTAGGAGGGCCTCAGCCACTAGCCCAGAGAGGGCTGGTCAGAACCTGAGCAGCGGGGCAGTACTAGGTCAGTCACCAGAACAGAATTGCGGGCAAAATGTGAGCTAGCAAATAAATGCAAGGAGAGGGCTAGCAGGCTTGATGCTGGGTAGTGTCAACACAGTTTTTATAATAGGGGCTGAGCATTTCCTTCCCTTGTTGGGCTACATTTGGGCCTATCAGCTGCTTGGGACCAGGCTTGAGGTGGGAAGGCAGAGAACCTCAACTCTAGGACATCACATGCCTAGTGGGGAGAGAAACTCAGCAATTCATGTTCTTTTAAAAAGCAATTGTTTATTCACTCACAAACCAGTAGGAGACACACTAATTAGATAAGTCATTGTCTCAGTCAGGGTTTAGTCCAGAAACCAGAGCCCAAGTCAGGTAGGTGGTCCAATTATAAGGAATTTAACTCAGGGTGCCAATGATAAATTGGGAGTGTTGGAAATCCCAAAGGAGGATGGAGACATAATGCAGAGATCAGCCACAGGAGGAGCCACTCCCACCCCAGGGCTGGAGGGACAAAGCCAAGGGAGGTATTGGCAGAGCACAAGTCAGAGGGGGCGCTGCTGGCAGAAGCTGGAAATGGAGGAAACACAGCCCCTCAGGAATGATTGCCCAAAGCAGTCTCCTACCTGTGCATGTCTCCTGTGCATTAGACCTCTCTGGAACCTGCTGCAGAGGGAGCCTGAGAAATGTGATTTGCAGGAGAACGGATGGAGCACAAACAGGACAATGACCAGTGTGCACACAGAAATGCACAATTGTCAACAGTGGCAGGTGCTATGAGAACCTGTAAGAAGGATCCTGACCGAGTATGAAGAAATGATGCTTGAGTAGAGATTTAAAGATTCACAGGGGTGACTCAAAACAGGGGTTAGTGAGAATATGACACTGAAAGCGGGCAGCGGTGAGGAGGTGAGGCCTAGTGAGAGGAGGCTGGAGGGGCAAGTCAGGACCACACTAAGCCGGACCTTGAAGGACAGATTACGGATTTGAGTTTTTATCCTGAGAGAGTTTGGGGAGCCACCGGGAGTTTTAAAGAAGAGAGTGACTGTTTCAGATTTGGGTTTGGGTACCGTTCTCAGGCTGCACACAGTAACCATGCTATCAGGGAAGACAAATGGCTGCTGAGACGAGCACTAATCTTGGCTCCCAGACACCCTGCCACCAGTCAGGGTTCCAGCTCACCAAGGCCACAGAGCGAAGATAGCAGGCAGTCAGGACCCCAATGTGGATCTTCAGGTGCCTACATGAGTCCTGAAGATTGTAGCTAAATAATTTTCCTCAGATCGTTTCAAGGCCGTGTTATTTCTGGAGGGGGGTTTTCAACATCTCTCCAGCCCATTGGTAGATGAGCCAACAATGGCAGAGGTTGTGACAATGACACACACACAACTCTGGTTGCACTCACCTGGAGAGCTTTGGAAAATATTGCCGCCAAGCCACACCTCAGACCAGTCACAGCCAAATCTCTGGGCATAGCCCCAACAGCTATGCTTTTAAAGGCTCCCTGAGTGATTTGAATGGACATCCACAAATGTCTTTACCTCTCTCCCAAAAGATTTGTATTACTCTCTTGAAGAATGCTCTCAGAACATGATTATCTTCGATTCCTTGGATTTTCTTTTCTCTTGCAGAAC
>NW_024351543.1:5260773-5265600 GCF_902729225.1 Pteropus medius
GAGGTGGGTTGGTTTGTGTGTGTGTTCTTTCCCCTACTTTATATAGCTTTAGAAAAACCCAAGATTTTCTTCTAATTAGAAATTTTACTTGGGCCAAGTCCTCAGGCTACTCACAGAGTCCTTCAGTTTTTCCTCTGAAATATTTCAAAACAGTTCTGAAATTTATTATAAAAGAAGTAGCTTTTTAAACAAAGTTATACAGGATCTTCCTCAAAAGGAAGAAACAAACTATATGATTAACCCTGGGTTAAAAAGTACATGAAGAAGACATTTCATCACCACAGACACCAAAAAGGAAAGGGCAAACACGCTGGCTGAATCATGTTCCCACTCTTCCTCTTTTGCACAGTCCCCACAGCCTCTGAGTTCAGAGAGGACTTGAAAGGGTTGGCGACCAGGACCAGGCAGGGCACAGGAGGCAAATCCCTTCCCTTCTCTCCCATAGAACACCCTCAAAGCTCTGTGAGGTGGGCCTGGCCTTTGCCAAGCTTGGTGACTTTCATGGCTGGCCTCTTTTCTCTAAACTGAGTCTTGCCTTTGTCTAGGGTCCCACAGGCCTTTTTGTAGCACCTCTCCAGGTTGATCATGTCATACTCTGCCCTCCATCTTTGTCATCGGACTCGAATCCAAAGCGGTTCCTGAATCTTACAAACCAGTGGGATTCGGAGGGTCAAGGCCAACGTGGCAGGTTAAGAAAGACCTGGGTCCTGTTTTCACTCTGGGCCTCCAGGCTTAGTCAACACTACCAAACCGGGTGATTGAAGCTCATAGCTAGCACGTGAGAGAGCCAGGCTTTGGACCCAGGGCTGTGTGAGTCCAAAGCCACACAGCTGGGAAGAGACAAAAGCTGGATTTCACCTCAGCTCTGTCTGGCTTCAAGACCTATATTTTTGTTTGTTTCTTTGTTTTTTACCACCCTTACATTCATACTCAGTCTAAAATAGCGTAGCCCTGAAACAGGGATCCCCTCTCCCCAGGTCGTGGACTGGTACTAGTCTGTGGCCTGTTAGGAACCGGGCCGCACAGCAGTAGGTGAGTGGTGAGCAAGCGAAATTTCATCTGTATTTGCAGCCTCTCCCCAGCGCTAGTATCACCACCTCACCTCCACCTCAGATCATCAGGCATTAGATTTTCACAGGAGCACTGGTGCCAGAAGGGTTGGGGACCACTGCCCTAAAAGAGGGCTCTACTTCTAGGTTGGTGGATCTGAAAGTTAGGATCTTTTCTCACTAAAAATCTAAGAACAAGGGACATTTTTCCAAATATGAAAACCCCAGAGCTACTATTTTGCTGCAGTGTCCACTTGTTTACTTTCAAAAATGAACAAATATTTTCTGACTCATGTTCAAAGGTGTGGGTATGTGAGCAGAGGGGCTGGTGGAAGAGATACAAAGGACTGTGGTCCCCACCTTCAAAAAGCTAATCCTTATGTGTGACAGCTGACCAGTGCTGCCAGCAGAGCCCCATAGGAGCCAAGGGGAAGCAAAAGCCAAAGTCCTATGACTTACTCTCCCTTTTCCTTGCAGACCTAGACAGCAACTGCACGGGAAAGGAGTCCTAGCTCACCCCGATCCTCAGTGCCAGATACACCAAGTGAACCTCAAGTTTCAGGCTTCCCACCGGGCTTGGAGAAAAGACCGTACTACAATCGTTGGGCAGTTCTGCACTGCTCCTTTGCCCGTCAATGACAAGTAAGCCTAGCATCCGCCCTGACCCAGACACACCCACAAAGGCCAGTCCTGACCTTAGTGAGTTGATACTTGAGGTGCGATCTCATCACAGTGATTAGCTTCTCTGATGCAGAAATGACAGAGACCTAAGGTTTTCCTGAAATTCCTATCAGGCCATCTTGGATTCAGAATATTAGGAAGCCGAAGAGGGTAGACTTTAAATCCTCATCCCCACTTCAGTACAAGAAACTCCATTTTATCTGAATACACACACACACACACACACACACACACACACACATATGTGTGTGTATATATATATTCAGATAAATTATATATATAATAATGTTTATTTGGTTTCTATATAAGATTTTATTGGAATAAAGATCGCTAACTGCATTTCCCCCTTCTCCTTAGCCTCCATTGGTCACATTCATGGCTGTGGACTGATGCTCGCCATCCCCTTTACCCTGCCTCTTCCAGGCATTTATGCTATTAGTCTTAACCATCCAGGCCCTCAGAGCACAGGAGTAGGCTCCCATAGTAGATGACTGCAGACTTCTTTAACTTGATACCATGGAAACATAAGAGCACACAACTCCTAGCCCTTTCTCCTGACCAAAAAGAACCTGCCCTGAGCACATACCCTCTTGTTGCTTTTCTCTTGCAGTAAAAAGACTGTCTGCTTACCTGAGCCAGTGAACTTACAAGCAGGTGTGACTGTTTCTCGTGACCTGAGAATAACGTGTGTATAGTATCAGACGGGGAAGGCCACATCTCCCTGGATTTCGGGTGTGGGGTGGGTTTCAACTTATTTTAGGTCATTACTACTAAGAACGGAGGCAAAGCTGTTGTTTATTTCCCCCCATAATTCGCCACCTTAGAGGGGAGAGAGAGCTTATTTCACAGAGCTTCATCTTTATTTGTAATTTGAAGAGACTTACACAGATACCATTTCAGCTTTCCTGTTCATACTTAAGAGCAATTACCCCCACATCCTTGGGCATCTGTACCTAGGATTCAATAGAAATGTATATAGGAAAAATGCTTTTTAAAAAAAATAAAACTCCATGAAATATCTGAATCATTTATTGTTTTATTGGAATGGAATTCTGTTACATACCAAAAATGTGATTTATAGTCTGTGGGATCGGAGAAAACAGTAGATGTTGAATTCTCTGTATTGAAATAGGAAAGAAGTGCTTGGAACAAGAGAGGGATGGAGGGAAGGGTGGAATATGGCGCCATTCCCGTCCCCTGCCATTGCCTGCTCCGGATATCTGGGAGCTTTAGGGGATCAGAGAGAGCTCTAGGGAATATAGGTAGATTTTCTTTGGGTCAGTTTCCTAAAGTTTGACCTTTGTAAATAACCTTGTATCAGCCACAGTCTAGCAAGAGACAGAAGGTGCACTCAAATTGGGTAATTTGAGGGGAATTTAATAAGGGACTATTTACAAAGGTATCAGTAGAGAGTGGGGAAACCACGTGGAATGGCACAGTGTGTGGGGCTAGCAGCAGTGGGAGCTGCTGCTGCCTGCCAGAGGAAGGGGCACCAGAACCTGGCATCAGAGAGGGCTGTGAGACCTTCAGTCAAGGGACACGGTTGCCAGGCAGGGAGAGAGCCAGAGAAACATTCTCCGACCTCACTCTCCTTTCTTCCTCATTCTCCTGCTAGTGGTCCCCATTGAGTGATTCCAACTGCAAGCTGGAAGGCAAGAGGCAATTGGTGTGGCCCAGAGCGTAAAGCAGGGCAGAGAAGGGTGGAGAATGGATGTGGGGATGGGTGACGGGGAAAGAACAGAGAGATGTGGCCCACACCTTCACCATTTTCTCCACAGCCAGGATTCTTCCCCTGGATTTTTCTATGCTTAATGGTTTTCTTTAAATTAACCCCTTTAAAAATTATTTTAATCACTTTTAAGTGTACAATCTGGTAGTACTAAAGACGGCCACATTGTTGTGCAGCCATCATCACCATCCATCTCCAGAACTCTTTTCATAATCCCAAACGGAAACTCTGAGCCCATTAAACAGAAACCCCCCACTTGCCCTCCTCCCAGCCCCTGGTAACCACTCTACTACATTCTGTCTCTCTGCATTCCACTCTCCTACGTACCTCATACAATCATACAATGTTTGTCCCTTTGTGGCTGGCTTGTTTCACTCGGCATAATGTTTTCAAGGTTCATCCACGTTGTAGCATGTATCAGAATTTCCTTCCTTTTAAAAGCTGAATAATATTCCATTGTGTTTATAAACTACATTTTGTTTATCACCCATTAATGGACACTTCTGTGAATATGAGTGTGCAAATATCTGTTCGAGACTTTTTTTAAAACCTAGATAAATGTGCTCTGAAAGGAAACTGCTGACTTGCTGATTCATTCTCCACAGTAAAGGCAGGGTAACTGATACAAGCAACAGGCTGCAATTGCTCCGTTTGGGCCAAGTTACCAAGATGACCAAGAGTAAGAGTTTTGGCCTTTGTCCAGTCTGTGCAAATGCAACCGAAGGGACTGGTGATGCAATGTGAATACTGTTAACCTAAAAATAAAAGCCAAAGTGAGAGGCAGCAAGCATTTACTGGAGAAAAAGAATAGCTATTCAGGAAGCACTGATTCAGGCAGAAACCCAAATAGTGTTTCAATGAGGAGATGAAGGCAAGGGGTATTTATGAGAAAGGGAAGGGGAAAAATTACATGAATGGAAAGAAGGAATTTCTGTAAATGCAGATAAGCTAACATAATGATGCTAATTCTAAAGAATGTCTTTAATTTTCAGTCTGGTAGTCATAATGTCTGCTTTCTTGTTATGTTTCCAATTTGGGGTATGATGTTGACGTAGACTCAGTCTAAAGGTTATTTTGTCCAGTTTTAACATTCTCAAGGTTTGAGGAGTAAGACATGTAAGGCAGTTTCTTGGGATGGCAATTCCAACTCCTTTTAAAGTGGCTTCATTTATATTATTTTTCAGAATACTCACATACACGCTTTATTTTCTGCACTGTCAATCAGAGCTAGTAGAAGATTATCGTGTCTGAAAACTTACATGTTCCCCAATATGCAGGCTTGGAGTTCTTTCCAAGCTCGTTCTTTCTTTCTTTCTTTCTTTCTTTCTTTCTTTCTTTCTTTCTTTCTTTCTTTCTTTCTTTCTTTCT